>NW_006921651.1:8605355-8618097 GCF_000298275.1 Orycteropus afer afer
TCTGGTGGCATAGTGCCTAAGGCATTTGACTGCTAATCAGAAGGTTGGCATTTCAAACCCACCAGCCACTCCATGGAAGGAAGACTGGACAATCTACTTCTGTAAAGATTTACTGCCTCAGAAACCCAAAGGGGTCACTATGAGTTGGAATTGACTCAATGGCAGTGAGTTTGGTTTTGTTTTTTGGTTTCAATGTTATCCATAATTTGTAATGGTCCACACAGTTGAATGCCTTTACATAGTCAATAAAACACAGGTAAACACATTTCTTGTATTCTTGGCTTTCAGCCAAGGTCCATCTGACATCAGCAATGATATCCCTCAGTCCAGGTCCTCTTCTGAATACAGCTTGAATTTCTGGAAGTTCCCTATCAATAAACTATTGCAACTGTTTTTGAATTATCTTTAGCAAAAATTGACTTGTGTGTGATATCAATGATATTGTTCAATAATTTCTCCATTCTGTTGGATCACCTTTCTTTGGATTGGGCACAAATATTGATGTCTTACAGTCAGTTGCCCAGGTAGCTGTCTTCCAAATTTCCTGGCATAAATAAGTAAGCACCTCCCGCGTTGACTCTTTTTGTTGAAACATCTCAATGGGTATTCCATCAATTCCTGGAGCCTTGTCTTTTGACCAGTTCCTTCAGTGCTTCTTGGACTTCTTTCAAGACTATTGATTCTTGATCATATGCTATGTCTTTAAATAGTTGAACATTGACCAATTCTTTTTTTGTACAGTGACTTTGTGTATTCCTTCCATCTTATTATTATTATTATTATTGTGATTTGGGTGAAAGTTTATGAGCAAATTCATCTTCCATACAGCAGTTCACATACACTTTGTCTCATGACATTGACTGCAATCTCCCACAATGCAACATCTCTCTTCCCACTTCCTCCCCATAGCCATCTCTTCCCTGTGTCCTCCCCTCCCATGCACTCCTGCCCCCAAGCTGTCTCCCTGTGCATACACAGCCCTTCTAGTCTCCCATGATTGATCTCTCCAAGAATTGTATCTACCTAATACAAATGTTAAGCTCATATGCCTGTCTTTTGTTTGGCTTGCTTCCATCTTCTTTTGATGCTTCCTGCATCATTTAATATTTTCCCCATAGAATTCTTCAATATTGCAACTCGAGGCTTGAATTTTTTCTTCAGTTCTTTAAGCTTGAGAAATGTTGAGCATGTTCTTCCCTTTTGGTTTTCTAACTCCAGGTCTTTGCACATTTCATTATAATACTTTACATTGTCTTCTCAAGCTGCCCTCTGAAATCTTCTGTTTAGCTCTTTTATCTCATTATTTCTTCCATTTGCTTTAACTACTCACCAATCAAGAGCAAATTTCAGAGTATCTTCTGACATCCATTTTGGTCTTTTCTTCCTTTCCTGTCTTTTTAATTACCATTCTTCTTCTTCATGAATGATGTTCTTGATATCATCCCACAACCCATCTGGTTTTCAGTCATTGGTGCTCAATGCATCAGAATTTTTTCTCAGATTATCTCTAAATTCAGGTGGGATATAATCAAGGTCATATTTTGATTCTCATGGACTTGTTTTCATTTTCTTCAGCTTCAACTTGAGCTTGTTGTTGTTGTTACGTGCCGTCGATCAGACCCGACTTGAGCTTACATATGAGCAAATGATGGTCTGTTCTACAGTCAGCTCGTTGACTTGTTTTGACTGAAGGTGTTTATACAGCTAGTGCTTTACAAATGTCTTACATTCTCACACAAGCATTTTTATATCTATCCTCATCATTGAGAACAAAGCCTGTCAATTAACACTTTATTAGTAAACGAATGAAGAACGAGTGAATGGATGAATGAAGAATGAGTGAATAAATGGAATCTCTTCATATATAAAAACACCAAGATATAGTCCTGTACTGACACCAGATGTGCTGGATGTAGAGACTCATCATGCCACAGAGAAGCACTATTTGTGGTTGCATGTTTACCCATTGTTTTGTTTCTTCACTTATTCAGTAAGCATAAGGTTAAAAAGGTAAATAATACATACTTCATACTTCTTTGTATAGGTACATATTCATTGGTGCAGTGGTTAAGCACTCAGCTACTAACTCAAAATTGGCAGTTTGAACCCACTAGCCCCTCCAAGGAGAAAGGTGTGGCAGTCTTCTTCTGCAAAGATTTGTTGTGTTGTTGGGGGCTGTCAAGTCAGTTTTGACCCATGGCCACTCTATGTACAACAGGACAAACATTGCCTGGTTCTGCACCAGCCTCACAATCCTTGCTGTGCTTGAGCCCATTGTTGCAGCCACTGTGTCAGTCCATCTCGTTGAGGGCCTTCCTCTTTTTCTCTGACCCTCTGCTTTACCAAGCATGATGTACTTCTCCAGGGAATGGTCCCTTCTGATGACACAACCAAAGTGTGAGAGAGAAAGTCTGGCCATTCTTGCTTCAAAGGAGTAGTCCAGCTATACTTCTTCCAAGACAGATTTGTTCATTCTTCTAGAAGTCCATGCTATATTTAATATTCTTCCTCAACATCATAATTCAAAGGCATCAGTTCTTCTTAGGTTTGTTTATTCATTGTCCAGCTTTCACATACATATGAGGCTATTGAAAACACCATGGCTATTGTCAGGCACATCTTAATCTCTAAAGAATATCTTTGCTCTTTAACACTTTAAATAAGTCTTTTGCAGCAGATTTGCAGCCTTGGAAGTCCTGTGGGACAGTTTTACACTGGGTGGGTATGAGTCAGAAGTGACTCAATGGCAAAGGGTTTGGTTTGAGTTTATTCATACACTCTCTTGTCTTTGTTCTGTTTTGATATGGAAAGAGCACTGGTTTAGGAGGCATCAGGCCAGAATTCATGTTATGGTTCTACCATGGACATGCTTGGACTAGTTATTTAATATTGTGCCTCAGTGGCTAAAGGAGAAGCTAAATCTGTTGTCCTGATTTCACAGGGTTGCTAAATTAATGAAAACAATAAAGGAAGTAGCTTAGCCATGTGGTATTCCAAAAGCAATTTCAATTCTCTGGGTCATAATGTCCCAATTTGAACCAAAAGGCAAAGAAAAACAAAAAGGTTTGACTGTATTAGTATCAGATTTTCCTTTTGCTTTAAAACTTGTTTTTGCTTTGCTCTGTTTTGTTTTGTAACTCTAGTTGTCAGTAAATATTTGTTGGTTCATTTGTATGACAATAAAATGCAATTATAAATGTGAAAGAGATTTGAAAATATGTAAAAAGTTATTCATAATATAAAAATGAACATTCCTCTTTATTCCAGTAAGGAAAGAATAGAATTCTTCTATAAGTCACTGTTTTGGCACACCATATGGTTACAGATTTGGAAAATCATAATTTTGTGTAATTTGTTCTGAGTGTGCCAAATATTAGGAGCTCTGGTGGTGTAGTGGTTAAGGCATTTGGCTGCTAACCAAAAGGTCAGTAGTTCAAACCCACCAGCCACTCCATGGGAGAAAGATGAAGCATTCTGCTTCTGTAAATACTTACAGCCTTCATATATGGCCTTGGAAACCCAATGGCAGTCACTGTGAATCAGAATCAACTCAATGGCAGTGAGTTTAGTAGTTTGGTTTAGTGCAGAATATTTGATAATTCTCAAAAGTCCTAGAATCTTAATTTTACCCAAATCAATTTCAACTTAACAAATAACGTTGAACACCTAAAGTATGCCAGGAACTGTGACAGGTGTTTTGGGTACAAGGCTAAGACATTGTGCCTATGCTTGATGAGCTCATAACCAAATGGGGGTGGACAGAAGGCAGAGAAGTAAATGATATCATGCAGGTGGTGTAGTGCCTAAGGCACTTGACTGCTAACCAGAAGGCTGGCGGTTCAAACCCACCAGCCATTCCTCGGAAGAAAGGTCGGGCAATCTACTTCCGTAGTGATACCACCATGGAAACCCAAGGAGGGGCTGCCATGAGTCGGATCCGACTCAACAGCAGTGAGGTTTTTTTTTTTTTTTTTTTTTTTTTTTTAAGTGGGTTGTAAGAGAGTTCTGGGGAAAGAAAGAGGAAGAAGGCATTAACTCTTGACTGGGGTGGAAAGTTTAGGAGATGATACTTGATATAGAGATTAATAGATGAGGCAGCATTTGCCAGATAGAAAGAAGTGGGTTGGAGGAGAAGAGGATAAAAATGTCTAAGGAGAAGGAAAAGCATGTATAAAGACACAGGTAGATATGAGTAAACATGATATATTTTGGTAGCCAAGAGTGCTTTGATGTAACTTAGAGCATGTAGAATGGGGTTTAGGGTAAAAGAAGAGGGGGAGGGGAGTGACAGATGAGGCTGGACGCGAATACTTGGGAAGGATTGTGAAATACCTTATCTTTCATACTGAGAAGATTGTAACTGTCAGGTAGATTTCTAATGCATATATTATTACAATTAGAATTTTCTCTACATTTCAGAAGTAGGAATACAAATAGAGAAAGAAAAGTGAATGCATGAATGAATGTGTAAATAATGAAGGTAAAGTTAGCAGTGGGTGTTGGAAGAACCAAGAAAGGAGCATTTTTGAAAAATAGCATGCCCTAAGAAGTGAATCTTTTGCATAGTGAGGGATATGGTAAGTGTGTGAGCAATGCCCAAAATAATAATAATAATTCACTGCTATCGAGTCGATTCTGATTCATAGTGGCCCCTATAAGGTTTCTAATGCTGTAAATGTTTACAGAAGCAGACTGACCAATCTTTCTTCCACAGAGTGGCTGGTGGTTTCAAACTTTCTGATTAGCAGCCAAATGCCTAACCACTACACTACCAGAGCTCCTTGTGTGAGCAAGGCAGGGCTTGCATTATGTGTGATATAAGTGTGGTAATGTACTTGAATTCCTGTATAGTTATTATAGTGTCAAGGAAAATAATTGTTGCATTGCTGCTGATGGCCATATATGAAGGATGCATGCATGTGACTAGAACAGTCTTAGGTAGGTCATAGGAGTATGTGGGTTAGAATCATATGAAAGGATATATGCAATGACAGCGTCCAAGGGAGGTATTTGAGTGAAAAAATTTATTGGTGTGTGCTCCTGTGATCATGTGTCCTGTGGCCACGCAGGATAATGTTAGGCTTACAAGTAGCTAAGGTGTGTTCATTTTATTTGTTAGTATGAGAGGAATAAAAGATAAGTCACTAACAACAAGCTATTTTGTGACCATTTTACTTCTCTGGGGCTCCATTTCTTTTCCTACAAAATGTAGAGGTTGGATTTGATAATCTCTAAAATCTCTTCCAGCTATGCATTCAATGCTTAAAATAATCTTCTCCTTTAATTTAAAGTAACAGGTAATTTATTGGTAGGGATAGAGTGTATGTATGTCTTAGCTACTCTCTACAGAGCTTGTGATAAGCCGTTTTAAAAATGTATTGACATAACTTTTCTTTCCTGCTGTTTAGATGGTTGAACACTTTAGGAATGCTGGCCAATCGGGGCATTGATGTGGTGATACGGCATTCATTTTTTGACCATGGATACAATCACCTTGTGGACCAGAATTTTAACCCATTACCAGTAAGTGTGAGATAAAGATCCCGAACTCTTTTTATGTTATTCAGTACTTTTGATCATGCCTTGTTCCCACACTGGGAGAATTTTCTCCTCTTCCTGTTACCAGTTAATTGCATAAATCAGACAGAAGCATTTCTCAGCTTTTACTGCCTTGACCCATTTCACAGACTTTTGGCTTCACCACATACACAGAAACATACATGTATCTATACACATATACACATATATCTATCTATACACCCACATATACATGTACAAATGCACATATAATACACATATATTCCTTTATATATAATATGTCTGGTGTATTTATTTATTGTTATTATTTTTAAGAAACCTTGTGCAGTTGAGATTCCACTTCTACTTGTGGCTTGTTTGAACTCTGCTTGAGAGTGAATTTTTCCAGATTGTTTTATTTTAATGCTAATAGGAGACATTAGTTAATATCAAATGCTACATGTTGAAAGCAGATGAGGGAGCATTAGCCAAGACCAGATACAGTAGGAACCCATGTCTTAGGGAGTAGCTAAAGTACACTTACAGTGAGATGCTGATCCCCATGTGACAAAGAGGGGCTTTTCCCAGAGCACCCCCTTCTCTAGGAACACGAAGGCTAAAGCAGAATGGGGGTGGGAAACAAAAAAAAAGAGAGAGGGAGTGTGCTGGGTTTGGCCGGTGATATTATTGGCCAATCAGAGAAATCCTACTTAGCCAGAAAAGCTAGGCTTATCAGATGAGAAAGTGTTATCGTTCTTCACAGATGTCGTGATCATGATGAAAGGTTAGACTCCTAACAACTCACAGAAGTCAGAGCTAGCATTCCTCTTTGAGATAATCCTGTTTTGCCTCATTTAACAGAGAGTTTGAGAAAGACAGCTCATGGTGGGTGGAGGGAGATGGGAGGATGTAGAGACAGCCCTAGAACTTATCCTTGTGCCCTGATCCAGGGCTCTTTCTTCCTCTACCATCACTTCTGCCTTTGGCTTTACAGTAAATAAATAAAACCCAAAATGGAACTAGTGTCTAGAGGAGTAGGAAGGGAGTTTTCAGTTTGGAGCCATAAGGTTTTTTGCTACTTGTTTTTTGTTTTTTGTGAAACTCAAAAATTTCTGGAGACCAAACAAACTAAAAACTAAAAGAAAAAAAAAAGACCAAACCCACTGGCTTTGAGTCAAGTTGATTCTGACTCATAGCGACCCCCCACAATTGGGTTTCTAAGCTTGTAAATCTTTAGGGAAGTAGAGTGTCTCATCTTCCTCCCACAGAGCACCTGATGGGTTTGAATCGCTCACCTGGTTAGCAGCCAAAAGGCTTACCCACTATGTCACCAGAGCTTCTCAATAATTAGAAAAGCATCTATGAAATGTATGCATTAAACACAAACAATGTCACACAGAAACAAATATATACTGAACATCAGGTTCTGGGGAAGAAACTAGTGGTGTAGGGATAGATAGATACTGGAGTACTGTGACCGGGGATCACTGAAGGCTGTTTTAGATTGGGTGTTAACAGGGAAGGCTTCTCTGAGAAGGTGACATTTAAGTCAAGAGCCAGTGACAATAAGGAGCCACCATGCAGATTTCACCGAAGAAATTTCTGGCAAAGGAAGGAGCTAGCACAAAAGTTCCAAGGCAGAAACAAACATGGCATGTTTAAGGAAACACAAGAAGACCAGAGTGGCTGGACGTGGTAGGGAACAGGAGAGTGGTTATAAATGAGGTCGTCAGATGACATAGAGCTTTGCAAGCCTAAAAGGAGATGGACATTTATTGTAAGTAGTGAGAAAATCTATAGGGAGGTCTTAAGAAGGTAAGCAATAACATGATCTAAATGATTTTTCAAAGATCATTCTGGCATAATTAATGCATCAAATGCTAGTTATGGCTTTTTAGCAATGTAAATAATACTTAACAATGTCCAGGTAACTTTCATGTATGTTCTGAAAACTGACTTCCTTTCCCTCTTTTCTTCTCTCTTTCCTTTATTCCTTCCTTTCACTCATTCAAAAATACTTTGATCGTGTTCCATGTGCTGAGCACTATTCCAAGCACTGAGGATACTTTCCAAACCAAAAGACCAAACCCACTGCTGTCAAGTCAATTCCAACTCATAAAGACCCTGTAGGATAGAGTAGAACTGCCCCATGGAGTTTCCAAGGCTATAAAACTTTCAGGAAGCAGCCTGCCACATATTTCTCCTGCAGAGCAGCTGGTGGGTTCAAACCGCTGACCTTTCATTTGGCAGTGCTTTAATCACTGCACTATCAGAGCTATGGAGATAGGGGAAGGTGATATAACTAAAATGTTTCCAATCAGTCTGGGAGGATGGCCAGAGGGCTCCAGAGCTTCAGAGACAGAGTGGGCACCTTGGGAGGCCCTGGTGCCTCTAAGCCCCATCAGAAACCTGAGAGGGTAAGGTCCCCAAAGTCACAAAGAGGTCTCTGATGGCCTTGCCCTAGAGGCCTGTGATAGTCAAGGATTTCATAATGGAGGGGACATGCTGATGAACTCCTCAGGGAGGAGGCCAGAGAAGTCCTCCCACCCATGCTCTAGGACCGGCGGGGATAGGCGGCCCTTATCCACAGAGGCCTGCAGGCTGCCCCTCTAGGACACTAGTGGTTGTTGCTCCAGGTCTGAGCAGAGACTAGCCAGGATCCGTGTCAAGAATTGAGGGAGGTGATAGTGGTGCTATTGTGGTGGCAGAGACAGCCACCCTGTCCTCTTCCCCTGGAGACACTGCCACCTGGGTTGGAGTCTTTCTGGGGCTGATCCCACTCAAGTTTTCCTCAGGGCACAAGAAAATGTAGATGGGGATTTGTTTGCCCTTGAGGTAGATCTGAAAGTTCTCCCAGGAGTCCATGGCTTAGAATTGGGTCTCTGGAGGGGCCTTGGTCACCATGACCATGTGCTCTGCAAGGTCTGTGATACTGCCCAGGTCCTGGCAGGTTACATAGGCATGCGGTGGTGGAGTCAATGATGTGATCTTTGACCTCTGTGGGCCACCCACCCAAATAGCTCATAAGGCAGCATGGGTATTTACCTAGTCACTCCTGTGCCTCCCCCACCTCAGGGACTGCCACAAAACCCACCTTACGCCCTGAGGCTCCATTTTCACATCTGTACAGCGGTAACCATCCTATTCACAAGGTGGGGATGATAGCTGCATGCAATAATCCCAAAGACACAGTCCATGTAATTCCATGTAAACACTTAACCATCTCCAGGCCTGGTGTTGGGAATTTATTTTTACCCATGATCTTAATGTCAATTAATGGTTGTATCTAAAATTTATAACAGATCATAATCTGTTATGATCCACACAGTCAAATACCTTTGTGTAGTCAATAAAACACAAGTAAACATCTTTCTGGTATTCCTTGCTATCAGCCAAGATCCATCTAACATCAACAATATTATCCCTACTAAGATAATACCACACCCTCTTCTGAATCCAGCTTGAAAATCTGTCACTTCCCTGTCTATGTACTACTACTGTACATGTTTTTAAATTATTTTCAGCAAAATTTTACTTGCATGTGATATTAATGATATTGTTCAATAATTTCCACATTCTTTTGGATCACCTGTCTTTGGAATGGGCACAAATATGGATCTCTTCCAGTTGGTTGGCTATAAACAAGTGGCATAAACAAGTGAGCACCTCCAGCACTGCATCCATTTGTTGAAACATCTCAATGGGCATTCTGTCAATTCCTACAGCTTGTTTGTCACTAATTCCTTCAGTCCAGCTTGGACATCTTCCTTCAATGCTGTAGTTCTTGATCATATACTACCTCCTGAAATGGCTGAACGTTGGCCAATTCTTTTTGGTAATGACTTTCTTTATTCCTTCCATCTTCTTTTGATGCTTCCTGCATCATTTTATATTTTGCCTGGAGAATCCTTCAGTATTGCAACTCATGGCTTGAATTTTTTTTCAGTTCTTTCAGTTTGAGAAATGCTGAGCATGTTCTTCCCCTCTGAATTTCTAACTCTTTGCACATTTCTTTGTAGTTTTTACTTTGTGTTCTCAAGCAGCCCTTTAAAATCTTCTGTTCAGCTCTTTTATTTCAACATCTCTTCCTTTCATTTTAGTTACTCTCCATTCCAGAGCAAGTGTCAGTCTCCTCTGACATTCATTTTGGTCTTTTCTTCCTTTCTTATCTTTTTAATGACCTTTTGCCTTATTCCTGTATGATGTCCTTCCACAACTCATCTGGTCTTTGGCCATTGGTGTTCAGTGTGTCAAATCTATTCTTCAGATGGTCTCTGAATTCAGGTGTGATGTAATCAAGATCGTATTTTGACTCTCATGGACTTGTGTTAGTTGTTTTCTATTTAAATATGTGTATGAGCAACTGATTTTCTGTTCTACAGTCAGCCCCTGACCTTGTTCTGACTGGTGATATTGAGCTGCTTCATCATCTTTTTCCCTGATGTAGTCAATTTTATTCCTATGTATTCTATCTGGTAGTGTAGTGCCTAGGGCATTTGACTGCTAACCAGAAGGCTGCCGGTTCAAACCCACCTGCCACTCCTTGGAAGGAATATTGGGCAATCTACTTCCGTAGTGATATCACCTTGGAAACCCAAGGAGGGGTCGCTATGAGTTGGATCCAATTCAAGGGCAGTGAGTATTTTGAGATTCTATCTGGTGAGGTCCACATGTATAGACATCATTTATGCTATGGAAAAAAAGTTATTTGCAACAAGTAAGTTTTTGGCCTTGCAAACTTCTATCATCATTTCTGTCACCAAGGCCATATTTTCCAACTACTGTTGCTTCTTTTTTTCCCAGGTTTCACATTCCAATCAACAGTAATTATCAATGCAATTGATTGCATGTTCAGTCTATTTCACACTGAAGAAGTCAGTAAAAATCTTCAATTTCTTTGTCTTTGACTTGAGTGTTGGCACATAAATTTGAATAATAATAGTCTTAACTGATAGAATCTAGCAAAATATATTGAGAAATGGAAAATAAGTAAATATATAAACAAATTAATAGCAATTTGTCATAATTTCTGTAAACAAAGCCTGATGAGATTAGTACAGTTATTTATACTCATTTTGTAGAAGAGAAACTAATGTTCTATGAAGTTAAAGTTATTAAGTAACTTATCCAAGATTACCCAAGTAGTAATAGATGGAGCTCCTCGAGTTTGCCAGTTCTCAAGACTATTTTCTTCCCACTATGCCATATTGGGAGCTCTGGTAGCGTAGTGGCTAAGACACTTGCCTGCTAACCAGACAGCTGGCGGTTCAAACCCACCAGCCACTCCTCGGAAGGAAGGTTGGGCAATCCTACTTCCGTAGTGATACTGCCTCGGAAACCCAAGGAGGGGTCGCTATGAGTCAGGGCCGACTCGACGGCACATAACAACAACAACAACAACAATGCCATATTATTTCTTGAAAGTACTCTGTTTGGGGTCCATGATATGGTTTGAGGCCAATATTTGCCTCAGAATTGGGTGGATATGAAAACAGTAATGTTGGGGAATTGTGGAAAAGAAAATCTAGATGAGAAAAAGATGGTATTTGGATGACAAGGTAGCGTTGATTTGCAGAGATGGACAAACTTGAATTTCCTATCAACTCTCTGTGTACACTGGCATGCCTTTCGGTATGTTAAGAAGCCAATCCTCATTGCTTTGTTCTCCCTAAATGAGTTATTGCTGATAACTTCCTTCAAAAGAGTGGCACAAGAGATCTGGGATGTTACTTGATGGTGACAGATTTCACAGAAATTCATAGGAAGCTAAAGTAAATCCTACTGATTTAGCACAAAGACTCCAATGAGCTGGGCAACTGTGTTTGTGGAAATACCAAGCTCTAATAAAGAAACCATATGTAAAAGCACGTAAAAAGGTAGCAGATTGATTTTTATCTTTCTTTGTGCTAATAAATTCTGCACCTTGTAAGTAGAGAACTTGGCAGCAAGGAGAATGTGTCCTAAGTCTCCCATGGAAAGAATTTACAAGGCTAGACCAGGGCACCAATCTGACAGACATTGCCAGCAGGCCTCTGGAATGTGTAATAGAGACTGACATGGGAATCGTATTGGTTGCCACTTCAGAGAGTTGTGCAGCTGATAACCTAACACTGGCAATAAAAAATTGTGGATTTTACATTGTGATTAAATCTTCAAGAGAGTTCATTAAGAGTTAGGGGATTAGAAAATTGTGTTTTGGTTGCCTCCCAGAAAAATCAGTATTTTCTATTCCAGCTTCTTCACATCAACACAGAATATTTCAGGAAAGAATCTTATTCTCAAATACTGTTTTGTTGTTGTTGTTGTTAGTGCTCTTGGGTAAATTCAGAAGAAGTGAAAATATTGCCCTATTGGGTCCTCAAGGAGCTCTGGTGGCGTAGTGCTTAAGGCTAACCAGAAGGTTAACCAGACTGCTAACCAGAAGGCTGGCAGTTCAAACCCACCAGCCACTCCTCGGAAAGAAGGTTGAGCAATCTACTTCCATAGTGATACTGCCTCAGAAACCCAAGGAGGGGTCGCTATGAGTTGGGTCCAACTCAACGGCACATAACAACAACAACATTGGGTCCTCAACCCTCATTACCCCCCAGTCATCTTTGATCCCTGTTTGTCTGATCCTACCTAGCCCAGCTCCAACAGGGCCATTCTAAACTAAAGAGAAAACATGCAGGTGGCCCTTTAAAAGAGAACTTGTCTTCAGAAAAGATAATTTTCAACTACATTCCATGTTCTTCATGGTTCTTCCTTCAAATAGTGCCAAACCATCCTCCTGTTGTGGGATTTTCCTTGTTCCAGGAAGAAGAGAATATTTAGCTCAGCCGTGCTGATAAAGCATATCTATTTGTAGACAACAGATGCTAATACTAACCAATGTGTCCACAATACTGCATTGCCATTAACACCAAACACCTGGCTACAGATAAACACATAAACTCTCAGAGGATCAGATGGGGGTCAGTGAACAGGAGTATATTCTAGACCAAGGATAGATTCAGCTGAGGCTAATCTTCCACAGACACCAGGGATACAGAATACCTGCATTCTTTAAAGACGCAATAGAAGATAGACACAGAGTAAACCCTCACAGACAACCAGACACTATGGGAGAGAGATCAAATAGATCTACTGTCTCAGGACCATAGAACTGGGGGACATCAGACTCAATTGGCACAACAAAATACATAAAAGCCTTGCTCCGCATCCTATTTAAACTATATATATATAT
>NW_006921651.1:8637292-8639689 GCF_000298275.1 Orycteropus afer afer
GAGACCTTTGTTTGTGGTTTTACTTCTAATGCCTTGTCCTGTTTTTTTGTTTGATTTGAGGTTGCATGTTGTTTCCTAGACATTTTGAGGTTGTCTTTAACTGTTGGTTATGTATTTATTTGTTTTATCTTTGTTTTATATTTTGAAGAGGTGAAGCTGGTGTATTTTATTTTTTTAGTTATGAATTCAAGTATGCTGGGTTGGTCTGCAGTTTTCTTTGTGATGGTGGAATCACTGTGTAGAATGTGGATATGGGTTTCTGTTTGTTGTAAAGAGGGTTTAGAGTTCAAACTGGGAGGTTTTATGGTGGCTGAATGTGGTTTCTGCTATTGGATGAGTGAAGTTATTGGCAGAGAAGTGGGGAGCGGAAAAAGGAAAGCTTGCTGTTGCTAGGGGCAGTTTCTAGGGCTTTGAGCAGGCTGCTACTGATGATGTTGTACTGTTATTCACAGGCTCACAGCTCAATTTCACCAGACTCCAGTTGTTAGGGGGTCTCCACTTTCTGCCAGGCTCAGACCCGAAAAACCCCACTCCCAAGGCCCCTTGGCACCAAAAAGCCGACCCAAGACAACTTCCCAGCTCCATGATCCACCATGGGCATTCCTCTCTCTGGGCCTGCCCACCCACAGTGCTGGCCCAATTGGCCCAGACCACAATCTGCCTCAGGAGTTCATCCGTGGGTCCACCCACCCACAGTGCCAAAGATCTGCTCAGTTTCATCAGCACTGGAGTCAGGAGAGTGCCTGCTAGCAATCTGTGGTCCCAATATTACTGATAAAATCAAGTGCAGGCCTCTCAGTGCCACAAGCTTTCTCGGTGACCTGCTGCAGGGGCACCTCCTCGGGTCTGCCCTCCTGCAGCACCAATGGACTCTCTGCTCAGGTTTCAGTGGCACTGGCCGTGCACCTAGCCAACCCAAGTTACCGATAAAATCAGATGCTAAAGGTAGATCTTGAGGTGATTGCTGGTATGCTGGTGTGGTTACTGGTATGCTGGTGTGGTGTGTCTTCTTCCTTAACCCAGGAAGGTCTCAGATGGCCATTCTTGGCTTCCTGTCAGCACTTTGCAGGATAGAACTGATCTTGTTATTTTTTCTCTGTCTCTTTCTCCTTTCTAATTCTACTCCTCTGAGTTTGGTATACTCTGACTCAGTGAGCTATTCAGAGCACCAGAATCCGTAATTCAAACTGCTATACCTAGTTTTTCAAGCACTAAGATGCTAGAGGGAAATAGCATGGTGATTACTGACAAGACTCCATTTTGAATCCTCAGAAGAGACTCTGAAACTTGCTCTTGAACATAGAGTAGCTAAAGCAAATGGATGAAATGAGAAGATAAAAGAGCTGAACAGAAGATTTCAAAGAGCAGCTCAAGCAGACAAAGTCAATTATTATAAATGTGAAAAGACCTGGAGTAAGCAGACAAAAAAGGAAAAACATGCTCGGCTTTTGTCAAGCTGAAAGAACTGAAGAAAAACTTCAAGCCTTGAGTTGCAATATTGTAAGATTCTATGGGCAAAATGTAGAATAATGCTGGAAGCATCAAAAGAAGATGGAAAGCATACACAGAGGCACTGTATAAAAAGGAATTGGTCAATGTTCAGTCATTTCAGGAGATAGTGTATGATCAAGAATCAATGGTAATGAAGGAAGAAGTCAAAGCAGCACTGAAGGAATTGGCAAAAAAAAAAAAACAAGTCTCCAGGAATTGACAGATACCCATTGTGATGTTTCGAGAAACGGATGCAGTCCTGGTAGCACTTATGCACTATGCCAAGAAATTTGGAAGACAGCTACCTGGCCAACTGACTGGAAGAGATCCATATTTGTGCCCATTCCAAAGAAAGGTGACCTAACAGAATGTGGAAATTATCGAACAATATTATTAATATCACACACAAATAAAATTTTCCTGAAGATAACTCAAAAATATTTGGAGCAGCATATTGAACTTCCAGAAATGCAAGCTGGATTCAGAAGAGGATGTGGAATGAGGGATATCATTTCTGTTGTCACATGCATCTTGGCTGAAAGCAAAGAATACCAGAAAGATGTTTATTTGTGTTTCATTGACTGTGCAAAAGCATTCGTCTATGTGGTTCATAACAAATTATGGATAACATTGAGAAGAATGGGAATTCTAGAATACTTAATTGTGCTCATGAGGAATCTCTATATAGACCAGGTGGCTGACATTCAAACAGAACAAGGGGATACTTAAAAGCAAAAAACACCAAATCCACGCTGTCAAGTCATATCTGACTCATAGCAACCCCTTCTTGGGTTTCTGAGGCAGTATCACTACAGAAGTAGATTGATCAACCTTTCTTCAGAGGAGTAGCTGGTGGGTTTGAACTACCAGCCTTCTGGTTAGCAGTCAAATGCCTTAGGCACTATG
>NW_006921651.1:8640365-8674062 GCF_000298275.1 Orycteropus afer afer
TCATGTTGTCAGAAGGGACCATTCCCTGGAGAAGGATATCATGCTTGGTAAAGTGGAGGGTCAGTGAATAAAGGGAAGGCCCTCAATTAGATGGATTGACCGTGGCTGCAATGATGGTATAGCAAGGATTGTGAGGGAGGCGCATGACCCAGCAATATTTCTTTCTGTTATTCGTAGGGTCACTATGAGTCAGAGCTGACTTGACAGCACCTAACAACAACAACAACAGCACATGGACTGCCTTAGACTGAGGTAGTGGTGGGAATATTTGTACTCAGCATCCTTTTTTGTCTGTCCTTGCTGAATAATACAAAATATTCAGTTCAGTCCAATACATGCTTATTAAGCACCTGCTGTGTGTGCCTTGTTCTGGAATGTAGTCAGTGGTCATTGATTAGAGTACAAATGAGTAGTCTGTGGTAGGATTGAACCTATGGCTTTGTTCCCATAGCAACATCCTCTAAGCCAAACCATCACTGTATAGAGGTCACTTGGCCATTGGCAAGAAACTGAATCTTGCTTGGTCCTATCTAGCTCAGTTGGTTAGCATGTCACAGGAACATAATCCTAAGTGTTCCACTCTAATTTCCCTTTGAAATGTTAGAGGCAGTGCCCTTTATGCACCGTATAGCCATGATGTGGGCATAGGAGCAGCTTGAAGCTGTCCCTTTCCAGGAGAGGAGGGACACCCAGTTGTAAGTTCATGTCCCATTGATGCTGGATTGATGGACAATTTCTTCTTGAAAGAAGAAAAAAAACTTAATTTGGAGACAGCACAGGGATCTGCAGGAACCTCAGACAATAAAAAGATTCATAGGGTCTAGTCCAAACTCTGCCATTAATTAGATATGTATCTTTGGGTCCAGTTTTCTTATCATCTTAAATAAGAATAAAATTTTCTCCTCTGCCTCTGAAAGTTATTGATCTGATCCATGTTAAAATCTTTATGGAAGTAGAGTTCCCCATCTTCCTTATGCACAGTAACTGGTGGGATTGAACTGCCAACCTTCTGGTTAGCAATCAAATGCCTTAGGCACTGTGCCACCAGAGCTCCTTATACATGTGTATACACATGCATATAGTAAATTACTGTAAGGGACTATGTCTAAATGTTAAAAGTGGTTTTCTTTAGGTAGTGGGATGAAAATGCTTTCTATTTTTTTCTATGTGGGTTTTGTTTTTATCTAAATTTGCTGTTGTTGTTGTTGTTGTGTGCCGTTGAGTCGGCCCCAACTCATAGTGACCCCTCCTTGGGTTTCTGAGGGGGTATCACTATGGAAGTAGATTGCCCAACCTTCCTTCCGAGGAGTGGCTTGTGGGTTTGAACCGCCAGCAGCTAGCATTAATTTTTTTTATAATCTGAATTAAAAGACTACTTGAAAAGAAAAAGTAGAGTGTTTTGAAGACATTAAGCACTTAAAATAGTTAAGCACATAGTCTCCCAGTCCTATTCGTTTAGCAGTCATGATTCATTCATTTGTAAACACTCAGTACCAATCATGCTATGTGTTAGATACTGAGCTAACTGGAGACACTGTCCCTGACCTCCAGGAGCTCACAGCATGGATGGGGCAAGAGAAAAGTCAGCTGAGACTGCGGCAGAAGTGCTTTTGCAGAATAGAAGATGAACCCAGAAGCCAGGCTTGGTGGAGGACAGGCATAGGGCATTGAGGAAGGTTTTCTGGAGGACACAGTGCTTGAGCCAGACCTTGAAGAAGGCCAAGTTAGCCACTGGAAGGAGAGTTGAAGGTTTAGGGGAGATCTATTAAACAGAAGGAATATCATGTTAAAGGTACATAGGCATTAACTTTCCAGTGAATCATGGTGGAAGGATCATGAAAAAATATTTTTAGGAAAGCTATTCCCATTGCTGTCCCATGGCCACACAGGGTGAGTAAAAATTTCAAAGCTACCTGGAGGCGGTAGGGTAGGAGAGACACAAAACCGAGCCAAACCAATCTGTGACCTGTTTGTTGGTGTAGCCTCCTTTCTCTCTCTCTTTTTCCCATGGGAGCCATCAAGATGAAAGAACCAGAGTGAGCCTGTTTAGGGAGAGCTGTGATGGGAAGTCCAGTCCCCTCGTTAGCGGCTCTGACAGACTCCGTGTGCAGTGTTCCTTTGTGGGAAGCTGCAGCCGCTGAGAGAAGGGCATCTCGGCTGCAGGATCGATCACCAGGACTCAGGCTGGCTCCACGTCAGTGGCCAAAGAGCCGGGGCTGTGTGCCCAGTGAGTGTGACTTGCTTCTTTTCTCCTCTGTGCCTCTGAGCCCCAGCTTTTCAGATCAGAGTCTATGCCTGGACCATCTGACCAAGCAGGCAGCTCATTTGTCCCTAATGCTTTTCCAAGGAAGCCACTTGGATCCTTTAAAAACAGTGCTTATCCTTTGCTTATTTATCAACTTGAGCACTGTGCATGGACTATCAACAGCGCATGCTAGCCCTTGCTCCAGCTCACCCCAGTGGAGGCCACTGGGGAAGTAGAAGGAACTTTGGACCTGGAATTTAACATTTCAGGCTCAAAATGCAGCACTACAGTTTTGTAGTTACCTGAGTCTTTATTTCATCCTCTGTAGAACTTAGGCTAATTGAGCTAAGGTTGAGGGGTAGGGAGTGCTTAAAAGTATTGGCTTTGGAATCAGACTGAGCTGAGTTTGAAACCTAATTCTACCATGGACTAGCCAAATGTCCTTGGGCAGATTACTAAAGCTCAATAAACAACAATTTCCTCTTATAAAATGGAGACAATAATAGTGCTTGTCTCAGAGGATGGTTAAAACCAAAAAAAACCACCAAACTCAATGCCATCTAGTCGATTCCCACTCATAGCGACCCCTCCTTGGGTTTCCGAGGCAGTATCTCTACGGAAGTAGATTGCCCCATCTTCCTTCTGAGGATTGGCTAGTGGGTTTGAACTGCCAGTCTTCTGGTTAGCAGTCAAATGCCTTAGGCACTATGCCGCCAGGGCTAAATGAGCTAGTGTGGTATCTTTTACCACATAGTAAGTACTCCTTTAACAAGTATTAGCTTCTATTATTACTTATAAGGTCACTTTATAAAATGTAAAATTATGTAAGTTACAGTATAATTATCATTAATAACCTGAATATGGTTTTGTGTGTTGTTAAGTCCTTTCTGACTCATAATGACCCCATGTGACAGCATAGAATGCCTCTTTGGGTTTTATAGGCTGCATTCTTTATGGGAGCAAATCACCCAATGTTTTCTCCCACAGACCTGCTGGGTGACCTTTTAGTTAGCAGCTGAGCGCTTAACTGTTGTGCCACCAAGTCTCTTTACTTTAAACACAACTGTGGTGAAATAATGTACATTTGAATATTTATATAGATAAATGAAAATCAATTCAAGTAATGATAACTAAGGAGCTCTGGTAGCATAGTGCCTAAGGCACTTGACTGCTAACCAGAAAGCTAGCAATTCAAACCCACCAGCCACTCCTCGGAAGGAAGGTTGGGCAATCTACTTCCGTAGTGATGTTGTTGTTGTTGTGGGCCGTCGAGTCGGACACAACTCATAGCAACCCCTCCTGGGGTTTCCGAGGCAGTATCACTACGGAAGTAGATTGCCCCATCTTCCTTCCGAGGAGTGGCTGGTGGGTTTGAATTGCCAGCCTTCTTATTAACAGTCAAGTGCCTTAGGCACTATGCTACCAGAGCTCCCCCAAGGAGGGGTCGCTATGAGTCAGGTCCAACTCGACGGCACATAACAACAACAACAACAATGATAACTAAAGTAAGAAAAAATGATTTTTTTTTTGTAAAAATTAAATGATAATAGGATTCAGCTTTATCAGATTCAGATTTTCAGGGGGGTGGGAGGAAAGGAATGCTCTGATCCCTGCACTTGAAAGGAGGAATTGCCTGCAAGTGGCTACAGACAAACGAAAAGCTACAGTTTATTTACCTCCAGAGAAGACGCTGCCAGCCTTCCCCAGTGAAGGCAATGAAGCAGCAAGCCACTGCAATCATAGACCTCACAACTTCACGGTATTATAAATGGCCCAATAAGCTCTGGGAAACCATGATATGTCACATCCATGAGCTAATGACAGCACATTATGCGAATCACTGAGAAGCAACGATTAAAAATCTCGCTCTGCCGTCAACCATTTATATTGTTCCCAGATTGCAATACTGAGGGATTACAGCTAGAGCAAATTGTGTGGCAACGTACATAAATTAGGGAGAAGAAGCAATTATAGCTTCACTGCACTTGAGCTTAGGAGCATAGTGTAGCATCCTCAAAGCCACCTGCAGACGATGCAGGAACAAGGTCAACTCTGGAAATGGAAAGAACTGCACTTTCTCTTCATGTCAAGATTTTTATAGCCTTCCTCATTAACAGTGGTTTTCACACCAGGCTGCACATTAGAGTAACCTAGGGAGCATTTCAGGAGCTCTGGTGCCATAGTGCCTAAGGCATCTGACTACTAACCAGAAGGCTGGTGGTTCGAACCCACCAGCCACTCCATGGAAGGAAGACTGGGCAATCTATTTCCGTAAAGATTTACCTCCTTGGAAACTCAGTGAGGTCACTATGACTCAGATGCACTTAATGGCAGTGAGTTTTGAGTTAAATGATTCTAATGTGCAACTAGAATTGAGAACCTCTGGGTTAGAGGCTTCCATTTACTAGAAATGACTTTCTATCCTCTCTTTTTCTGTACTCAGCCCTTGCTTCAACCGCCGAGAACATAATTAATGAAATATTTAGTACTATCATAATTAATTCGTTGTTGGACAAATATTTTTTGAGTATGTGTTATATATCAGACAGTGTTCATGTTTCTGAGAACATAGAGGTGAGTAAGAAAACAAGATCTCTTCCTTCAACGGAGGTTACAATGCAGTAGAACTCTCAATGCAACTCACTGCCATCAAGTCAATTTCAACTCATAGTGACCCCTCCTTGGATTTCCAAGGCAGTACCACTACGGAAGTAGATTGCCTCTTCTTCCTTCTGAGGAGTGGCTGGTGGGTTTGAACGAGCAGCCTTCTGGTTAACAGTCAAATGCCTTAGGCAGTACACCATTAGAGCTCCTACAATGCAGTACAGGAGACTGAAAATAAGCAAGTAAACTAGCAATTAATTAATGAGAGAATTCAGGATGCTGTGCAGGAAGCAAACAGTTTGCTAAACTGGAGAATAATGAGAAGTAGAGTCCTGCTAGGAACTCCTCACTGCAGAGGCAGCCAGTGGCAGAGCTAGTAGAAGAGCATCCTCTCAGAAGGAACAGCATCTGCAAAGGCTGTGGAGGTCATTCAGTGCCTCGAACACCACCCTGAGACATAGTCCACTCACAAGGCCAGGCACAGAGGCAGCCAGCAAACTGCCTGCTAACCACTTACCCCAGGCTTCTTGCACCTGCTACCTTGCCCTACCCTGGCTACCAGCAATTAGCAAAACCTTTTGCTTCCTGTCTGTTTTCCTCTGTGCAAATAATGGTGGTGTGTCCCACTGTCTGCCCTATGTCTGGGATCTCCAGCTGAGCTTGATGCCTACTGTATTTCCCTGTCACTGAACTAGCCATCTCCATATACAGCCTCTGTCAATCTCATCAGGGTTTGAAATGAGAATGGCAGAATAATGATGCTTGTAGAAGCTGGTGATGAGCACTTGGCAGTGTATTATACTATTCTATTTTTGTGTATGATTAAGAATTCCTGTGATAATATTTTGAATGTCCTCATGCTAAGATGTGATGACATGCACTAATGGGTTGTTGTTGTTGTTATGTACTGTCAAGTCAGACCCGACTCATAGTGACCCCTCCTTGTGTTTCTGACTATTTTAGTTGCTGTGGCAGAAAAGAATAAAGTCAGATCTCTTCTTTCCATGTTTACAATCACTTTTAGGTAACAAACATAAAGCCTTGGAAAAACAGCTAATAGATGATTTATGTTAAGGTCTCTCTTGTTCAGTCAGTATCTCCAGAGCCTAATATGAGGTCCCCCTACATAGGAGGTACTCAATACATAGTTGTGAACAGGAGAAGCAAGGGAGGAATTCAAGTGAAAAGAAAACAATTGGTTAGTTAGACTTCTGAGACAGGAGACAGTATAACCGGCTGGGAGTGAGGAGCTAGAGAGAAATACCGGGGAAAGCTTGTGTAACAAGATGTCATTAGTGGATGATTGCAATATTAGTTGCTCAGAGAATATGTGCTCCTGAGGAGTCCCCTGGCTCCCGGGGCACTGCAGTCCTGAGGATGGAAAGCACACGGACCGGAAGACCTGGAGTTCGGCATCTGATCTGATCCTGCCACCAACTCTCTCATCATGGGGCCCCAGCACTCTGGATCCATCTCTGAAATATGAAGGTTGATCTTGACAATGTTGAGATCCCCTTCAGCTCTGACATTTTCTGATTCCTCTCTAGTATGTCCATCTCATGATCTTCAGATGGATCTCCATCTGAGTGTAAATTAATAAAACTTTAAAAATAAAATTATATTGTACTATTTCATTACAATGGAATTATTCAGGGGATAATCCTGCTGTCCTCAAGGCTTTGTAGCTCTGTTATAGCACTTACCACATTCCGTTTGTTATGAGAATTGTTTGAGAGCATGTAACTTTCTTTTTCTGACTCCAAGCTCCCTGAAGACAGAAGCTGTCTCTTCTACCTTTATATCCCCCAACAGTGGGCCATATGCTCACAGTATGCCATCAGCCCTCACAGAATTCCAAGGATGCTCAGTGACTAGGGTTCTGGGCCAACAGTGCACTGTCAGTGATAGAAATATTTAAGGCTCTTATTGTCAGGTCCTGTGTGCATACTGCATGTGTATAGGCAGGCGGTACAGCTGGGGGTTAAGAGACTGGGCTCTGGAGTCAGACAGATGTGAATATCACTCCCAACCCCACTGTCTACCTGCTGTATCACATTTAGCAGATTACCTCATCTTCCATGATTATATAATGGGGGTGATCATAGTCCATACCTAATAGGGTTCTTGTGAATGCCTAATACAGTGCCTGATAATTAGTAAGTGCATAGTAATGCCACCATTATTATCTATTCTATGTATATGAAAATCTTTCCTTGGAATCAAAGGAAATTCTAACATCTTCCCTGGGAAATAGCCATCCCAACAGACAAATAGTACTTGCAAATTATCAGTAGCAAGAAATATTTTAGTGTAGTTTTCATAGCTAGATTGTTTTAGAATGGTCAAAATTCTTCCCATAGTCTCATTTCCTATGCCAAAATCTATATAATATAGTTTAGTTCTTTGGGGCACTGTAAGTTTCCATAGTATGTTTCCATCCATTAATTCATTTAACTTTCCAACTTTCCTATAAGACAGATAGGATAGCTATAACCATATTATTTGGCAGGGAAAAAAATTGAGGCCCAGAGAGGTTCAGCAACTTACTCAGGAAAGCAGAGCAAGGGAGGGGCAGTGGTTGTGAGTTGGGCCATTCTTCATCACTACTACCTCTTTTCCCTCTTGTTGACTTTGCCACAGCTCTGTCATTTCAAGAATTCAGGTCAACTGTATCCTTTATCTCCTATATCCAAGGGAGAGACAAATGACAACAAAGAATCAGAAAAGCCGGCTTGAAAGTGAAATGAAACAATCCAGGATGTAAACCAAGGATCTAACAGCAATGAGTCTTGTAGAGATATATTTTTACTGAAGACGAAAAGAAGGAACAAAATTTCAATTTCCTGCAGTTAGTTTCACTGCTCCTTCTGAATATATTAACTGAGAATTAGAGTCTGCATCTGTCTTGGGAGCTCTGGTGACAGTAGTGCCTAAGACATTTGACTGCTAACCAGAAGGCTGGTGGTTCAAAGCTACCAGTCACTCCTTGGAAGGAAGACTGGGTAATCTGCTTCTGTAGTGATACCACCTCAGAAACCCAAGGAGGGGTTGCTGTGAGTCAGATCCAACTTGACGGCAGTGAGTTTGTTTTTTGTTTTTTTGGTTGTTTTGGCATTTCTTTTATGACAGTTATCATTTTGCCCCATTATTATATATACATACTTGTCTACCTCCTTGAAAGTGGGACCATTCTTAAACTTTCCTTCCCCTAGACCATGAGAGTATATCTGGTAGGACATGGCAGATCCAGCTATCAGTTCCATTTAAATCACTTGCCATTGTTTGGGAGAGCCACACTAGGTTATTTTCTTTTGTGAGGAAGATTGCAAGGATAGTTCTGAAAGACAAAAGATCATTAATGTCCCATCCTCCATTTTACCTCCTGGGAAGAACCCCAAACATATGTTGGAGGACTTGTCATGCATGTGAACTGATCTTGACCCTTAGGACCAAGAGGAATAGAAAAGAAGGTGTTAACAATGTCCAAGACAGCACACCAAGTGCCATGAGCCTGTGCAATGGATTCAGTTACAATGTTTGAAACAACTGGGGCTATAGGAGCAACAAATGGATTCAGTTGCTGCTGAATTGTTGGTGACAATTCATTATAAATCTCTGTTTCCCATTTGTCTGGACATACAGGCTGTAGCATTGAGATACTGCATCTCTTAACCGTCCCTGCTGCCTTTCAGACCTTAGTCAAGGCTGTAATTTCCCTTTCTTCTTCTGGGATTCTATATTGCTTTTGTTGGACCAGCCTGGATGCGACAGGGAAGCAGGTTGGAGAATTATTCACACGTCCCACTCGATGGAAACATCCCATTTCATGTCCTACTACTTCCGTGCATCTGGCTTTTCTCAATTAGGAGAATCACCTCTGGATGTTATAAATATTCACAACACAAGCATGTAAAACATACTTTAATATGCAATATATCTTCCATGTTGAAGGCTACAACAGCACATTGAATTGGCCCAAAGAGCATCAGTACAGGTCACTTTAGATTTTCCTCCCACTGTGAACCTTGCTCAAACTTTATCAGTTGAATTCAGAAACCTCTGCCTGCACAAGACAGATAGGATAATAACTGTGGTACCTATGTCTAATACAGCCATAAAAGTTTGAGTCTTTTTCCTCTCCAACATTACCCAGCATACTCAAACAGGTGCATATGACTGTTGACTTTCCCCTAATCATCTTTCTCTTGAAAGCAACTTCTTGTTTTTGTTGTTAGATGCCGTTGAGTTGGCCCCAATTCATAGTGACCCTATGTACAACAGAACAAAACACTGCCCGGTGCTGTGGCAGCCTCACAATCCTTGCTATACCTGAGCCCATTGTTGCAGCCACTGTGTCGATCCATCTCATTGAGGGCCTTCCCCTTTTTCACTGACCCTCAACTTTAGCAAGAATGATTTCATTCTCCAGAGAATGGTTCTTTCTGACAACATGACCAAAGTAAGTGACACGAAGTCTGGCCATTCTTGCTTCCAAGGAGCATTCTGGCTGCACTTCTTCCAAGACAGACCTGTTAGTTCTTCTGGCAGTCCATGGTACCTTCAGTACTCTTCACCAACACCACAACTCAAAGGCATCAATTATTCAGTCTTCCTTATTCAATGTCCAGCTGTCACATGCATATGAGATGACTGAAAATACCATGGCTTGGGTGAGGTGCACCTTAGTCTTCAAAGAGACACCTTTGCTCTTTAGCACTTTAAAGAGGTCTTTTGCAGCAGATTTGCCCAATGGAATACATCTTCTGATTCCTTGACTGTTGCTTCCATTGTTGTTGATTGTGGAACCAAGCAATATGAAACCTTTGACAACTTCAGTCTTCTCTTTATTTATTGTGATGCTGCTTATTGGCCCAATTGTGAGGATTTTCGTTTTATGTTGCGATGTCATCCATACTGCAGACCGTAGTCTTTAATCTTCATCAGTAAGTGCTTCACGTCATTTTCACTTTCATCAAGCAAAGTTGTGTTGGGATAAAGGAGGAGGCGAGGATCAGAGGGGTACTGAGGGGAAAAGCAGCTCCGTGCCAGTAAGCAAGGTTTTGCATTTACTTATTTTTTTTTTTTCCTAATAACAGCTTTATTGATGTATAGTCCTCATACCATAAAATTGCCCCTTTTATATAGTGTTCAATTCAGTGGTTTTTAGTGTATTCATAGAGTTGAGCAGCCATCACCACTATCTTATTTTAAAATATGTCCATCACCGATAAAGAAACCCTATACTCATTAAGCAGTCATGCCTTAATCCCCTGTCCTCCCAGTCCCTGACAAGCACTAATCTGCCTCTGTCTCTATGGATTTGCCCATTCTGGACATTTTTTATAAGTGGAGCCATACAATGTATGTCATTTTGCGTCTAGCTTCTTTCACTTGGCATAATGTTTTTAATGTTCATCCATGTTGTGGCATGTGTCTGAACTTCATTTCTTTTTATGGACAAATATTCCACTTTATGGGTACTACATTTTGTTTCTCCACCCATACATACATCAGTTAATGGAAACTTGGATTCTTTCCAGTGTTTGACTATTATGAATAATGCTATTATCATATTTGTATGTAAATTTTTGAGTGGACATACGTTATCATTTCTCTCGGGTATAGACCTAGGAATGGAATTGCTGGGTCATGTGATAATTTTATGTGTCACATTTTGAGGAGCTACCAAACTGCTTTCCAAGGTGGCTGCACTATTTTATACTCCCTCCAGAAATGTATGAGGGTTTCAATTTCTCCGAATCTTTCCCACCATTTGTTATCATCTATCTTTTTGATTACTGTCATCCTACTGGGTATGAAATGGAATCTCATTGTGGTTTGATTTACAGTTGTCTAATGACTAATGATGTTGAGATTACTGGCCATGGAGATATGTCTATTTAGATATTTACCCATTTTAAAGTTGGGTTATTTGTCTTTTTATTATTGAGTTGTAAGGGTTTTTAATATATTCTGGATGCAAGTCTCTTGTCATATATATGAGTTGCAAGTATTTTCTCCAATTCTGTGGGTTGTTTTTCACTTTCTTTATGGTATCCTTTAAAGCACAACAGTCTTAAATTTTGATGCAAACCCATTTATCTATTTTTTCTGTGTTCACTTGTGTTTTTGCTATCATATCTGTAAAAATGGTGTGGTAGAGGCATCTGACCTCCTCTAACTTCACGAGGGGGAGGGAGAATCACCATGAGCATCAGCCCAAGGCTTATTCAGAGTCTGATATACACCCTCTCTCCAACCTTTTTACCAATTCTGACACCAGCCGTCACTCCCATAACACTCTGTATGTACTTCTCTACTGGGTTCGATCATTTGTTGCAAAGGCCACCTAGAACTCACAGACAATACTCACCATTATGGTGTTTATTAGGGAAGTAACAGGATACAATTCATCATCTAGAACAAATCAGGATACTGTTCTTCAGTCAAGACAGCCTCTTCACAGCTGAGCCCATTGGCAGGCTTCTCTGGTTTCTTGATTTCTTGGCCTCTCAATCCCTCGTTAAGGCCTCTGCCCTGCTCAGACAAGTGTTACAAAGCTCTTGTAGCTCCCCTCAGTAAGTGCTTAGAGACACTCCATTCTGTCAGTAAGCCTCAGCCAAAAGGAGTTAGTTCTCTCACTCTGTGTGGGTCAGCAAACCTAGTTCTACCTACAAGTTCCTAGAGGCACCCCACTCCTCCAGGAAGCCTCCTCCCCGAAGGCTGTCAGCTCTCTTCCTCTGTGGGTCTGGGCGCCTGGATCTGCCAAGTGCCTGCAGGTACTGCACTCCTCCAGTAAGCTTCCTGCCTGCAGGCACTCAGCTTTCTCACTGTGTGGGCTGGGAAGCCCACCACACCATCTCCTGTTGGTCTAGGTCTGCTGCCTATGCTGCTGCTGTTTTGCTGCTGCCATTTCTCTGCCTTCTTTTCTGATGTTACAGGTCTCACTCTCTCTCTCTACTGGGTCTACGAGGTTCTCAGCTCAGGGATCCCAGATCCAAAAGATGGACCACCTGGCTCTTCTTTTTTTCGTGCCAATCAGGTCCCTTTTCTTTCTGCTTACTTCTTTTATCTCGTGTAAAAGATAGAAGATGTGATTCAAGTAAGGGTGGTGACTTGAGTGCATCCCACTCTAATCCTGCCTCATTAACATAACCTAGTCCTGCCTCATAAAAACATAGAGGTCAGGATTAACAGCATATACAATGGATGATAATTGTATAGATCACAAAATGGAAGATAACCACACAATACTGGGAATTATGGCCTAGCCAAGTTGACACATAACCTCAACCATCACAGGTTCCATACACCTTATTTGGTTGGTTCCACTTGATCATTGTGCAAGAGTCACAAAGACTATGGCTAGAAGGACCATATTAAATAATATTGTAACACTGTAGTAGTGTAATATCAAAGAAAACATTGCCCAATCAGAAGTCATTAAAATTTGCTTCTCTGTTTTCTTCTGAGATATATATATATATATATATTAGCTCTTACATTTAGGCCTTTGATCCATTTTGGGTTAATTTTTGCATATGGTACAAGGTAAAAGTCCAGCTTCACTCATTTTGCACGTGGATATCCATTTGTCTCGGCACTATTTATTTAAAAGCCTGTTCTTTTCGTATTGAATGGTCTCGGAATTCTTGTCAAGACTCAACTGACCATACATGTAAGGGTTTATTCCTGGGCCCTTGATTCTATTCCATTGATCTATATGTCTATCTTTACGTCAGTGCCACACTATCTTGTTACAGTAGCTTTATAGTAAGTTGCAAAATCAGTTAAGTGTGAGTCCCAAGAAGTTACTCTTCGTTTCCAAGATTATTTTGGCTATTACTTTCAATTTTGATTGGTACAGCAGCTGCTCATGGCTCAACCAAATGAACTTCCAATATTTTCAGTCCACCTAAAGCCCCGTATCAGATAGAAAGCTTATCCTTTCAGCTTTAGGAACCCCTTGGGTCAGTAGCCATACCCACATTGACTTTCTCTTGGGGCCACAGAATTTGCTGTTCCATTTTATAATGGTGATAACCTTCTCCTGCTGGCCTGTCAACAACCAAGGCACATTTTTGGCACCTTGTTTCAATTCTACCTCTCACTGCTTAGCCTCTTAACATTAACTCTTGACTCTTATTTGTTAACAGGTGAAACACTGAGGATCATTGCTCCTCAGTTTTATCCACTACTTGAATGAGAGCATTACAGATCCTTCTCATATTCCTGACTTGATTTCTCTCTTCCAGAAAGCCATGATGCATCCACAGCCCATCGCTGTCACCAGAATTGTCAATAACTGTGAAGGGCCTGAGGCTTTTACCTTACTTGCAAGGTAGTAAGTTAGCCTGTTGCTGTTTCATATATGCAAGCAGATGACATAAGACTCCTGGGTCAGAGACAAAGGACTTGATATAGTCACACACAGCATATAGCATGGGCATTAGCATATTTGCATCAGTTCCTCTGGTTCCCAAGTCCCAAAGGGACAATGCAGTGGGTCCGCATGTACGCTACACATACAATAGGTTTGTATCAAAACTGAGGAATTCAGGCCAGGGATTCACCATTTTCTGAGCAATGGCAAACATTGCAGCAAACAGCAAAGAAGCCAATCCTTCTCTTGTTGGGGAGTAAGCAGTTACGTGGGTGTCATGTTGTGCTCACTTAGAGCTTCCGAGAGACAGACTGCTCAGTATCAGAAGATGGATAAGCCTTGCAACCTAGCACTTTCAGCAAAAACATGCAGGCACACTTATGGCTTATGGCAGGCTGTCCCTCCCAACAACCCACCCGCAATCCTACACGCTTCTGGCTGAACTCGAATTTTCACATGAGTGTGCCGCTCTGTTGGCCACTCTAATTAATCTGACTGATAAAGGCTGGGAATAAATTTGTTCCAGTTGTTTTATACAACATTTAATTAAGCCTACTATAAATAGGACCTTTCCAAAAAAACCAAAAATGACCATATTGTATTACAGTTCATCTGTTCATCTCTCTTTCTCTCCCTCCTCCATGAAAAGGAGAAACATTTGAGTTGAAACTGACTGAACCTTTAGTAATCACTGCCTTCCCCAAATACAGTAGGCACTTGATAAGGATTTGTTGAATCAGGGAAGTAGGAAATGTGTAAGTATGTGAATGGATTTCTTTGAGCGTTCATATTTACCATCCTCCACATCTCTATGCAACAAAAGCCTAGCAGTCGTTCAAGGCCTCTCTCAAATATAACTCTTTCTTGGATCTTTTCTTGAATTCCTCTACATGAATGTTTTCTTTCCTGCTTCTGAACCTTATTAATAATTTATCTGTTTCTCTTTATGCATTTAGTGTGTATGGTGCTATTTATAAAAATAGTTACAGTTGTTTATAAACTTGACATTTTTCCCATCCCAGAATGTAAGTTCCTTCAGGGTCGTGATATGGTGTATTGATCCTTGTAGCTCCTCTAGCACCCAATCCCAATACAGAGTCAGTACCTAATACAAAAAAAAAAAAAAAAACACACACACACACAACTCAAATTCACTGACTTGAAGTTCATTCTGACTTATAGTGACATTAAAGGACAGACTAGAACTTCCCCATAGGGTTTCCAAGGCTGTAATCTTAACAGAAAGGCCTCTGGTGGCATAGTGCCTAAGGCATTTGACTGTTACCAGAAGGTTGGCTGTTCAAACCCACCAGCCACTCAGGAAGACTGGGCAATCCGCTTCCATAAAAATTTACTGCCTCAGAAACCCAAACGGGGGTCACTATGAGTAGGAATCGACGTGATGGCAGTGAGTTTGGTTTTGGTTTCATCTTTACAGAAGCAGACTGTCACATCTTCCTTCTGTGGAACAGCTAGTGCATTGAAATCACTGACATTTCAGTTAGCAGCTTAGCACTTTAACCTCTGTGCCACCAGAGCTCCTTTCAGTACCTAATCCAAACTAAAGCAAAGCCACTGCCATTGAGTCAATCCCAACTCATAGCTACCCTATAGGGCAGAGTAGAACTGCCCCATAGAGTCTCCAGGCTATAAATCTTTCTGAAAGCAGACTACTGCATCTCTCTCTTGCACAGCAGCTGGTAGGTTGGAATCGCTGACCTTTTGGTTAGCAACCAAATGCCTTAACCGCTGGACCACCAGAGCTCCATCTCAGTACTTCATAGATGCTCAAAAATTGGCTGCTGAATCAGGCTGTCTCAAGCCAGGGCAGAGAATCCCGAATGCAGACATACTAATTAACCCCAGCTGGTCCTAAAGGTGTTTCTAATTATTACTAGTAATTCACATTCCCTTTAGGAAGCATGGCTTTTTTGTTAATGATCATTTTAACCACCACACATCCCAGTAGTGTTTTGTTGCCTTTAAAATGAATCAATAACAAAAAATAAGAAAGAAAGAAAAAGAAAATAATTGTAATTCTCTTTACATCATGTATTTAGATGGGAAAATTTATGTTAAAAAACTAATCAATAACTAAATATTTATAGAAAACATACATGTGAAAACCCTGTGATAAGAACATAAGAGAAGTTCAAAGACCCAAATAGTATGGATCTTGAATTAGATTAGAACTCCTCGTTATCATCTTCATCTTCTGTCCTACCATGAAATTAGTGACTAGTATATGCCAGGGACTATGCCATTTCATACCATGTTTTTAATTCTAAGACAACTCAAGATATTATCTTATTATTGAAAAATCAGAGGTCTAGAGAGCTTAGATAATTTATGTAGCAGTCATTACACAGCCTACCTAATCTTCATATCTTGCTTATTTCTAAGTCCTGTGGAGTCCATCTCAGCAATGTGTTTAAAACCAAGCCATCCACTGCCATTACTGTTGTCTCTGTCATCAATCAGAACCTCTTTAGCTTTTGTTTGGATCATGAAAGCAACCTCCTAATGGTTCCCCAACCTCTAGCTTTGCCCACTTCCAATCTGTCCTCTGTAGCATCAGAGTCAGAGACATGGCCATGTCTTTCCTCTCCTTAAAAAGAAAAAATGCAGTGGGATCCCCATTGCCTACACAATGTCATCAGCTTCTAAGTATGGCTTTCCATAATCTGAACTTGCCCTGTCTTTCTATCTTGTTTCCAACTAACTACTCCTAGATTACATATCCTCCATTGAAACCATTATTATCCCCAACTAAGTCAATACTTTACTTCAAAGCCTAGCTCTACTGCTACCTCCTCTAATAAATATCCTCAATACAAATCTCTCATTCTGGTTCTCTCAGAGCATTTTATCTGTCACACTCAATTCTCACTAAACAATGTTGTCTGCCACAATTACAAGTCAGTCTCTCCTTTTAAATGAAGATCATATTGAAGTCAGAGAGTGTGATGACTTATTGCTCCTAGCACATAATGGGCACAAAGTGAAAGATTAGTGAACTGATGGATAAAATTGAAACAAACTTGAAGTTTGGTAAATAAGTCATTGGAAGCTATGTCCCACTCTAAGGAACAGTTATAGAGCTATCTAAAGGGACAATGAGCATAATTTTTTAAAAGCATTTTCTGTACTGTAAGACACTCCCCATTAAGCCAGTTGTGTATAAAATACCTTGTGGGCAGAATGGCATCTCTGATATTCAGAGCTACTTCTCCAAGTGTTTTTCCAGCTCTGAAAAGCACTTGGGTGCAGTGGTTCTATATCAACTCAAATAAGACGAGAGAGGACTTAAAGGGTGAGAGCGTGGTAGCTTGTCAAATGAAATGTCTTAGAAACACTATTTTAATGACTTACATATAAATTAATCATAAACATGTGGATTAAATTTCCCCAGAAAAGGCATGTTTTGGCTCTCTCTGGACCAAAAATGATTGAAAAATGATTGGAGATACTTCCTGAGACCAAAGACTGAGAAGGAACATGTCTATACTTCTTTAACTGCAAATATTAGTGCAATAGATAAATTATCCAGGGGGTCTGGGGAAGTTAGAAATATGGACAGGAAATAAGAAAATGAGATTCAGCTTAGAAATATACTCCAGGTACATCTGGGGCAAAATAATCAGAAACAGAAGACCTGTGTTTGAGGGAGAACCCAATGAAGTTATGGATTCTACAGAATTCCGGGTGATTTCTAGTTGGCATGGCCATTCTTATTCAAGGATACATGACAAAAGATCCTGGGCTGTGTTATAAGAAATGGTACTTATTGCCCACAGAATGTAAACAAGACCTTTGTTTTGGTGACATCAAAATTTACCTGGTATGAAAAAGGTTTGCCTAAAACTGGACTGATTTTTCTAGATAACTCAATGCAATACATTACCAAAGTAAGATTATAGTCTTGAGTCCAGAGGCAAGATGGAATCTGAGATTCAAAACAAGTGGATATTGAAGCCCAAGTTGAAACAGGACACCTTAGCCAGGGAAAGAAACCATCGTTGTGTCCTTGAAGCCATGAGGAATAAACACATTATGGGTCATCCACAGGAGACTGCCCTAGAAATGTTTCATCCTTCATTGTTATTTGGAAACAGTTTGTGGAAGACCAAACTGAAGTATGATCATCACAATTTCTGACTTTGGCAATGGGGCCATGTTATGCAGTGTTATACAGGCACATTGAAGTAAAGGCAGAATGCTCTAATGCCAAGGAAATGCAAAGATATTTTCTTAGAGTCCAGAAAACAATCTGTTTCTTTCTAGGAAACAGGGTATTCTGATCTTATAAAAGTTTCTGGATGCCCAATGAAGTATGAGAAAGCTAACAATGACCAAAGATAGTAATAACCTTTTACATGTATATGTTGTTGTTGTTGTTATGTGCCGTCAAGTCGGCCCCCGACTCATAGCGACCCCTCCTTGGGTTTCCAAGGAGGTATCACTACGGAAGTAGATTGCCCAACCTTCTCTCCAAGGAGTGGCTGGTGGATTTGAACCGCTAGCCTTCTGGTTAGCAGTCAAGTGCCTTAGGCACTGTGCTACCAGAGCTCCTTTACATGTATATAGTGCTCTGCTATTTATATGATATCCAAAACCAAACCCACCACCACCAAGTCAATTCCAACTCACAGTAACCCTATAGGACAAAGTAGGAAACCCCATAGGGTTTCCAAGCCTGTAAATCTTTATGGAAGCAGACTGCCTCATTTGTCTTCCATGGAGTGTCTGGTGGGTTTGAACTACTGACTTCTTGGTTAGCAGGCAAATGCCTTAACAACTATACCACCAGAGAGCCTTCCTTTATACTATATAAATTGTCCCATACTCTTCCCAATAATTATTAGGCACTATTAAAATCTTATTTTTTACACATGAAGAGACAGAAACACAGAAAGAATAAATAAATTACCAGCCAGCAAGAGTCAAGAAATCAAGTGTGGTTCTTCTGACTCCTAGCTAGTATTCTTCTTATGTCTAAGTTAGCTCTATAACTTATAACATAACTCTCTAGGGAAGAAGATTGCCATAGCTTGTAGAATCTCTCTTTAATAATTAAAACCTCTTGTTGTTGATTGTATTATGCCAGACACTGTTCTAAGCATCACATCTATTAACTCATTAACACTATGAGATATACATTATTATTACCTCCACTTTACAGAAATAGAAACTTAGGCACGGAGGGATTGAGCAACTTGCCCAAGTAACTAGTAAGTGGAGGGGCCAGAAATTAAACCCGGGCAATCTGGTTCCAAGACTCATTCTCGTAACCATTACATTGTACTGAATTAAAAAGCCAATTCATCATAAATAACATTATCCCTGAAGTGGGAAATGCTCTATCAGAAGGAACTTGGGCATCTAAGCCTGGATATATCTAATCCTGGAATACAGATTCCAATTAACTGCAGCTTTCAGTTGTAGAGAAAAGCTGATCTGACATGTGTATCAACAGATGGGCCCATGTACTCCAACACAAACCTCTAAGTATATTCTCAGCCACTATGGTGATTGCTGAATTCTGAATGAAGAGGAGAATTACAAAGAAGGGAGAAGAATGCTGTTTCAGTAATACAGCATTTCAATGGTGTGACATCATAGCCAGAGATTCCCATTGGCAGAATGGTTGCTTCTTTATTTTTGATAGGGAATGGAGGAAATGGAAAATTACCAGTTGTGATTAGAGGAAAGAGGAACATACTTTGGGAGTTAGTGTCAGAATGTGCAGTACTCCTTCCTTATTCTCTGATTTTTCTACTCTTGTTTTGTAGAGAAGCAGTGAGCAGAGAACATCCGACCAACATCTAGCTGACCTTCCTAACTTTAAAAAATGAACAACAGCAAATTGAATTAATTTTATCTTTTTGTTTAAATATACCTGCTTAACAATGGAGATAAAAAAATAAAAATAAAAATAAAAACCCTCACTGCTGTCAAGTGGATTCCAACTCATAGCGACCCCTCCTTGGGTTTCCGAGGCAGTATCTCTACAGAAGTAGATTGCCCAGTCTTCCTTCTGAAGAGTGGCTGCCAGCTTTCTGATAGCAGTCAAATGCCTTAGGCACTATGCCACCAGAGCTCCTAATAATGGAGAGAAGGGAGGGAGAATCATGAACATCTGAACCGTTGATTCACAGCTGCCAGAAGGCCTGACTGAAGCTGCTGGTGGGCTGACTAAATTCTGGAGAAATTCCAAGAAGAGTTTGAGTCAAAGATGAGTATTTAAGAGAAACGAAAAGAACCATTCCAATCAAGCGTGAGTGTAAAAGCGGACTCTTATCAAACAGTGATATGCAACTGTATGGAATTAGTGTGAAGGCAATATAAATAACTCGTAAATGCTTCTAGGGAGCACTACGGGGATGGTGAAGAGCCCCGGAACCATATGACGAGTTCAGATTGGAGGCCTTAGGGAATGTAGGCTTAAGGGCAGATCACAGGTGATGTGCAGGCTGCCTTTGGCATCTGAAAGGTTCTCATGTGTAAGGGAGTTTAGATTTCTCCTGTAGGATATAGATTTATTGTAAGCCGTGTAGTAGTTTCAACTAGTAGGTTTCACCTCCGACTCAAAAGTGATGGAGCAAGAATTTGAAGCCAGGAATTTTAACTTTCATTTTAATTACTATGTTGTTTTAACAAGGGATCTTGAACTTAGACTATACAAGTCAGGTGTTTAAAAAATAAAAACATTATTTTATTAACTGGTTGCTCTTGAGTCCTAATCCTGCTTGTGAGTAATGAAAAACAAAACAAAATCAACTTGCCAGTTAAACATAACTGAGTCTTTTCTTCCAGGTAATTTTGCAAACTTTCAGTTTCAATCTCTTTTTCTCCTTTGCCTTTCCTTTCTCCTAGTTGCCATCTGAGTAAGAAGGGATGTTTTCATCATGTGCTGGTACTGGGGGGCGAGGGCAGTTCATGGTTCTCATGCTATCAACTGGTTACTCACTGACCCTCACTCACTCACCCTCCTTCTCCACCATCATCTCCCTCCCATCTACCTCCTCTCTCCTGACACTCCCTGAGGTCTAAATGTACTACCAGGTCTTTTTGACTTCATGCTGACACTTGTTACTGGCCATGGACCTTACCTTTGCTCCACATTCAGTTGCCCCTATTCTGGGACTTTCATATTCTGCCAGATGTCCAGTCTCCTTAGCCCTTCTCTGTGGCCTCACAGTCACTGATAGGAACTTGTGGATCTCCCGCAGCCAGGTAAAAGCCTTGGCAGACTGGAAGCACTGACCAGCACCCTCTGGCTGCTGCATCCCATCAGCCTCTCTTATTGTACCATTGCAGCTGTCCTGGATTGGTCTGTATCACCTTCCAGACTCCTGTGTGACAGGTGAAGAGGTGTGCCCTCCTTTCAGTTTCTTCTTCTCCCTGCCCTAAGAACTAGAGGGAGGAGCACTGGGCTCTTCCTGTGGTCCAGGTAACTTCTTAACCCTGGCCTTATCGCCTCCTAACATCCCCAGTGTCACTTCCTCGGTGTTCTCTTCAAGAAGCCTTTTAGTAATCTTATATTCAGACCTCTAAGCTTTGGTGTGTTAAGAAAAGCTTTAAGAATTTACAAGGGGAGAAACATGAAACTTGTTAAAGAAAATACATTTTCCAAGACTGCCTCACTGGGAGCTCTGGTGGTGTAATGCCTAAGGCATTTGACGATAACCAGCAGGCTGACAGTTCAAATCCACCAGCCACTCCTTGGAAGAAGGTTGGGAAATCTACTTCCTACTGATACAGCCTCAGAAACCCAAGGAGGGGTCTCTATGAGTCGGATCCACCCTATGGTAGTGGGTTTCATTTGTTTTTTTGGCTGCCTCACTAGGTTTTTTCAGGCTAATTTGAAACTCAAAGCTGAGCACTGAGCCTTTTATTCTGCATGATATCTGCCATTCTGTAGAGGCTTGAATGTCTTTGACTCAATAGACAGAGCTGAAGGGTCACAAGATTTACAGAGAATGAAAGCTAAATTGGTTAAAGAAAATGAAAATTAAATTGGCTATTTGATGTATTATTTTGTTTCTGTGAAATAGTTTATAATAAAAAATGTTTAATATATTGGTTTAAGATCTCAAAATATCATTCTCATTAATTACACTTTGCTGTCTTCTATGGTAAAGAAAACCAACCAGAGGACATTAGTATAAACCTTTATTCAAAAATGCCAGACAATAACACTAGAGGGGTACACACTCCTTGCCACAATTGGCCACGTGAGATCAAAAGAGCAGGAAGGGATAGGAAAGGATGAATAGAAACAGGAAACACAAGGAGGAAGTAAGAAGAGAGCTGTTACATTGTGGGGATTGCAGTCAATGTCATGAGACAAAATGTGTATGAATTGTTGAATGGAAAACAATTTGCTCTGTAAACTTTCACTCAAATCACAATAAAAAGTTTGTTTGTTTGTTTTAAAAAAGTGCCAAACAAGAGAAGGCTCCAAGGGAGCATTCTAGCTTGGGGAAGGAGGGCAGAATTTTTTATAGGGCTTTAGCAAGAGAGGTTAGCCGAAGTTCAGCTACATTTGGGAACAGTTGGATCAAGACAGTTCTCAGAAGAGGGAGGAACTGTACTTGTGCGTTAGCAGCCACTGTTTGGGCAATTTGAATTTTATTAAGAGGGGTGGAGAGGAACACCCAGGAGACAAGCACATTTGGGGGCCATAGCAGAAAGTTTGAAAGTTCTTAGTCCTTAAGTGCCTCCAAAGTGGAAAAAAATTCATTTGCTCAGTTTAGCAAGTATAAGGCTGTTGTTACCTTAGCAACTGTGCTGATCATGTAGCCATAACCTACCTTAAGTTCTCAGTCTCTTGATAATAAATTTCCTCCCCCCCCCCCCAATACTAATGATACAGCTCAAAAAGCTTTGAACACTGCAGACTTTCAATCAATGTCTTCTTTGCTGGACTGAGAACAGGCCCTGCCTTTGGAGAACTCATCAATCAAAGACAAGATAGGAATAAACAAATTATTCTACCAAAATGAAAGTATATTCAGAGCACTGTGAAATTTCAGGGAAGAAAGTGGCAGTTTTGCAGAGAGGGTGCTATTTGATGGCAGTGGTGGTGGTGGTGGTGATAGTGACAAAGCTATTAAGTTATTCATTTCAACCTATCAGGTGCTAGCTACTTTATGTATGCATAATCTCAACTTCTCAAATACCTACTCAAATATCCCACTGAGGTAAGTCTTAACTTATTTAAGAAGCAGGAAAAAAAAAATGAAGCTCCCTGAAACTAAGTGACCTCTAAGTCCGAAGTCAAATGTATAAACTGCAAAGCTCAGATTCAAACCCAGAACAAGGTGGTTCCAAAGCCCACCCTTGTTTTCAGCACCATTATTTCCCAAAGTGTGGGACTTGTACCACTGATGATAGGGGAAAGGAACCTAGATGTGCTGGGAATAAGATGAGGAGAAACAACGCAGTGTTATATAACATTAAATCTCATAGGGAGAACCATTCCCATCTCACTGTTCTGATGAAGTCAAAGAGGAAGTTTCATTTTGATGGTATCTGTCCTCACACCTCTCTAATGTGGCTAATCTATTTTATAAAGAGCCTCTGGTTCAGAGCATTTGGTAGTTATCAGGCTAGGATTTAATAATGAATTTTTAATAGTACTTATCTTTATGGTTCCTTTCAAATTATGGCAATGTTACTTCTAAAAAATTAGATAATTTGATATGAAGTTTCCCATTTATTCATTTATTTAAGTTACAAAGTGTTTAAATAAATATTAAGAAAATGCTAGTGGAGATGGATGATGACTAGTTAATGGCCTACGTGAATCAAGCTTGGGACACTGAAGCACCTATGTTGTTGTTGTTGTTGTTATGTGCCGTCGAGTCAGACCTGACTCATAGTGACCCCTCCTTGGGTTTCCGAGGCAGTATCACTACGGAAGTAGATTGCCTCATCTTCCTTCTGAGGAGTGGCTGGTGGGTTTGAACCGCCAGCCTTCTGGTTAGCAGTCAAGTGCCTTAGCCACTATGCTACCAGAGCTCCCGAAGCACCTATGCTGATGAGAATTTCACCAGATGAACAATGGTGATAGGACATCGCTGTTGGTGGAGAGAGGCATAAAGAGCACTGCTAGGAGGGGAAACATGTAAAAATTTGATCCACTTGGAAACAGTGACAACTTGTTGAGTTAAATATACATGATGGATATTGGGGCTGGAACTGAGTGTTGTTACATGTAAATTCCCTGTCTTATAATTTCTTAATAGAGATGTGGCTGATATTAAAGAGCATCCTTCTTGTTCTCTATTGTGACTTTCCCTTCCCTTTATAGTAAGAGGGCTCCATAAGCCTTGACTCAGTATTAGGAAAGCTTCATTCTGTGTCAATACTTAGGAGATGAAGGCCCTTTAAGCAAACAAGCCCTATCACAGATTTCTCAGAGAGAAAATGAGGAAAGAATTAAGCAGTTTTCAGTGTGAAAATTATGCTAACATAGCGAGGTATGCCCATCACCTTGAAGAAATACATATTTTTGGAAACTTTGACTTCTTCCAAACCTCTGTCTCCAGTTATTTCAACTAAAATGATACTAAGAGAAATATGAGAGTATTTACATACAAAGTAAAATGACCTGGTGGTGCAATGGTTAAATGCTTGGCTGCTAACTAAAAGATCAGCAGTTCAAAACCACCCACAGCTCCTCAGGAGAAAGGATTTGGCGATCTGCTCCTGTAAAGTTTACAGCCTAGGAAACCCTATGAGGCAGTTCTGCTCAGTCACATAGAGTTGTTATGAGTCATAATCAGCTGGATGGCATTTAACAACAACGTATAAAAACAGAACAACACACACACACACACACACACACACACACATTACACTCATTTCCAACTAGATAAGTTAAATAATTTCTGAGAAAGAGGGGAAAGAAAGAGTTCTGTGCCCATTAAATCTTCTGATGTAGGAGAAGAGACTGAGAGACCTTTATGCTCTCTGGGGCAAAGTGCCCTATGCTGGTGTGTTTCACATTCTCATGTGTGATTTATACCAGAAAAAAAGGAGGACTTCTGACAGAAGAGAGTACAAAAGGGAATTGAGGCCTTTCATGATTTAATTCAAACCTCAGGTAAGGTGAATAGCCAAATATAGCAATCCATGAATAAAGACATCCCGAAGTGCTTTGGAGCTCCCCTAAAGGTGAGGACAAAGGCATGTCTTTCTGTTGGGGTGTTGGCAACTTCTGCCCTTCCCATTGAATCACTGACCCTTTAACACAAAGCATTCAGCATTAAAGAAACATCAGGCAACTGCACTGTTCAAAAGATGATACTTTGAAACAACTTTTTAAGGAAAGAAGCATTTATATGATAATTTGGTACCTTTCTTACTGATAAAGGAGCTCTGGTGGCATAGTGGGTAAGGCATTTGGCTGCTACCCAGAAGATTAGCGGTTCAAACCCACTAGCTCCTCTGCAAGAGGAAGATGAGGCAATCTACTTCCATAAATATTTGCAGCCTTGGAAACCCAACGGGGGTCACTGTGAGTCAGAATCAACTTGATGGCAGTGGATTTGTTTTTTTGGTTTGGTTCTTACTGATAAGGAATCCTGGTGCCACAATGGCTAAGGAAGTCCTTGGCTACTAACCTAAAGGTGGACAGTTCAAACCCATCAGGCACTTAATGCAGCAAGATGTCTGCTTCCATAAAGACTAAAATCCATTGTCATCAGTTCATATAGTGACCTGATAGGACGGGTTGGAACTTCGAAGGCTGTAAATCTTTGTGGAAGCAGAGGAGTGGTTGGTGGTTTCAATAGGTCGACCTTCCTTCCACTTACAGCCCTGGAAACCCTATGGAGCAATTCTGCTCAGTCCTGTAGGGTTGTTGTGAGTTAGAATTGACTCCACAGCAACAGATTTGGGTTAGCATGGCATCGGCACTCTATCGCCACCTGGTAGCAACAGACGAAACTGCAGAGAGGTTTATGTTTTTGTTTTGGAAGGACTTAATAAGGCTGGTAGGAGCTCTGGTAGCATAGTGGCTAGAGCACTTGACTGCTAACCAGAAGGCTGGCGGTTCAAACCCACCAGCCACTCCTCAGAAGGAAGGTTGGGCAATCCTACTTCCGTAGTGATACTGCCTCGGAAACCCAAGGAGGGGTCGCTATGAGTCGGGGCCGACTCGACGGCACATAACAACAACAACAATAAGGCTGGTGGTTCAAAACCACCAGCCACTCCCCCACTCCCCAGAAGGAAGGTTGGGCAATCTACTTCTGTAGTGATACCGCCTCGGAAACCCAAGGAGGGGTCGCTATGGGTCGGATCCGACTCCACGGCAATCATTGCATTGCATTGCATTTTAATAATTAAAAGTATTGGAAACCTCTAAGAAAATTTATAATCTTAAAGAAAATTTATATTTTCTGTCTCATTTTACTACCACACTATTTTCTAACTTTTTCATATTCTCTTTAGTAATGCAAGAGCCTTCCATTCCCCCTTCCTTTTACAAATGTCTACTGTTGAATACTGGATTTTCAGAATATCTCCAAACAACCTGTTGATGAGACTAAACGGGGTTATGGTTGTTAGTAGGAAAACACTGCCTCAAGAGAGTCTTACAGGCAATAAAGGGAAGTCAGCACGAAATGGTCAAGACAGAGGAAAACACTGGGAGGAGCACAAGTGTTGAAGACAACAGAAGTAAATAAAAAAAAAAAGGGAGTGTGTTAGCAGCATCTCAGTGTGGGAAGGATACAGTCAGGAGTTGATGAGATTGTTGAAGTCTGGTTTAAGGTGAGTCTTTCAGTGTGAGGGCTTTGGTCGGATGGGGTAAAGACGACAGACATACTTTGGAGATATTGCTGGTTTGGGTCCAGACTATGGCAATAAAACGAGTTATGTTTACACTATACCGTAGGTGATTAAGTGTCCAATACGTTTATGAAAACGTTTGAAATATTGTGAGAAATTACCAAAACATGATGTAGAGACACAGAGTGAGCACATGCTCTTGGAAAAACGGCACCAAAGGACTTGATCAACACAGGGTTGCTATAAACCTTCCATTTATAAAGACACAGTATCTACAAAGCACAATAAAGTGAAGCATAATACAGTAAGTTATGCCTGTATGTTATGTTATAATACATAGACCTCAACTTATTATGACGTGTTCAAGTTATGACAAACCACACTTACCACAATCTGGCCTTTTTTTGTTTTCGTATGTGTGTACATATTATTGTATATACTACATACAGTGTTGTAGCACTTAATTTGTTGATGTTATCAGTCTCAGATGTTCACTCACAGCTTTTTATATGTGATATTTCCAACCTCCAAAGACAAATAAAGATCAGATTTATAAAGATACTGGTAATAAAAGGCAATACTAATGAAAATGGGGGGGGGAGGTATGTGATTTATGTACAAACCAACTTTCAATGGAACGGAGCCTGATCGTAAGTTGGGGACTACCTGTAATTTAGTATCAGTGAACAGTCAAGTGAGGGCTTTGAGATGAAGGATTCAAGGGTCTTTGGGTGTGAACTATTGTTTGCTGTTTTCTGTTGAAGGGTTGGTGAGTCTTTCAAAAAGTTTCTGGAAGGCACAATAAAGTTATCTGCACCTTCTACCAGGAGCTCTGGTAGCATAGTGCCTAAGGCACTTGACTGCTAACCAGAAGGCTGGCAGTTCAAACCCATCAGCCACTCCTCAGAAGGAAGGTTGGGCAATCTACTTCTGTAGTGATACCACTTCAGAAACCCGAGGAGGGGTCACTATGAGTCAGGGTCGACTCAACGGCACATAACAACAACAACAACAGCACCTTCTATCATCCTGGGCAAGAGTCCTGGAATAGTAAAGATATATTGATGAAGACAATGGAATGGTGAAGTCAGGTTAATGTGGACAGTAAGCTGTGTAGGCAGAGATGATTTTAGTTCTTAACACCCACTCATCCAAACCCTTATTTCTGCCCTTACGCCATTGAAAATTCATTCTTGGGAAGGCTTTTTAGTCTCCAGCATAGGACAATGAAAAGTCCACAGATTTGGGGGTTAACATATGTTGTATAGCCCAGTGCCCATCAAATGTTTATTGCCTTTACCCTCTCTTTCCTCTCTGTGCCTTAAGAGCCTCCTGCTAAGTTGTGGAGAAATTTCTCTTGAATATAAATTGGTGTAGTCACTTTGGAAGACAGTTTTGCAGTTCCTCAAAAAGTTAAACATTGAGGTACTCCATGACCCAGCATTTCCACTCCGAAGTGTATGCCAAGAGAATCAAAACCATGGGTCCACATAAAAACATGTATATTAATGTTCATAGCAGCATTACTCATAATAGCCAAGAAAGTGGGGGCAACACAAATGTCCATTAACAGATGAAGAGATAAAGAAAAGGCCGTAGCCCCCTCCACACTTATCGACATAGTTATCAACATAATTAGAACAAAGACCAGGTAGGTCATTATGCAAAATCAACATGATGTGAGGAAGAGAAGGACAGGGAGGCAGCCCCAGAGCCCAAGACCTCAGAACTGCTGTGTACCTGCACTGCTGTGCTCTAGACCCCAAGGCCCTGCCATCAGGGCTGGCCCTTGAATGGACCCGGGACCCAGCAGCTGGACTAGCAGCACACTGGCAGCTCTGGGGCTCAAGCAACTGGTGGGGCCAGAGGTCAAAGCAGTTGGTGGTTGTCACTGCCCCTGTCCATGCGCCCCATAGCTGCCCCTTTTGCAGTTCCAACAACCTGCTGCCACCCCACTGCCCGAGGAGGATCCACAGAAATGAGCAGCCTGCTGCTGTCTTAGAGGATTGGGATCCAAGGCCAGGAGCCTGGAGATTAACAGCTCCTTGGGAAAGGAGCTCAGCAGCCCAGGTCCTGGAGGAGGAGAGGGCGGCCATGTTGCTCCCTATACCCTCCCTACAACAAGATTTGGTCCTTCCAGGATGCTTGAGAAGAGGGGAGCTGCAATAACAACCTCCACTGCCCCACATCCCCCAGACTCCTCTTGCCACTCAGAGGTGTCCCTTTCTCAGAGGTGTCCCTCAAAATCTACTTTAGTGGCCTCTTTCACATAAAGTGCTGCAAAGGTGACTCCAGTGGTGGGAATGAGACTGGCAAGAGGCCTTCTGGAGAGCTGCTGCTTCAGCCGTGAACCTGACAGACGAGGGTGGGTGGCTTTGCTGGTCGGGAGCTGGATACAAGGAGGAAACACAGGTTAATGAGCAAAACAGTCAAGTAGTAGATTTTTTACTATTGTCATAAATGTAAAATGTCAGAAAAGAAAATACTAGATAAAAGAAGAATGGGTGTCTGTCCATGCAATGGAACATTACTTGGCAGTTGGGAGCTCTGGTAGCATAGTGGCTAAGACACTTTGCCTGCTAACCAGATGGCTGGCGGTTCAAACCCACCAGCCACTCCTCGGAAGGAAGGTTGGGCAATCCTACTTCCGTAGTGATACTGCCTCGGAAACCCAAGGAGGGGTCGCTATGAGTCGGGGCCGACTCGACAGCACATAACAACAACAACAACAAAAGCAACAAAGTATTGATACATTGCTACAACATGAATGAACCTTAAAGACATTATGCTAAGTAAAAAAAAACCCAGACACAAAGGACACATACTGTGTGATTCCCTACAGAATAGGTGAATGTATAGAGAAAGAAAGTCGATTAGTGCTCGACTAAAGTAGGGGGTGCAGGGGGAAAAGAAGAAGGAATAAGGAGTGATTGCCAATGTTACAGGATTTGACAGGGGTGATAAAAATGTTCTGAAAGTATTTGTGGTTCATGATTTTGTGAACATACTAGAAACCATTGAATTTTATGCTTTAAATAGATCACTTGTATGATATGTGAATCATACTTCAATAAAGCTGTTAAAAAAAAAAAAGGACTCCTATTAAAATATAAAAGGACCTCTGGGGGTATAGTGGTTAAGGCATTTGGCTGCTAACCAAAAAGTCAGAGGTTCAAACCCACCAGCCTTTCAATGGAAGCACGATGGAGTAGTCTGCTTCTGTAAAGAATTACAGCCTTGGAAACCCAATAGGGGTTGCTGTAAGTTGGTATAGACTCGGTAGCAGTGAGTTTGGGGTTTTTTTTTTTTTTTTTTTGACTCTTTAGTGAGGATCATGCTGCAAAAGAATACAAAACTTAACAAAAGTAACTGTTGAGGGTAAAACTTTAGGAATGAAATCTTGAATTGGTGAGGATGCCATGAGGAAAGGAACTCTGGTGGCATAGTGCTTAAAGCACTCTGCTGCTAGCCAAAAGGTCAGCAGTTCGAACCCACCAGCTGCTCCATGGGAGAAAGATGAGGCAGTCTGCTTCCATAAAGATTGACAACCTTGGAAACCCTATGGGGCAGTTTTACTCCACCCTGTGGGTTGCTATGAATCACAATCTGCTCAGTGGCAATGGGCTTGATTTTTCATTTGGCCATGAGGAAAGGGGTTGTGAGCAGGGCCAGAGACAGGAAGCACAGGTGGAGCTGATGGACTAGCACCACAGACCTCACCTGGTGCACCAACACGGCCTGGGCGTGCCCTAGCGCCCAGCCAAGCAGATAGGGCGGGCAAGGGCATGCTCAGTGCATTGGGCATCGAGAGTGGAAACCTTCTTATGACAAAGTTTTTTTCAGTAATAACATTACTTCCTTGATGCTATTTTTAGCATTAAAACAATTGATGATTTAAAAGAATGAATAAATTTATAGTTTGGAGATACTATTTCTATTAAAAGATAATCATTGAATTCAGCAGAATATCTTATTATGAACTAAAATTTGCATTTGTCATACAGAAATAATATACCTCCCAGCTTCTACTCTGTTTCTATGTTTGAAATTTTAAACATAGAAAATCTCCAAGTGGACACATAAAATGCCAGAATAGAGATGCCTCAAATTCTGTCTCTTCATCTTTAAGGTCCTCAAGCAGTCGCTGTTTATTTGGAACCTAGTGTTCAAATGTAGGAATGTGTAGTACAGAGGGGTTGGAGATACGAAGGGCTGGCTGGAAGAAAGCTGGCACAACCCCAAACGGTTACAAACTCTCTCTCAAAAGAAACATGTGCACCCGCATGCGTGTGTGTAGGGGACCACTGAATAACCGGGAGTTCTCGGAATTAACTTCCATGTAAAATAAGATGTTAATTAAAATATAAATTATTAAAATGTGCTAATTTGAAGCTTACACATATATTACTGAAAATCAACAGTAACTACAAAAGTTGCTTAGAAACTAGACCAATAAAAGACTTTTTCAGGGAGGAATATTTTATCACTGCCAATGTTTAGAGTTGTTGGCACATGGTGATAATAGAAAGCAGACTGAATTTTAGTCAATTTTATTATTGTTTTTAAATCTCTGCAGAAAATGCAACCCCTGTAATTTCTATACCCAGGCAGATGCTCCCACCACCTCATAGTTGGGACACCACTGATGTTAAGTTGCCTAAGTCTGTGTAGATTTTATTTAACTGTATCCATGGTAAATGGTTGCTTATATATGCCTACTAATACAGTTGGTGTGGTCAACTATGTTAGCCTAATAGTAAAAGAAAAACAAAAAATCATTTAAATCTACATTGCTATTACTTTTTTCACATACGGTCACTATGAGTCAGAATCGACTCAGCGGCATCTAACAACAATTAGTTTTGTATGTGATGCTAGCCTTGGAATTGAAAGTTAACTTTTACCAGATCCCTGAGTTTATGGAGGCTCTAAAACTCACATGAAGGTGTACTAAGGTAAAATTGATTTCTCAAGGTAAAAACTGTTGGTTTGCTAAGAAGAAAAAACTACTTTTTACAAACTACTTCGGCAGATGTTGCACTCTTAGGATATCTAGAACAAATTTTGTTTTTAAATATTGAAATCATTTCCTATGAAAAATCAGATAGTTCATGAGAAGAGGGATAACAATGAGCAAATAGTTTTAACAATGCTATATAAAACATTTGAAATTACCTCCTGTAATGGCATGAAAAACGAAACCAAACCTGTTGTCTAATAACATACTGTCTGGACTTACCTCTTTTTCAATAAAAAGGAAGTAAGAGAAGCATAAAGAAGTTAAACAAGGCCAATTGACCCTGTAACCTGAATCATTAAGAATTCCAGAGACTTCCTGTACCATTCATTCATGTATTACAGATTTTAAATTTATTGGAGAACAAAAATATCTGATCAATCTCTCGATCCATCTCCCATCTATCTTCACTCCTTCCTTCCTTCCATTTTTTTCATTCTTTATTCATTCAGTTCCTCTTATATTCCAAGAACTGTGCTAAGCAAAAGATGAAAAAATTATCACTTTTTCTCTCAAATATTTCTCGTCTAGTGTCAAAGACATAGACAGCTTATGATAATGTAGTATGGTCAGTACTGTAATGTGAGAACGGGAATATCAAGGAGGGGGTAATTAGCTCTATATGGACACACACAAACTCTGTACAGGAAGTAACATCTGATCTGAGTTTTAAGAATTGCGTTCACATGTATGTGGGGTAGGAGGTGATGGTGGAGTAGAGGGAAGACATTCCGAAATCTTGTTTTACTTTTTCCAAGGCTTGCTTTACTTTTTCTTTTCCTGTTCCTCAATTTTAAATTGAAGTAAGTTAAAAATCGTCATCATTCTCAATATTTTACTGAGCACTTCGTGTGTGCAATACTCAATTAATGGAAAATCCTTGAGTTACTGACAGTTCACAAGTCATTAATTGATTTTGTCCAAGTTATCAAGCTCACTAAAATAAGATCTTTATAAATTTAAATCCTTGCTCTAAAGTATCCTTTCCTTCCTGCTCAACTCTGTACACAGGAGTCAGTTCTGGACCAGCAGAACTTTATAATCCTCCCTCTCTCCCTCTTCCAGGTTCAAGGGTCCTTTTAGTTTTCATGGTCCACACCAAAACCCATTGCCTAGGCATTTATTGCAGAGAAATGAAAACTTAAGCCCAAATAAAACATTCATAGCAAATTTATCAGTAATTGCCAAATTAACTTTTTTTGTTTGTTAACAAACAAAATGCCCCTCAATAAGTGAGTGGTTGCAACAAAATACATAAAAGCCTTGTTTTGCATCCTACATTGGTGAGTAGCAACTGGGTCTTAAAAACTTTCAAGTGGCCATCTGTGATGCAGCTAATGGTCTCCTAGCATCAGAAGGAAAGAAGAATGCAAAAAAAAAAGAAAAAAAAAAGGGGGCATTTGGAAGCAATCAGCCTTAGGACACAATGGCCCTCAAGACCAGAAGAACTACATGGTGCCCGGCTACCAATGCCAACCACTCAGAAAAGGATCAGATCTGGAGATCCTGGAGAGAGTAGGAGAAAAAACGTGGAACAAAATCCAAAAAATCAATAATGACCAGAATTACTGGTCAGAGGAAGTCTGATGAGACCCCCAATGCTATGGCCCTGGATACATTCTGCACCTGGAATAAAACTCACTCCCAGGGGCTGGCTCTCAGCCCAATAGTTAACAAGATGTACATGCAGACCACTCAACCCAGGATGACGCACCCACATACTCTGTGGTAATACATCCCTTAGAGCAATGGACCACATGGCACCAGAGGACCAACATTCAGGTTGAAGAAATGCAGGATAAACAGGAGTGCATAAATATGAGGGGTACAGGGGGAGGGTTACAGGGTTGGGAAGGGAGGAGACTGGGTTAGGGTTGGATGTGGTAAATGGGGAGTGCAACTAAATGTACATGTAACGTTGAATGTAAAACAAGCTCTTAAAATTAAAAAAAATAAGTGAGTGGTTAAACAAACTAACTCAGCAATATAAAGGAAGCAAATATTGATACACACAACAACTAGGATGGATCTCAAGGGCATTATGCTGAGAGGAAAAAAAAAAAAAAGCCAGCCTCAAAACATCAAATACCGTGTGCTTCTCTTTATGTAATATTCTTTTTTATTTTTCTCCCACATTGTGTTTCCAAGGCTGTTAACCATTTATGCCACCTAGGACTCCTTGACATTTTAAGGTCTACAAAATTCTGAACAGAAGGAAAGAAAAATGATCTACATCAAACACATCTCTGTAAAATAAAAAAAGAAAGAAAGAATAAACAGAAAATACTGGAAGCTTCCAGAACGAAAAAAGGAACAAAGCTAATTATTGGCATCAAATTTCTCACCAAGAATATGAGAAGTTAGAATAAAATGAAGCAATGCCTTCAGAATTCTCAGGAAACTTAGTTTTCAACTCAGAAATCTAGACCACATCTAACTTTCAATAAAGTGTGAGGACAGAATACAAACACTTTCAACCATGAAAGTTTAAATAGCACCACCAGCTGAGCAGACAGTCCAGGGTGAGGCAGAAATATGGATGACCCCAGGAGGAGGACTTCTGGGGAGAAAATGGAAATCTGATGAAATAAGCAGTCTGTTGGAGAGCTTAGGAAAAAATTAGAATGATAAAGCTACAAGGTAT
>NW_006921651.1:8678017-8697184 GCF_000298275.1 Orycteropus afer afer
GATTCCTATAAAGTGTCTCTTATTTTCTCCTGGGAGACAAAATAAACTCAGCATTTAGGGGGCCCAAAGAAAAGAAATCAGAGCCAGGCCCAATGCAAGACTTCAAGCATCACTGCCCTGGTCAGATGTCCCAGCAGAAGGCTGAGGAACTAGAGGAGCAGTTTTTGAGTTGAGAGTATGGGCTAATGTTGATAAAGAGGTCTCAACTGGGTCTTGGCAGGACTGCCAGAATTGTTGAATGCTGGCTCCAACCTCCTACCAAACTGCTTTGTTGACAAGGCAAAACTGAGGTTATCATTTACTGTGGTGAGAGAGAAACTACCATGGCAGAGACTTGTTAGCATCTCAGAAGGGTGAGGGCAGAATTGCAATATTGATGAGGCTTTGTTGGCAGTCTGGTTTAAGGTGGGTCTTTTAATGTGAGGGCTTCATTAGGATGAACTGGGCATCATGATGTAATAGTTTGGGATTGTTGGACATAGCAAGGCAAGGGTTTTAGATTAGTGTTTCAAAGAGTTTTAGAAAGTAAACAGTCATTTGATGCTACCTATTGAAAACTTGTGCAGTCTGCTGTTTATTTAAATGGGTTTTCAGGGAATTCCTAAAATAAACAAAGTTATTTTCAAGTTGTTTTTTCCTGGTCAACAGCTTCCTGGAATAGTAAAGCCACATTGATAAAGATTGAAATAATAGACAAGTTAATGTGGACTGCTGTTTAGAGGTGTGGATGGTTTCTCTACTAACTGAGTTACCAACAGAAATTATGGCTGCTAACAAAATAATTGTAGGTTTAAATATGTTGTTTGAAATTACAGAGGTCAACAGTAGAGGAAGTAAGACTGTAATGATACTGGAAGAAGGAAGGACTAGAGGTTGGGGCTTTAAAAGAGCTAGATCTTTACTCTTCATAGCAGAAATTCAGGAATCATTTCTTAAAGTGACAATCAAGGAATAGTAGTATATTGATTCAGTGGGAAACGGCACAGTCCTCATTATAACATTTTCAGTAGTATTTTTTAAAAAAACCACTTGAACATATGACTTTGGTAATTTAAAATGAAGATTGAGGAAGGAAGGGCTCCTTGGCACTTGAAAATGCAATAGAGAGAGCATGGAGAATAAGGGTTATCATTAGAGAAGGTCATTGGTGATCTGAAACTTCTCAAAGAATTTTTTCAGAGTGGTGAGGAAGGAAGGCTTGGGAGAATATAGGGGAGAGGGAAAAAACTGGAAGCCATAGGAGGCTTGAGACGTCCAGACAGCAAGGAAACAAAGAACTAGGATAGTCCTGAGGAGGACACTGTGAGAGGGAAGTGGAGTCTGACAGTGATGAATGCAGAGGGGTAACTGGACCGCTGAGCCTCACATCGCTCCTCTCTCCCACTCTCCCTCCCTCCTGCTTCTCCTTTTCCTCTTTCACTGGCTATAATGTGGGTTTGAAGTAGAGTTTTATTACAGTTTTTGGTGTATTTACTGACTACAGTTTTATGTTTCCTGCTCATAATTTAAAAAGCAGATGAGTTAAACATTTTCTGTTTCTCACTCACACACACACACACACAATATTTAACCACATTGAATTACTTTTTATTTCTCTGTGGTCTTCAGTTCACTTCTTTCTGTGGGTGAGTGGCCTTCAAAGGCTCATCCTCGCCTCCTAACCCAACGCCCAACCCTGCAGTATTCCCTTTGGTAAGTGGAATCCACCTTCTCATATGCCAGAATTTTTATTGTTTCCCTGCTGATTCGTGCTCTTCTGTAACACCTTTGATTATTTTAAACCATTCTAGGTTTTATCTGTGATGTCATAATAGTCACTTTATAGCTTAATACATAATATTCGACTTCTTTCTAAGCTCATTTTTTGCCTTTTCGTATATTTCTTCCTGTAAATAGCGAAGCAGGGACTTCACTCCACTTAGACACTTAAGTCAATTTCAACTTGTAGCTAGTGACAAAAACCCACCTGGATTAGAGGTATCAGCATATGAAAATACTAACTGGAGATTCAGATAAGAGATAGTCTAGCAGATAATTATTTACTTAAATAACCTTTTGTCATTAGGAGCTCAAATATGCAATTAAAAATGATGAGATTAACTAGTCTGTTTTCAAATTGGAAGCTATGGGGAATAAAGATTTGATAGGTTTTAGAAGGCCTAAGAAATCCCTAAAGGAGCTCTGGTGGCACTGTGATTAAAGCACTGGGCAGCTTACTAAAAGGTCAGTGGTTGGAACCCACCAGCTGCACCGCCACGGAAAGTTGAGGCAGTCAGCTTCCATAAAGATTTACGGCCTTGGAAATCCTAAGGAGCAGTTCTACTCTGTCCTGTAGAGTTGCTAGGAGTTAGACTTGACTCAGTTCCAGTGGAGAAGAAGCCCTTAATGGGCTCAAGTACAGCAAGAGTTGTAAGGATGGTGCAGGACTGGGCAGCGTTTGTTCTGTTGCACATGTAGTTGCTATGAGTCAGAAGTGACTAAAGGCACCGAACAACAAAGTGAAAGAAGCCAGTCGCATATTGTATGATTCTATTCACATATTTAGGAGCTCTGGTAGCATAGTGGCTAAAGCACTTGACTGCTAACCAGAAGGCTGGCGATTCAAACCCACCAGCCACTCCTCGGAAGGAAGGTTGGGCAATCCTACTTCCGTAGTGATACTGCCTCGGAAACCCAAGGAGGGGTCGCTATGAGTCAGGGCCGACTCGACGGCACATAACAACAACAACATTCACATATTCACATTGCCAACTTGATGGCAAAAAACAACAACAACAACAACATTCACATAAAATGTCCAGAGTAGGCAGATCTTTCAACTCAACAACAACTCACTGCCATCGAGTTGGATCCGACTCATAGTGACTCCTCCTTGGGTTTCCGAGGCAGTATATCTACGGAAGTAGATCACCCAATCTTCCTTCCAAGAAGTGGCTGATGGGTTTGAACCACCAGCCTTCTGGTTAGCAGCCAAATGCCTTAGGCACTATGCCACCAGAGCTCCTATAGGCAAATCTATAGAGACAGAAGATAGATTAGTTGTTGCCTAAGGCTGGAAATTATGGGGAGATTGAGGGTGATAGCTAAGGGATGTGGGGTTTCTTTTTAGAGTAGTGAAAATGTTCAAAAATTGTGGTGATGGATGCACTATTTTTTGAATAATAAAATACATTGAATTATACACTTAAACTGGTGAATTGATATGTGAATTATATCTCAATATAGCTATTTAAAAAAAAGAGAGAGGTAGTAGTAATCTCATTAGATATACTTCATCAGTTGTTGTTGTTGTTATGTGCCATCGAGTCAGACCCAACTCATAGCGACCCCTCCTTGGATTTCCGAGGCAGTGTCACTATGAAAGTAGAATGCCCCATCTTCCTTCCGAGGAGTGACTGGTGGGTTTGAACCTCCAGCCTTCTGGTTAGCAGTCAAGTGCCTTCATCGGGGTTGACGAAATTAGAGTCTCTCCCCAGCCCCTGCCTAATAGCTCTGGTTGTTTGGAACCCCAGCTCCTCCTCTGCACAGGTAGCATGTTCTGTGGCAAACCTAGTCTCCTTAGCAGATAAAGTCTTTTTAGGTTTGAGCCATGACGTATATGACCCATGACCTTTGTGAAAAAAGTAAGGGAAATAGGTAGACAGGGGCTGAACAGTGCTAAATTCTTGTTGATTTCCATCATCTTGCTCTCACTCCATTTTATCTATTGTTCTAGAATGGAGGGCAGCAAACACCATGTGCTCCTCTTCATCCTCATACCAAAAAAACAAACTCACTGCTGTCAAGTCGGACCTGACTCACAGTGACCCCTCCTTGGGTTTCCCAGGAGGTATCTCTACAGAAGTAGATCACCCAATCTTCCTTCTGAGGAGTGGCTGATGGGTTTGAACCACCAGCTTTCTGGTTAGCAGTCAAGTGCCATAGGCACTACGCCACCAGAGCACCCCTTCATTGTCATAGGCCTAAGCAATAATGAGTACATTCTAGAGTGGACTCTCCAAAGAATCCTTCTTCAGCTGTAATAGACCATTTTCTTAGGAGCAGAAAGATGTTTGATATGCTGGCCTCAAGAGTCAGGCTCACCAATAAGGCTGGAATAGTTTCTTTCTCCTATGTACTAAAGACATCTCCAAAAGTTTTCTAGAATAGAGGTGAGTTTCAGATTCTGTATGGCTGACTCTAGAACACTGAGAGTAAATGCTGCTATTCTTTTTAAAATAATGAATATATACATTTTATTGGTTTAACACCTAGTATACCAAACTAAAAATCAAGCCTACTTGCCATCAAGTTGATCCCAACTCATAGCAGCCCCCATAGGGTTTCCAAGGCTGTAAATCTTTAACAAAGCTGACTGCCTTGCCTTTCTCCCATGGAATGGCTGGTAGGCTCAAACCACCAGCCTTTTGTTTAGCAGCCCAATTGCTTAAGCACAGCACCACCAGAGCTCGTTATACTGGGAAGTCCTCACAACATCCCCTATGAGATTGGTGTCAGTCATCTCATTTTACACTTGATCATAATAAGGTTAAGTAATTCACCCAAAGTCATTCCGATCTGTTACTCCAAGGCCAATGCCCTTCCTGTTGCACCATACTGTCTTTTGTATATTTTAGCCTTCATTAACATGCTAGGGGCCTTAGGGCTCTTTGAGGTCAGGGACTGGACTAATCCCTGCCTTGTTCACCACTCATAGCATGGTTCTCAGCACCCAGTTGATTTCTAGTACATGTCTATGGAAATGAATACTTCCAGCCCTTCGCTTCGTCAGTCCAGCCTTGCCTGAACGTGGCCATGCACCACCTGAGGCATCTAAGCTCCCCATGGGGGGCATTCACATAGCAAGTCATGTGGAACCTCCGACCAACTCCAACAAGGAGGATTTTCTTTTTACAGAGAGGATGTTAGAGTCTAAAGGGAAATGTTAGGAAATTAAAATCTGTGGAATCAGCATGAAGGCTGCTTACGGATCGCATTAGTCATGGAAGGTGAGTTCAGTCAAGAAAGCAGAAAAGTGGAGAGATGAAGAGAATGAAGTTGGCAGGCTGCAAGTGACAGGTACAAGAGTTCACAGAGTACCTTCAGAAGGAGGAAACCCAACCCCAGTCTCCCCTAGTGCACACAAGCATGTGTGGGTCAGATTAGGAAGGAGTGAAAACTGGAGCCAAGCAGAAGGATGCACACTGAGATATGATTACATGTTCATAGGAACAAATAGAACTGACCTCTGGAACACGCAGATGCCATCCCTAGAGAAAAAATAAATCATCAGCTGCAGAGGCTAGCGTCAATGGAAGGGAGAAATTTTATTTGGAAAGCAATTCTGGCTTGAAATTAGAAGGGCAGGTAAGAAAGGAAAAAGGATAAAGGAACTTCCTTCTGAATTAAAACTCCAGGGACTTGGTGCCCTCCAGCAAGCAGATAAAAGACCCAGTGAGACAGATGGCTATGATAATAAACCTGGCCCAACTGCCAGCGCCTGAAACGAGTTAGGCCGGGGCTAAAGATGCTCCCTCGCCTTGCAATTATTTTGTGTAAAATTTTTATGAGCTTTTGTTTTAGAGGCATCTTTGAATGGCCTCCCATCTGCTCACAATTTCTTAATCTCATGAAATAAGTCAGCAGTCCATGAACATTGTAACTTCAAAATAGAGACCGAGTTTGGAGTAAGTTAATCTTGAATTCACTCCTAGGTCCACTATGGATGTATTGGGAGACTTGAGTCAGTTACTTCACTTCTCTGTTCCTCAGTTTCTCCTTTGCTAACAAAGATAACATGGTTTTATTGGCCTTGGGATAAATGCTTCTTTAAAATGTAAAATTATTTTACTCCTTTGAAATCTATCACTAAATATTGGTCTCCTTTGTGCAAGGTACAAGGTTAGATTCTGTGCAATATGATCCCCATGTTTAATCCTTAGGATTATTGTACCAGGCAGCAAATAGACCAAGCAGTGACTGACATTAGTCCTTCTCTACTTTCTGTTCTAGAGATATCTCTCCTGGAATCCAACTCAGGAATTTCCTGACTTTTCAAAGTTTAGATAATAAATCTTTCATTGCATTAGTATAACTTAATGCCTTTATTTACCTGAATTACAGTTTTAAAAGAAAGTTGTACCTCCTCATGCCCTGAGTGAGGCCACAACAAGCATATTTCACTAGATTTATGCACTTCAGATCTTACACTGTACAGTACTAAGAACTTTAAACATTCAATATTTAACACTCTATGGCAGAAAACAGAACCCGGGAAGAAACAGTATTTTTTTAAAAAATGAGTAGGATAGATTATTTCAAGCCTGAAACTTGAGGCAGGAGGAACAAGGTGCAATTTTTAAAGAGGAACTGCAGTTGACCTATCTTGATTAGTTGTCCACACCTGGACCCTACTTTGTGACGAGGACCCAGGTCACATTGTACAAAATGCTGCTTGTGTGATAACCGTGTGGGTGTCTCCATCAAAAAATGCCCCGCTATATGTAAAACGGTGAAGGGGTAGGTAGATGGGACTGAGCAGACAATTACCAGGTCACTACTAAAGTAGGAGCTCTGGTAGCATAGTGGCTAAAGCACTTGACTGCTCACCAGAAGGCTGGCGGTTCAAACCCACCTGCCACTCCTCGGAAGGAAGGTTGGGCAATCCTACTTCCGTAGTGATACTGCCTCGGAAACCCAAGGAGGGGTCGCTATGAGTCGGGGCCGACTCCACGGCACATAACAACAACAACAACTAAAGTTGAGTTACCTATTCTATTGACTAGATTAAAAAAAGGAAAGAAATACTCCCCATAGTGCCTAGCATATGGACAATCCAGAGTTAGTTAATTGTCCTTTCATTGTTTGTTTGTTTAAATACCTTCTCTTAAAGGTCTGAAGCGGACAGGAGGTTTTTGAAGAAAAGTCAGCAAACATCTGCTTACTGTGTAGAGAGCATCCTACTGCATAAAAACAATAGAAGCCCTGCCATGCCAATATTACTGTTAAGGGCAAAGTAATACACCACAAGTTGAACAAAGAAAGATCAGATAAGTGGGAAAAGACACCACAGGAGAAGATTTTCTTTAAGAAGAAGGAATCTGGCTTTGGAAAGAGGTGAGGGATGAGGAAGGAGCAGCTTGGGAGAGAATTCCACCTGCCAGGAGCAACCCACACAGAGATCTGGAGTTGGCTGGAGTGCAGGGGGCATGTTGGGAAGTGACAGGAAATGGCCATGAGGCACAAACCAGCTGGTCCAGAGAAGGTCTTTTAACAGTGAGATGGACCCCAGAAGCAATTGGAATTATGACAGAGTCTTCTTAGAAGACTAAATGAATGAGAGGGGGCTATCAGGAGGTTTCCTTTGTGGCAGCTCTTCCAAAGTCGCCGGAGTAAGAGGATGCTGGCCGCAGGTAGGCTATCTGGGTGCCAGCCCTAGTCTGAAATGGTGAGTAGGGAGCTGTCTGAGGAGAGGTGAACGGAATTGCTTCTGGGTACAAGAGTCACTGGAAGTGGCAATGTTACTATCCTCCAGTAGCCCCTCATCTCTGTATCCCAGAGCACAGTTCCATGTGATTCAGACAGGAGTGACACATTGCAAGTTTCATAAGTGATTGCAAGAAGACTTGTTTGTGGAAATCAGGAAAAGTTTATGGGATAAGCCTAGAAAGATGAATTGAATTTTGACAAGTACAATGGTATCTGATCAGAAGAGAGACAAAAAAGGAAAATGAATACGAATGGGAGAATATATGAATTTGATGGATGTGGAGGGGTAGGGATACTATTTAGTCTTACTTCAAAATGCTATATGCTATGTTATAGCCTTTATATTTTAATTAAATCTATATTTAAAATTTGTAATTTAAATTTATAATTACATTATAATTTATATTTTAATTAAAACTGGAGATGGAAAGCTAACTAGAAAGTTTGACTTATCCTTTATAACAGCTTTATTGAGATAGAACTCATATATCATAAAATTTATCCTTTGAAGTCCACAATGCATTAGTTTTTAGTATAATCACAGAGTTGTGCAACCATCACCTCCCAAACACAGTGCACGTTGAGGACCTGAATGCCAGTAATTCTCTGTGTCCCTTAACTGAGTAGAAGCCTTGAATGACTCTTACTAATCTTTGAGTCCCAAATCACTGCTACTCTAAAAGGACATCCTAGCCAGGTAGGCTGCAGGGGTGGGGTGAGAGGAAAGGTCCTGAAGCCCAGAGAGGGGGTGTGTGTAAGAGCATCTCAAGGGAAAGACAAAGGAAGTAGTTGGGCCAGAAGGCAAAAGAAGCCAACCTAGGTTGTGCGAGGGCTATGGAGCAGATAAGAGGTAGCACTTCTCTCATCAGCCTTAGTAATGGGAGAATCTGAAAGACGGTTGTAAAACTGTGCCCCGCAGACCTGGAGTTTGGCTGAGCAGGAAATTAGATTCCCTTTCTACCCATTCTCCCTGGAGCAGAACTTTTCTCTCCCTGCCTGCCAGGGGACCCACTATCTGGCAGGCACTAAGCTGGGGACTTTTTCTGTATTATCTCGTTTAATTCCTGCAGGGGCTCCATGAAGCATATATGGCTATCACCTTCATTTATAGATTAATCAACTCAAGCTCCTAAAACATAAAGAAACTTGTTCAAACCCAGGACTCCAACCAGGATTCAGTGAGCTTCCGGATCTTTGCTGCCTCTACCTCAGTGGGGTCAACATGACTTCTAAAGGGTTCAGCCCTCCTGCCTCAGGGCGGCAGTGTACCGGGGTCTAGGAAAAAGTCCACTACCCAAGCCTGATTGAAAAACACCATGGTTGACTAGGGTTATACGAACCTTTGACCCCTTCACCAATGTTTTTAAGAGCGATGTGGTCTTCTCAGCAATGTCTTTTCTGTATTAGCCCTTTGCACATCTGGCATGCTTGATCCCAGATGTGCAATTTTCATCCCATGGGGTGGGGCCACAGTACTGGGGATCCTGCCGGTTCAGCTGCGCTTGCTAAGGCCTGTTTCTTTGACAAGGCCTGCAGGAGGTGGCTAGTGGTGGTTTTGTAGCCCCTGATTTATTACTATCTCCAGCCAGAGCCAAGTGCTACACTTTGGTACACACATACACACACACTTGCACACGTGCACACTCACACATACCCACACACAAACCACCCATTTGAAGAAGGACACGAAAAAGGAAACATTCACAAGGCATCACCATGGATTCTCTTTTCTCTCAGATCAACTGGTCTGACTTCTCCCTGTTGCCTCCTTTGCCTGTGGTCTGTCAGCTGGAGGTGATGACAAGGAATATTTCAGACTCTTTCCCCATCTGCTCCAAACACCAGGAAGCTGCAGGCCTGCTTCCCTCCAGGCCAGCTTAGAAATACTGGTGTCAGGACAGAGCAGGCTTCCAAAAGCCAACCACAGAACATTTAATACCTGTGCAAACCCCACGTAGAATTCATATGCCAGAGGGTCATGGCTTTATGAATGTTTCCATGACATGGTATTATTACACCCCAGATCTCTCACCTCATATGTCACTCAAGCATTCTCTGTCAGGAAACCAAGGAATAAACATCCAAAAAGAAGATTAATATTAGAGAGACTAAAAGAGTAAAGTTCACCCAACCATATGGTTCAGCTCAGAAGGGATGTGTGTCAGGCCTACTCTCTATCCTTTCACCCCTTGCCTTACACCTCATCCTGTCTCACACTCCCAAAAGGAATCCCTTCACAGCAGTGTCGCTCCATCAAGCTACCTGCATCAGTCAATGGGGAAGCTTGTTCAAAACACAGATTCCTGGGGATCATAATTTCTGGGAATATGACCTAGGAATCTGCATCTCAGAAGCTCCCCAAGAGATGTTTGTGCATTGAAGAACCACCACCCTTATGGCATCCCTGACGTGTGAGCCGTCCACCCTTGTTTGAATACCTTTAGTCATGCAGAATTCACTACTTCCGTGGGCAGCTGAGTCCAGTGGAAGATGATTGAGGAGAGATCTCTTTGAGCTGAATTTGACCTTCTATAACTCTCATCCATTCTTCTTCCCTCTTTTCCTTGCTCCCTCTGATGCTACAGGGCCTGAGTCACCTCCTTCTGTCTTAGTTTCCTAGGGATGCCATAGCAAGATACCAAAAAGTGGATGGCTTTAAAGAACAGGTAGTTATTTCTCACAGTTCTACAGGCGAGGTGTCCAAACTGGTCTCAGCCATGTCAGTCCTTCTGGGGGCCTCTCTCCTAGTTTCTGCTGGTTGCTGGCCATCTTTGGTGGGCCTTTGCCGTCTGTAGGTGCATCTGATCCATTGTCACATAGTGTCTCCCCTTGTGTGTCTCTCTGTGTCTGTCCTCCCTTTTTATAAGATGCCGCTCAGAATTAGGACTTACCCAACCTTTGGTATGGCTTCTTCAACATGAAAAAGAGAAACCATGTTTCCAAACAGGAACACATTTACAGCTTCAGTGGCTAGGACATCAACATATATTTTCAGGGGGCACAACTCAATCCATAATACTTTCCATGGGAGACCTTCTAGCTCAGACTCTCCTGTATTCCATCTCAGAGAGCAGAGGACTGAATCCAGCCACAGGAAATGAGAACAAACATTGTTTCCAAGGGCAAGTTTTTTCCATGACTCTCTGGCACATATTCTCCCTTGGAGCCATCCTTGCCACATGGGCAGCTCCCTGGTGACAGGTTGTTGTGCTGCCTTTGTACAAAGGCTTGAGGAAAACTAGTTGAAAATCCACCTAAAACCAAACCCATTGACATCGTGTCGATTCCAACTCATAGCAACCCTATAGGACAGAGTAGGACTGCCCCGTGGGATTTCCATGGCTGTAAATCTTTACAGAAGCAGACTGCCACATCTTTCTTCTGCAGAGAGGCTGCTAGGTTCAAACCACCAACCTTTTGGTTAGCAGCCACGTGATTAATCACTGTGGCACCAGGGCTCCTTCAGAAATCCACCTACTTGTATAAAACTAAATGTGACTTTTATTTTTACATGGAGTTGCTTCTGTGTCCTTGGGCCTTTAGCATGGCCTTAAACAGAGGAGTCAAGGAAGTCACATTTCGAGGTGTGGGAATTCATGCCATGATGGATGAATTCCCCCATTCGAAGAGCATCTCTTTGTGCTAGGCTTTGCTTTCCTAGGAGGTCTTGGTTAAAATGGAAATAACCATTATAAAGATCACATGTTAAATCATTAGTAATTTATGAAAAGAGCAATGGACCAACAGTCAGAGGCCTAGGACTTTAGTCCAAGCTACGCTACTTTCTCTTTGTATAGGTTAAGTTCTCTGTCTGCGTCTCAATTTTCCTCATTTTTAAACAGGGAAGAATGATAAACTTCATTGACCACCTCAGTGTTGTAAGGATTTAAGAAGATAATGTATATTTCATAAACTTTAAAGTGTTTGGAAGTGTTCTTATAATGCAATACTGTTGGTTTAGCCCATCAGGGAAGGGCACTGCAGCAAAAGCTTTTTTTCCTACCAGGGTCTTACAGGAGGCCTGGAGGTGAGTGACTTCCTTTCAAGCCCAGCCTCTCTCTGGGTCCTGCTTCTGGGCAAATCCTGGTGATGTACTGTTAGGCAAGATGCTCTTCTTCACTGTGCCCCATTACTTCATCTGCAAAACAAGGATGATGATGGCGATATTATAGATTTTTGAAAGCTAAAGAAAACAGTACATGCCAGGCACTACCTAGCGTGCCTGGCACGTAGGTGCTCTACAATTATTATCATCACCATTATCAAATGGGAAGAGAGCAAGGAGGATATTCTTCAAGTTTTTCCTGCTTAAGGAAAACTTAAAACTTCAGCTTCTTTTCCCACAAATTGACAAAAAGTAAAAGCTTAAGGTTGTTACATAAACCATGGGGACCAGCTGTTCTCGCTGAGTACCAAGTAAAATGACGTAGACAACACTCATAACAGGAGGGATTGTCATTAAAACAGGGACTGTATGTCCCATTTTACCCTGTGGTAATTATTAATAATTTTTCAAATTGTCCCACTTTGGATGATAAATTATAGAGTCTCTTAGACATTAGATTTTCAGAAGAACTTTCAAATGAGATTTAGAAACATTAAAACAGGTTCTTGAGGGAGCTTGTGAAGTCTTCCTTGGAAATATTTAAAATATGCCCATCTGACTGGGATGATTTAAAACAACTGCAAGTAAGTACTCATTTATAAGGCCCCTAAAATGCTTTGTTTGGTTTGGTTAAACTAAACTGCCTTGCCCTGCCTCTAGGAAGTACGTAGGTAGTAAAATTAATGGAAACAACATTCTTTACTACTTGATTTGCCAAACAAAAATTTCTTTGTGCTGTAGGCTAGTGGATGTACATGAGCAATTATTATGAGTTTAGAGCTAGTAAAATTCTGCCTTGAATTGTAGGAAAGAGATACTGCAAGTTTAGAAGTTAACAAATTCTTGGGCAACTAAAAGCTTGAAATAAAAGCGTGGAATACTATTTCGGTAAGGAAAGTATAATCATAACTAAAAATGTGCCAGGCATTGTACATATATTACCACAGACCATCCTCAAAAACTTAGTACTAATTATTATACGTAGCTACAGATGAGAAAACGGAATCACAGAGAGTTAGCAACTTGTTTAAGTTAATGGCAGAGTCGGGATTTGTCCCCAGGCATTTAGATGCAGAGTCTATGCTTCAAACACTATGCTGTGTGCTCCCAGGAAGGTCGTGACACTTTAGTTTAAATGAAATGGGAACAACACCAGCTAGTTTTCAGTCCATCTTAGCTGCAATTGTAGACTTTTCATACCATGTGGGGTCTTTTGTAATTGGCTTTTCACCCAGCATAATGTTTTCAAGGTTCATCCATGTCAAACATGTATCACTGGTTCATTTCTTTTCATTGCCAAATAATATTCTTTTGCATGGATATGCCACATCTTACTTATCTATTCATCAGTTGATGGACATTTGAGTCATTTTCCCCTCTTGGCTATTATAAATCGTGTTGTTATGAACATCTGTTGTTTTTTGTGTGGACATATGTTTTCACTTCTCTTGGGTATATATTCAGGAGTAGAATTGCTGAGCCAATATAGTAACTCTGTGCCTAAGCTTTTGTAGAACACATGTATCTTTCTTTAAAATAAAAACAAAAACTCACTGCCACTGAGTTGATTCCAACTCATAACCACCCCCATTGGGTTTCCAAAGCTGTAAATCTTTACTGAAGTAGCTTGCCCCATCTTCCTTCCACAGAGTGGCTGGTGAGTTTGAACCACTGACCTTCTGGTTAGCAGCCACATTGTTTAAAGCCAGACCCCAGGAAGCACTTGCATGATAGTTGGAGCAGGGGAGGTTAAACTAAAATTAGAGCTTCCATGTCAAGCTCTTGTAAAAGAAAATCATCCAATAAGAAAGACAGAAAAATAAGATGAGAAATAGAATAGATTGGTACGTACATTGAATCATTCGTTCATCAGGCTACAACTATATTTGGGCATCTGTTGAGTACAAGAAAGGACCAGTGGATTTGAGGTCAGAAGACCTGAACACTGTCTTCCGGATTTCTCAAAGGGTGTCGATGAGGATCAAATGGGATCAAGTGCTTTGTAAACTATAAATAGCTGTTCAGTTGTAAAGAAATTGTGGGGAAAGTCCTCCTGAGGTGAGCCTCGGGATAGTTGCAAAATTCTTCGCTCCACTAAGGAAATCCACTCTGTGGGGAAGAGAAAGGCCTAGCAGGCAAAGAAGGAGGTGAGGCCCACGTCAGGACAGGACTGGGCTGTGGGTCCAGACGATCAGAGCCCATAGGGATCCTTAAGGGAGGAACAGGGCCCAGGACCATCCCTAGGGCAGGTCTCAGAATAGAGACAAGTCCTGGTGGCCCTGCTTTTTCCTCCACTGGCCTGTTTATCCCAGTGAAATCTGGTTGAGAAAATACAGCTCATCTAGACAACACTTTAAGGAGAACTAGACTCCTCAGCAAAGAACTAAAGAGCAAGAAGTACATGGTAACCATCATCCCCTGTACCCAGGAGCTGCCATGGTGGTTCAGGAAGAGATTTCCAAGGAGATTTGAGGATTCAGTTGGCAATAGTGATAGGTAGAGCTTAAGGGGAAGGCTGAGGGATTCAGAGAGAGTCAAGGAGATGAGCATGGGTGAAATGGACTCTATAATTACAACTTCACTCTCCATTTTTTAAAACCCTTAAATAGTCTCCTTTACTTATGAAATGAAGTCCTTAGTGAGGCATCCATGGCCTCTGCAATCCGGCCCTCAGTTAATTTTCCAACCATACTTCCCATGGCTCCCTGTTTGACCTCCAGCCGTACTAAAGTACTTACTCTTTCCCAAGTGAAACCAGCATCCTTCATCTTTGTCTGGAATAACCTCCTGCAATCTCTACATATCCAAATAACTTCCAGTTCTTCAAGGCCTAGCCACAAATCAACTCTTCCACAAGGACTCTCTGGAAGCTCCCCACACCCTTCCTCCCAGACAGAATTAATCTCAGCCTTGCCAGTACACTGTTAATGCTTTATCTGCAGAGCGTCTCCCTCATGTTGCCTTAACTTCCCATAGAAGTTAGGTGCTTAGGGCCAGAGGCTGTACCTCAGTTCAGCCTTGTGTTCCCTGACCTTGATAGAGAGTCTGGTATATTGTAGGCACTCAGAAAATGGGTATTGAATCAGCAGATGCATGAATGAATAAAATAGGGATGTGGATAAGAAGGAGAGAAGGACTTGGGGGATGTGAAAACAGATGTGATCAGATGAGTGTCGGTGTGGGCTGGGAGAGAGGACTTCAGGCAGAGATGACTAAAGACTGTGCAGGAGGCACACAGTGGCAGTGGAGATTGGTGGTTGGGAGCAAGAGTGTCCAGATGTAAAGAGTGTATACAGGAAAAAGACTGAGCTCAGTAGCAACTCATGTTTGAGTTAAGGAACCTATAGAGCAGCCTTCATTCCTGGAGACACAAACTCAGATGCATATGGGCATTAATGAGTGAAGTGGGTTGGGTGGAATGTATACCCTCTCTGAAAGGTACAGCCCCTGCTCAGCTCCAGAGGATTCTTGGAGGTGAGCTGTCATGAATAGATCTTCTTCTTTTTTTTTTTTTTCAAAAGAACCCAAAAATATGGATTTTCTTTGTATGTGAAATTTCCAATTTTTTAAATATTGGGTAATTAGGTTTTTTAAAAAAAAAAAAATTATCGAAGCATAACATACATACAAAAATGCTCACATACCCTAAGTGAATTTTCACAAACTGAGCATACCACATAATAGGTACCCTAATCGAATATCTGAATATTACCAGCAGCTCAGAAGCCCCACTGTGTTCCCTTCTGGCCATTACTCTTTTCCTGAGAGTAACTATGACCCTGGAAATGTATTATTTTTATATTTGTGTTTGTCTAGGTCCTTTCATTGAGCATTGTATTTGCAACAATCATCCGTATTGTTGGGTGTAGCTGTGGATTGCTGTAGAGAATCCCACTGTGTGGATACTGTCTACCACAATTTATGGATCTTTTCCACTACTGATGGGCATTTAGATTTCCAGTTCTTTAATGATTACATAGGGTGCTGCTGGGAATACCTAGTTGATATTGTTTTGTGAGCATATGTGCACATTTCTATTGAGCATATACCTAGAAGTCACGTAGCAGGATCAGAAGATATGCATGGGTTCTGCTTTAATAGATACTGCCAAAGTCTTTGTACAAATTTACATTCTCATCAGCAGTGTATGAGAGGTCTGGATTTCCCACAACTCTGTCAACACTCGATTTCTTTTCTTTTTTTTTTTTCTTTTTTTTTTGAGCCATTCTCAAGGATGTGTGGTGGTACTGCATTGTAATTTTATTTATTTATGTTGCCGTGATAACAAATGAAGTTGAGCCCCTTTCCCTATGTTTATTTTCTGTTCAAATTTTTGCTCAGTTTTCTATTGAATTAACTATTCTTTTCTTTATGTATCTGGATCTGAGTCCTTTGACAGATGCAAGTACTACATATATGTTCTCTCACTCAGTCACTTGCCTTTCACTCTTTTAGTGATCTCTTTTGATAAATGTTCTCGTTCTAACATTGTCCAATTTGCCAACATTTTCTTTTATGATTAGTGCTCTTGGGTCTTATTTAAGAAATATTTGTATGCTCCACTGTCACAAAGATGTCCTTCTATATTTCCTGTAAAGCCTTACTGTTTTCACTTTCCTATTTAGTTCTACAATCCATCTGGAATTGTTTTATTGTACTGTGTAAACTAGGGGTCAATAAACTTTTTTTTCCATGTGGATATCCAATTGACTCAACACCATTATTGAAAAAGACCATCCTTAACTAGATTAATGGAAATGGAATGAGTAGATGGGAATAATGAGAATGTTCACTGAACAATTTGTGTAGAAATTGTTGAATGAGAACCTGAACAGTGTAAAACTTCACCTAAAACACAATGAAAAAATATATTAAAAAAGAAGAAGAAAAAAAGAAAAAGATCATCCTTTCCCCCATTGCACTGAAATGTTGCCTTTGTCATAAATCAGGTTATCATATATGTGTGGGTCTGTTTCCAGACTCTGTATTGTGTTTCATTTCTGTCTATTCTTAAGCCAACACCACAGTATTTTATACTGTAACTTTTTAATAAGTCTTCATATCTGACAGCATCTCTTCTAGCTTTGTTTTTCTTCTTCAAGATTACCTTGACTATTTTTGTCCATTCCCATTTCCATATGAATTTTAGAATTAGCTTGTTAATTTCTGCAAAAATACCTGCTGAGATTTTGATAGGAATCGCATTACATGTATAGTCTAATTGAGGAAGAATCAACGTCTTTACAATAGTGAATCTTCCGTTACATAAATATGGTAAATTCCTTTGTTTATTCAGATCTCTTTATTTCTCTCAATAATGTTTTGTAGTTTTCAAGTTAGAGGTCTGACCTATCTTTCATTAGATACATTCCTAAGTACTTAATGTTTATTGAAGTTATTATATATGGTATCTTTTTAAAATTTTACTTTCTAGTTTATTGTAATCAAGTTGATTTTTGTATGTTGAACTTATATCCACTTATTCATAAATCAATTCACTAATTAATTCTTGCTAAACTCACCTATTAATTCTAATAGTTTGTAGAATCTTTTAAAAAATCGTTTATTTTATCCTGGACATACACCCATCCGACAGTTTCTCCGTGTAGAATTCAGTGACAGTGATGCCAGTCTTCAACCTGCAACCATCCTCACCCTCCTCTTCTGAACGGGTCCTCCCCCATTCACATAAACTCACCGCCCCCCAAATTTCCGACCTAATCTTTTGAGTTGTTGTTGTCAATTTGGCCCCATATAGACAGTCCTTAAAGAGCAAAATGCTCACGGCAGACATTCTTTCCTAGTTCAGTTAAACTGCTGTTTGGTTTAAAGAAGACTTCAGGGGGTATTTTTGGTTTAAGGTTTAAAGATTATCTCAGAGCAGTGGTTTTAGAGGTTCATCCAGCCTCAGTGACTCCAGAAAGCCTGCATTCCATGAGAATTTCAATTCGCTTCCACATTTCTTCCCTTTTGATCTGGATTCTTCTATAGAATCTTTGATCAAAACATTCGGTGATGGTAACCAGGCATCATCCTGTTCTTCTGGTTTCATGGCAAAGGAGGCAGTTTATAGAACATTATGGGTTAATATTATCAGCAACGATGATAGTTTTATTTCTTCTATTCTGACCTTGCAATGTGGTCATCTATTTGCTAAAGAACAATGTGGGTTGGGGGTGGGACAGAGACATAATCTACAGCCGTCTACAATTTCTATTAGATTTTGTTGTTTACACATTCTTCTACCAAGTTTGTATTTCCTTTGGCCTGGAAGTATGTTCCCTCCTCTGATTTCTACATTCCAGAGCTCACTGTCACGCATGGCAAATTCCCTTTAGGTCTGTTGTTGTTGTTGTTGTTGTTATGTGCCATTGAGTCAGACCCGACCCATAGCGACCTCTCCTTGGGTTTCCGAGGCAGTATCACTACGGAAGTAGATTGCCCCATCTTCCTTCCGAGGACCTCTGTAAACACTAAAAGTAGCAGGTCAATATGGTTTCTTCAACTCCATCTCTTCTGTGATGAGGAGCTAAGTCTGTATAGGAACACTCCTCACTTCTCTAGTGGACTACCCTTAGATTTATTTTAAAAAAGAAAGAAAAAAAGCTAAACCCACTGCCATCAAGTTAATTTTGCCTAATAGTGACCCAATAGGACACAGTAGAACTGCCCCATAAGGTTTCCAAGGTTGTAAATCTTTACAGAAGCAGAATGCCTCATCTTTCTCTTCTAGAACAGCTGGCAGGTTTGAACCACTGACTTTTTGGTTAGCAGCTCAATGCTTTAACCACAGTGCCATCAGAGCTCCTTTTAAACTTCTCAGCATTAACAAATAATCTTTGGATGGGCTTTTAACATTATAACATTTAGAGAAATAAATCTTTATTCCACTTCAAGCAAACAAGTCTAATACTTGGTCAGTGTACTTTATGATCGTGATAGTATCATGGCTGTTTCCTGTTTGCATTGATAACGGATTTTTTTTTATTAATGCTGCATTTTGGGCAGATAGGACCACCCCAGAGGCAGGAAAGGGAGGGAATGCCGGGGACAAAAGCGGCAGGATCCAGGGAAGGGGAGGGCAGAGAGGTTTCCAACAGCTAAGAGAGATGGACTTGTCTGTAAGTTTCTCATACTGCAGTGGCTTGTGCATGAGGCTTGAGGCTGTACCACCGGTGTTTCAAAAGCCAGCAGGGTTCCTCATGGTGCACAGGTTTCAATGCAGCTTACAGACTGAGACAGACTAGGAAGAAGGAAGAAGCCATCCACTTCTCAAATAATTGGCCAGGGAAAATCTTATGAATAGCATAGTAACACTGTCTGATACATTACTGGTCAACTTTATGAATAGCCTGGAAACATTGTCCGATACAGTTCAGGAAGATGAGCCTCTTAGGTTGGAAGGCACCCAAAATACTACTGGGAAAGAGCTACCTCATCAGAATAAAACCAACTTTACTGATATGGATAAAGCAAAGCTTTTGGGATCTCCATTTGCTGACGTGGCATGACTCAAATTGAGGAGAAACAGCTGCAGACATCCATTAATAATTGAAACATGAAATGTACAAAGTATGAATATAGGAAAATTGGAA
>NW_006921651.1:8697767-8698763 GCF_000298275.1 Orycteropus afer afer
AAAAGCTCAATATCTTTAGCCAAAACAAGGCCAGGAGCTGATTGTGGAACAGACCATCAACTGTTCATATGCAAGTTCAAGTTGAAGTTGAAGACAATTAAAAGAAGTCCACGAAAGCCAAAATATGACCTTGATTATATCCCTCCCGAATTTGGAGACCATCTAAAGAATAGATTTGATGTATTGACCGTCAATGACGAAAAAACAGAAGAATTGTGGGATGACATCAAGAACATCATCCATGAAGAAAGCAAGAGAAAATACAAGAAAGAAAGAACAGACCAAAATGGATGTCAGAAGAGAGTCTGAAACTTGCCCTTGAGTGTAGAGTAGCTAAAGCAAATGGAAGAAATGACAAGATGAAAGAGCTTAATGGAAGATTTCAAAGAGCTGCTCGAGCAGACAAAGCCAATCACTATAATGAAATGTGCAAAGACCTGGAGTTAGAAAGCCAAAAGGGAAGAACATGCTCTGCATTTCTCAAGCTGAAAGAAATGAGGAAAAAATTTAAGTCTAGAGTTGAAGTATTGAAAGATTCTATAGGCAAAATATTGAATGATGCAGGAAGCATTAAAAGAAGATGAAAGGAATACACAAAGTCACTGTACCAAAAAGAACAGTTGATCTTCATCCATTTCAGGAGGTGGCACATGTTCAAGAACCAATGGTATGAAGGAAGAAGTTGGAGCTGCACTGAAGGAATTGGCAAAGAACAAGCCTCCAGGCATTGACAGAATACCCATTGAAATGTTTCAACAAACAGATGCCCCACTGGAGTCACTCACTCACTATGCCAAGAGATTTGGAGGAGAGCTACCTGGCCAACTGACTGAAAGAGATCCATATTAGTACCCATTCCAAAGAAAGGCGATCCCACAAAATGTGGAAATTATCCAACAATATTGTTAATATCACATGCAAGTAAAATCTTACTGAAGATAATTCAAAAACAGTTGCAGCAGTATATTGACAGGGAACTTCCAGAAATGCAAGCTT
>NW_006921651.1:8699573-8701508 GCF_000298275.1 Orycteropus afer afer
AAAAGAACTAACAAATCTGTCCTGGAAGAAGTGCAGCCAGAATGCTCCTTGGAAGTGAGAATGGCCAGACTTCATCTCACCTACTTTTATTCACTGGAGAAGGATGTCATGCTTGGTAAGGTGGAGGGTCAACTTAAGAGGGGAAGGCCCTCAACAAGACAGATTGACACAGTGGCAGTGGCAATGGGCTCAAGTATAGTAAGGATCATGGAGCTGACGCAGGACTGGGCAGTGGTTCGTTCTGCTGTGCATGGGGTCGCTATGAGTCGGAGACGACTTGATGGCTCCTGAAAACAACAACAATGCTGTGTTTCATTCTTTTTGTTGTTATCAGTGGGTTTTGAAGGAAGAGACTGAAGTAAAAATGTCTTTATTCCATCTGTGACCAGATGTCCTCTTCATATTCTTTTAAAACTAAAATTTTATTACAAACTTTATATATGTTTATTATAGAAAGTAGGGTAAATAAATGAAAATACACGGAAGAACGGTTAAGAATAGAATAGCGTGGATTTATTTGCTTGAAGCAAGGGCAGCAAAGACTTTGGTATAACTACAAGGAAAGGTAAGCCGGAGGCGTTAATGGTCAAAAGAATCCCTAAGAGAGCCAGACTGTGCCAAAATACACAACCCTCAAAGGCGAGTTGAGTCAGACAAGTCCACAGGACAAGCCGACTGTGCAAACATAAACAGCCCTTGGAGGGGAATCTGGGCAAGGAGACACAAACAGGGCTCTGCAGGAAAGCAGAGGCTGCAGAAAGGCAGTGTGCAAACATCACCACACTCAGAGGGGAGGCATAAAGGAGCTGCAATCCCAGCCATTAGAGGGGTAGGAAGGCTTATTAAATTGCATTCCATTCCCTTGGGACTGACGTTGAAACATTCCTGGTTAAAGATTCATTTAATGCCATTTGGTAAATGGCTCAAGAGGGGGCATTACTACCATGACTTCCCCAGAGAAGACTTTAAAAACAAGCTGCTGGAGTTACAAGGGACCTCAGGGGCATCTCTGCTAGTACCTCCCAGAGTAGGGCCCTTGTGTCGCTGGTGGCATAAGAAGTTATTTTAATGCTGCACAGGTTTTGGGGTTTTTTTTACTTTAATAATTGTATTTATTTTATGTTAGAAAAAAAAAACATAGCTAGCACAAGAAAACCGTAATTTCACAGATATTCTTATTTAGAATGAAGCTAAAGTTGGTAGTGATGTTAAACCTGGGTTGATTTAAAGAACAGTATAAAGAAGCTCTGGTGGCATAGTGGATAAGGCACTTGACGGCTAACCAAGGTTAGTGGTTCAAACCTGCCAGCCACTCCGTGGAAGGAAGACGGGGCGATCTACTTCTGTAAAGATTTACAGCCTCGGAAACCCAATGGGGGTCACTCTGAGTCAGAAATGACTTGATGGCAGTAAGTTTGGTGTTTTGGTATAAAGCAGATAAGAGTCCTTGGGTAGTGCAGACAATTAATGCACTTGGCAGCTAACAAAAAAGTTGGCTGTTGAGTCCACCCAGAAATGCCTTGAAAGAAAGACCTGGCAATATACTTTTGAAAAATCAGTCATTGAAAACTCCATGGAATTTGACCATGAGACCATAAGAACTAGATGGTGCCCGGCAACAACTGTCAACCACTCAAAGGGAGTTTGGTGCAGGAAACTCTGGATAGAGAGGGAGAACAATGTGGAACTAAACTCAAAATCATTTAAAAAAAAAAAACAGGTTTGCTGGTCTGATAGAGGCTGGTGAGACCCCTGAGACTATGACCCCTAGCTACCCTTCAAGTCTGGAATTGAACTCACTCCTGTGGCTTCCAGTCAAACAATAGACAGGCATATGGGGTGAACATTTACATCAGGTAGGTACACTCTTTGGAGCAATTAATCATGGGAGAATAGAAGGGCAGTGTTTGCACAGGGAGACAGCTGGGGGGGGGG
>NW_006921651.1:8702428-8707293 GCF_000298275.1 Orycteropus afer afer
AAAAAACTTATTTATTTCATGTACCACTAAGAGCTATTCGGCTGCTAACCAGAAGGTTGGCAGTTCAAACCCACCAACTGATCTGCAGGAGAAATATGAGGCAATCTATTTCCATAAAGATTTACAGCCTTGGAAACTCTCTGGGGCAGTTCTACTTGTCCTGTAGGGTCCTCTATGACTTGGAATTGACTTGATGGCAATGGGTTTGGTTTGGTGGGATTTTTTGGTTTTGTTTTTATTTTTTTGGTAAGAAAGAGAAAACTCTAATTAAACTATGACATGTCATTGACTGCAAGATGTATCCCTTTTTTAGAGAAGTTAAACATGTGCGGAAAAAAATCATCTTTGAAATGATAAAATGTGGTAATGGAAGAATATTGACAGACTGAAGCAAGAGGAAAGAGCCCACCAAGCAGGGGTCCCTCTGTCTTCATGTGCTACATACTTTGTTGTGTATTACATGCTCTCTTCCATCACTCTGTGATCCTTCCTCATCGTGAAGATCACAAATCTTTATCTTCTGCCAGAATCCTTCTCCTTAAATATAGACCCTTACATCCAACTTTTATTCATTTATTTAACACTTAACGTAGTACCTGCCATGGATTAGGCACCGTGCTAAGTGCTTCATATCAGCATATCTCAGAGATATTGTAGGTTCAGTGTCAGACCACGACCCAGTGCATACAAAAATTATGTTCACTCTATACAGGAGTCTATTAAGCATATGATAGCATTATGAGAAATTTTAAAATATTGTGAGAATCACTAAAAAGACACAGAGATACATAGTAAGCACATACTGTTGGGGAAATGGCGCCAATAGACTCGCTGGGTGCAGGGTTGCCAGAAACCTTCAATTTGTGGAAATTACCATATCTGTGAAGCACAGTAAAACAAAGTATGCCTGTATTCAGTGTCTTAAGAACTCTATGTTGTTGTTGTTATGCACTGTTGAGTCAGCTGTGACTCAAAGCAACCTTATGTAAAAACAGAACTAAATGTTACTCAGACCTGTGCAATCTTCATGAGCATTGGTATGTGTGAGTCCATTGTTATATGTTGTTGTTGTTGTTGTTGTGTGCTGTCGAGTCGGCCCCAACTCATAAAGACCCATCCTTGGGTTTCCGAGGCAGTATCACTACGGAAGTAAGATTGCCCAGCCTTCCTTCCGAGGAGTGGCTGGTGGGTTTGAACTGCCAGCCTTCTGGTTAGCAGTCAAGTGCTTTAGCCACTATGCTACCAGCTATATATGAGGTAGGTATTATTATTATTATTATTATCATCATCATCATCATCATCATCATCATCATCATCATCATCATCTCAGTTATACAGAGAGCTTAAGTAACTTGCCCAAGGTCACAGATAGTAAGTGGCAAAATCACTCACTAACTACCTATCTTCCCTTGAATGTCCTGCATTATTTTAAAATCAACACATCCCAAAACCAAACTCATCATTTCCCCAGAAACCTACTTCTCTGTTTTCCTTTTTGCTGATTAATAGCTTCAACATCCTCAAGCCATCTCTCTCCCTCATTCACCATAACCAACTTATTATTACATCCTGTGAGCTTACAATGTAAATATCAATGGAAGATTTCCCTGAATGGCACAAATGTGTTGTGCTCAACTGCTAACCTAAAGGTTGCCGGTTCAAATCCACCCACCAGTACTGTAAAAGACAAATCCTGGCAATCTGCCTCTGTTATGACTGTCGTCAAGAAAACCCTGTGGAACAATTCTACTCTGTAGTATGTGAGGTCATCATGAGTCAGAATCAACTTAATGGCAACTAACTAATAGCCACAACAGTGCCTGGCACAGTACATGACATTATAGTAGGTGCACAACAAATGCTTATTGAGTGAATGAGAGAACAGCAAGAGCATCTCAAAGCCAGTAAGTGCATGAGCAGGATCTAATTCCATGCAACTTGATTCCAGAATCTCTGCTCTTAACCAGTATCCTGTAAGATAACAAAGGTTTTGAAGTTGTTAGAATGGAAGTTTAGGATTTTTGTACCAATGGCCTAAAACTTTCTTGTAGAGTAAAATTTGAGGGCATCTACAAGTGGAAATAAGAGGTTGAGGTATTGGGGGCTTTAATTTTGGAAGAGGGATAATTTGAGGATCTACTGTAAGAAATTCTATAAGGAACTAGTAAGAAATGAATCTAAATGCATTTCCTTCTTATCTGCCACAGTGGAAGAAATAAGAGTATATAAGAGTATCATAGTAAGATTGATTTGCTTATTTTTCTTGACGCTTTCAAGTTGGGTCTTGATGTGGACCTGCTTGGTGGCAGAATTAAGGAAAAGGGGAACAGGCCCTTCACAGAGTTCTCAAGTGGCATTCCTATTCTGATATGCCTGTGTCAGTTTTCAAAGGAGTTTTTTTGCTCCCTGTGACCTGAAAGTTGAAAATATTAAGTATCCATCTCCAAAACTCTGAAATTACATGAGATGACAGAAAGGGGAAAGAGAATTTGCCAACCCTTTGCCTCCAACTTATTTTCTTTTTCTTTTTAGGACCATTCACTACGTTATTAGGGCCAAAGCTTTAAAATGTTGTTGTTGTTGTTATGTGCTGTCGAGTCAGCCCTGACTCATAGGGGCCCCTCCTTGGGTTTCCGAGGCAGTATCACTACAGAAGTAGGATTGCCCAACCTTCCTTCCGAGGAGTGGCTGGTGGGTTTGAACCGCCAGCCTTCTGGTTAGCAGTCAAGTGCTTTAGCCACTATGCTACCAGAGCTTTAAAATAGCTCTATTAAACCAAAAAAACAAACCAATCACCACCAAGTCTCACGGCGACCCCATGTGTACAAGCAGAGTACTGCACTCCATAGAATTTTCAATGTCTGTGCTCTTTTCCTCAGCAAATCACCAGGATTTCTTCCGAGGCACTTCTGAGAGGATACAAACCTTTAACCTTCCCTTTAGTGGCTGAGTGTTAAACTATTGCACCACCCAGGGACTCCGTAATAGCCTTTAGAATTGAGTAATATATCTTTCTTCTCTGTGGCCATCTGCTTTATCCTCTTAAGGCATACGTGTTATTGTTGTGTGCCGCTGAATTGATTCCAACTCATAAGGAGTCCTGGAGGCACAATGGTTAAGCTCTCAGTTGCTAACTGGAAGGCTGGTGATGAGAACCCACCCAGAGGCTGTGCAGAGAAAGACTGGCGAGCGGCTCCTGTGAAGTTGATAGCCTAGAAAGCCCTATGGGGCAGTTCTACTTGGTCACATGTGGCTCTGTGAGAAGTCCTATCTAGCCGTCATTATATCAGTTAATTGTGGGTATTTTTTCCCCGTTGAGACTATCAGCTTTGGACGGCAAGGACAACGTCTTGTCCATATCTGTATTTCCAATGCCCAGAATCTATGTCTGGAATCTATTAAGTGCATAACTAGTCTTTAAATCGAATCATTTTAGAGAAGAAAGATCTTTTGTCCAACTTCTTGGAAATATGTCTAGTTCAAAAAATTCTGAATTTAAATGAATGTTTCGACATGGACAAGTCAGCTTCAATATTGTCACTTTTATTTTTATTTAAGTAACTTGTGTAGACAGTTGCAATGTTTCAATAAAGATCATGCTTCTGTATGGTTCAGAATTCTATTTATGTGGTACATTTCGGAGGCATAAAGCTCAGCTTTGAAAAACTAAATTTTAACAATTAAAGTCTGATATAGCAGTATAAGGACATCCTAATGAGAAAAGCTTCTTAATTATAATTGAAAAGTAGAAACCTGTTTTTCCAACTATCGTGATTCCAAACATTTACCCTACACTAAATTATTGCATTAAAACACTTTTCTTTACTTATATGAGGGAAATTAATGACTAATTCTCTATCTCATGAGTCATCTGAGTCTCAAAATAAGGATTATTTCTAAAACACAACTACTTCTCTTCTTCACATTGTTGTTTCCTCTCCTTTATAATTGATGCAGTTTATATTATAGTTCTCAAGTCTACACAACCTTAAATTTAATTATCTTGATATTTCCTTTTTACATCTAGAATCCAATTATATCATGGTGGATGCATTTAAAATGGCCAAGCATTTCAAACTTGCTGCTTCCTAACTGGATTATAAATCTTAATGTGCTATGGTTTACTCGCTTTTGTTTACTTAATATTCTTGCTGTTTAACTTTCACTCCATCTTACAAACTATATTTTCAGAGAACCAACATTATTTCGGTTATTTATGTGATTTTGAGGAGTTTATGTTTTATGTCTTTGGTTTATTGCTCTAAGATCTTTTAAACTCTGTTCTTTATTTGTGTAGTCTATTTTTAAAAATGATTCTTTTGCTTTGTTCATGTGCTCTTGGTTTTCTCAAAAATGTGTTAAAGACAGACTCGTAAATGGTTTTAGAGAATGGTCAAACTGACCATAATTGCATTTGACCTACAACATCTTTATGGTCCAGCAATGGTGGCATGAGCCCTTCACCACATGGGTCAGTTTATGTTGCTCTGTTTATAGAGCTTACAACCTTGTTAAGAAAATTAATAAATAAATGTATATTTATAGACACAAGAGACACTAGGTGAAAACACACATATGAATAAACCCAAATCCAAACCCACTACTGAAAATGTGGCACAATGTATGTGCTCTGCCATTGATGCTTTGTTCAGGCCACACATTTATTCATTTATTCAACAAAAAAAAATTGAGTGCCTCCTATTCCAGGCATGTATTGTTGTTGTTGTTATGTGCCGTCAAGTCAGACCCAACTCGTAGCAACCCCTCCTTGGGTTCTGAGGCAGTATCACTACGGAAGTAGATTGCCCAACCTTCCTTCCAAGGAGTGGCTGGTGGGTTTGAACTGCCAGCCTTCTGGTTAGCTG
>NW_006921651.1:8708488-8725310 GCF_000298275.1 Orycteropus afer afer
GATGGCAAATAACAACAACAACAACAGCATAAAGCTCAGACATACTGTACTAAGTCCATAGGGCTACATATGATATGTGAGGTAAAACAGATATATTCTTTGTCTTCCAATAGGTTATTTTATTAGACTAGAAGTTCTCAAATTTTTGGTCTCAGGTCTCCTTTATACACTTAAAAATTATTGAAGAACCCAATGAGCTTTTATATGGATTACAGTTATCAATATATACCATATAGAAATTAAAACAAAATTATTTATTAATTCATCCAAAAAAACAATAATAAATTCTATTATATATTCCTATAAGTAATACATCTTATTAAAAATAACCTTATTTAAAAAAAAAATTAGTGAGAAGTGTGGTATTGTTTTACATTTTTGCAAATCTCTTTGGTGTCTGGCTTAATAGAAAACAGCCAGATTTTTATATCTGCTTGTACATTCAATTTGTTGCAATATGTTGTTTTTATCTCACTACACAAAAAAATCAGTCCTACTACAGATGTATCATTGGAACAGGAAGAGGTATATAACAGCCTTTTCAGATAATTTGAATATTCTTGTTTTATACTACACCAAAACTCATTAGTAGTGAATTTTTGATGGTTACTTGCAATGTGGAATCCAAAACCGTATCAATGAACTTTCCATACTTTGTTACATTAATAACCATTGGTCTGTCTTGTAATTTGAGTGGATCCTTTACTCATGCATGATTTTGTAATATCATTCATTGGTCATTTGGAAAATATTGGTTTACTGAGCAATACAGCTCTTCCAAATGGTGACACAGTTTATTATATAATATAAAAAAATCACTTAATTAATATTACTCCCAAACCCATCAGAAAAGTCTTTAGTTTTGGGAATCTGTCAAGCTTACAGAGATAGATCCAAGTTTACCCAAAATTCTTACTACTTGAAAGCTCAAATTTTTATTATTGGCAACAAATGCCATCAGTTGTTTTCCCTGAGGTGACAGGCTCACCTTTTTCAGTGTGAAGAAAATATCTGACAAATATCCATGACTAAATAAACACAGTTTGCCTGTTAACCATTGATTCAAGCAAAAATGATGCAGCATTAAGAATAAGTAAATAAAACGCAGCTAGTTTAGCTCACAACTCAAATAATTATACAAGTGCTTTTCCTCAAGATCGCCATTGTATTTGGGAATGCAAAAGTGCTTTATACACACGTCCCATTCCATTTCATGGCATAAAAAGACATGTATTCAAGGGTCAAGATTTAGTAAAATAAATTATTTTTACTGCTTTGTTCAGAACATTCTTAAGTGAAACTGGTTTTGTTGTTGGTGTTTACTACAAGTGTGTGGTGATTGAAGAACACATGATAATACAGTGCTGTGGCCCTGATGTGCACTAAGGCTCCACGCTTTTACCTTCTACTGCTTTCATACCGTCAGTCCAAATGCCAACGTAGTTAAAAAAGGCAAATAGCATCAGTATTATTGTGAAAATGGTTTGACTTCACAGATCCCTGGAAAGGTCTTGGGGAACTTCTGAAGTTTGCAGACTACTTTGTGAAAACTGCTGAATTAGACAATTCCTAACAATTCTTTCAGGCTCTGTGAATCAATAGTTCTATAAAACTGAATTTTTAAAATTTTATTAAATTCTTGGATTTTATTCAATATCTGTATCTTTTTATTCATGTTAAACTTTTCTGATTACCATTTAGATTAGAGCTTTACTTTTTCTCACTGAGATTTTCCCATGTCCAAGCCTATATACATTACTGTCTGATATTTGTCTCATCATGTTGTTGTTGTCATTATGTGCCGTCAAGTTGGACCTGACTCATAGAGACCCCTCCTTGGGTTTCCGAGGCAGTATCGCTACGGAAGTAGATTGCCCAACCTTCCTTCCAAGGAGTGACTGGTGAGTATGAACTGCCAGTCTTCTGGTTAGCAGTCAAGTGCACTACACTACACACAAGCTATTATTGAAGGAGTTCTGTTGGCATAGTACCTAAGTCATTTGACTGCTAACCAGAAGGTTGATGATTCAAGCTCACCAGCTGCTCCACATAAGGAAGATGGGACAATCTACTTCTGTAAAGATTTACTTCCTCAGAAACCCAATGGGGGTTGCTATGAGTCAGAATCGACTCGATGGTAGTGAGTCTGGTTTTTTTGTTTGTTTTATAGCCAATCCTTTCAGATTCCTTCTTAACTGCATCCCTGGTGCTATTTGCTCAGTCCCATTTGTTTTCACACAGTCTTAAAAACCTAGAATCTTGGAACTATGAAATGGGAAATGATTTCAAAAGCTGAGCCAAATTTGATACAGACAAAAGAAGATGGGACGGAATTTTGGAAGTTCTGAGAATAGTCTCCTTATACCTCCCAAAACCAAAAAATCAAACTCACTGCTGTCAAGTTGGATCTGACTCATAGTGACCCCTCCTTGGGTTTCCAAGGCAGTGTCACTACAGAAGTAGGTTGCCCAACCTTCCTTCCAAGGAGTGGCTGGTGGGTTTGAACCACCAGCCTCCTGGTGAGCAATCAAGTGCCTTAGGCACTATGCCACCAGAGCTCTCAAGTCAGGGAAAATGGACCTGCTAATGACTCTGTCACCAGATACTCTGACTTAACTGATCTGGAATGGGTCCCTGCCATGGGATTTTAAAAAAAAAAAAAGATCTCCAGGTGATCCTACTCCCTGCAGTGATGGTTGGGAATTACTGATCCAGATGCACATCAACTTTATTTTCATATGAGGACACTGAGGCCAAAATGTGCAAGTGCATATCCAGGTAACACAATGATCAGTGTGAAGCCAGAAACGCAGATCTCCTACTTCTCCATTGTTTTTCTCCCACAACACCTTCTGATGAAGAGGAAGGAAGATTTTCTAAGGATGAAGGGACAACAGTGGAAAACAGAGCTAAGGAAAAAAATGGGGGTGTGGCTCAAACAAAAATATTACAATCAAAAGAGAAATAAAAGGCAAAGTGTGATGGAAGTGAGAAGCAATTGTGTGGGAGAAAGAAGTGGAGGAAAGGAATTAAAAAGAGAGGTATGGGGAACAAAGAAAGAGGATATAAGAAGCAGGTAGGAAAGGGGTAGGTAGGAAAGCTACTAAAGTAGAAGGCCACCCTTTTAATACGATAAGTAAAATAATCAAAATAGGATGACACAATATCCTTACCATGCCTTTAAAGAAGAGTAAGCAACAGACCTTGGAATTACCAAGCTGTTAAATATTGTAGAATTTATTTGTTGATCAAATGGTTTGACAAGAGAGCTAAGACCATATTTCAATCATTTCAACACTTTCCTGAGCCTAATATGAAGCAATCACCTGTCGTTTTCTCCCATATAATGGGTCAGTATTCTGGTTCTCTGTCCATTACTTCTACTAGTGAGCCAGAGTATGTCACTACTCAGCTATGGACAATTCAGACTAGATGTGTCCAAGTACTTGGCACACACATGGAATCACCTGCTGAAACCAGGCCAGTGTCTTCATTATCCCCACCAGTTGGTATGTTCACTCCTTCATTCACTTACTGTTCCTCAACAGCCTGCTCAAAATTTTCCCTTTGTCCATTAAGCTGAACAAAATAATTCTCTAGAGATTAATTATATCCTTTATTAGTAAACAAAATACTGATGCAAGATCAAAAGCTACCTTAATTAAGAAGGATCTAGATCAGTTGTTCTCAATTATGGCTACACGTTAGAGTCACCTGGAGACCTTTTAAAAAATCCAATTCCCATGCAGTATTCAGGAGCTCTGGTTAACGCAGTGCTGGTGGTTCAAACCTACCAGCCACTCCTCAGAAGGAAGGTTGGGCAATCTACTTCCATAGTGATATGGGAAACCCAAGGAGGGGTCGCTATGAGTCAGGTCCAACTCGACAGCACATAACAACAACAACATGCAGTATTCTAGACCAGTTAAATCAGGATTTTGGGATAGAGCCTATTTATCAGTATTTTTAAATTTACCCAGATCATTCCAATGTACAGCCAAGGTTGAGAACCACTGATTAAGGCCTTCTTAATGAGACAAGACTAAAGGACATTACATAGATATATGGAATAAGCAACATGCCTCATTTTCTTCCAGCTGGCCTGAGGAACTAATATAAAAAAGTAGTAACAACATTCCCAAATCTACTGGAAATAGTAGGTAAATCTAGTTTGAGAAAGGTTCATGACCATCTGGACCCACAGGAAGAGGAATAAGTCCAGTGGAGAAGGAGGCTAATATAGATGCTTGACTTTGAGACACCACTTTCTCCTGAATTTCCATCTACTCTTCATTGCCCTTTGCAAGCTTATCTTCCTCTACCCATTTTTATAAATGTCGACAAATAAATATGTCTATCCCATTCCTCTCTCCTCACCTTCAGCTTCCTATTGGACATCTCTGAGTGCTTCAGTAGCATGTCCAAAAGTAAACTTCTGTCCATTTTCCTGACCCTCCACTCTTTGCCATAAATTTGGATCTCCTACTGTGCCTATATCTAAACAAGTGACAACTACCTCCACCCAATTGCCTGTGCTAGAAACTTTGACTTAATCCTTCACCTCACTCCCCAAGTCTCCTTAATTTGTCTCTACCCTTCAATCATACTTCTCTTTAATCTATTTTCTACATTGCAGACAAAGTGATTTTCTAAAACACAAAGCTTGTATCTGCCGCTTGTTGTTAGGTGTCCTTGAGTTGGTTCTGACTCGTAGTGACCTTGTGGACAACAGAACAAAGCCCTGCCCAGTCCTGCACCATCCTCACAATCATTGCCACGTTTGAGCCCACTGTTGCAGCCACTGTGTCAATCCATCTCACTGAGCGTTTTCCTCTTCTTTGCTAACCCACTTTCTTTACCAAAGATGTTCTTCTTCAGGGACTGAACACTTCTGATAACATGTCCAAAGTACATAGACAAAGTCTTACCATTCTCCTTTCTAAAAGAATCCTTGCTGCACTTCTTCCAGGACAAATTTGTTCATTTTTCAGGCAGTCCACAGTGTATTTAATATTAATTGCTAACACCATAATTCAAAGGCATCTATTCTTCTTGGGTCTTCCTTATTCATTGTCCAGCTTTCCCATGCATACGTGGTGACTGAAAATACCATGGCGTGGATGAGGCACACCTCAACCTTCAAGGTGACATCTTTACTCTTTCACATTTGAAAGAGGTCTTTTGCAGCATATTTGCCCAGTGCAATACATTGTTTGATTTCTTGACTGTTGTATCCATGGGCATTGATTGTGGATCCAAGTAAAATATTCTTGTCAACTTCAATTTTTTCTCTATCATGATGTTGCTAATTGGTCCAGTTCTAAGGGTTTTTTTTTTTTTTTCTTTTTGTTGAGGTGTAATCCATACTGATATGCAGCTGACACAATCTTGCTTGCTGAGAATGAAGAAAACTTGAAGCACTTACTGATGAAGATCAAAGACTACAGCCCTCAGTATGGATTTCTTCATTCTCAGCAAGCAAGATTGTGTCATCTGCATATCACAGGTTGTTAATGAGTTTTCCTCCAATTCTGATGCCTCATTCTTCTCCATATAGACCAGCTTCTCAGATTATTTGCTCAGCATACAGATTGAAAAAGTATGGTGAGAGGATACAACCCTGACTCACACCTTTCCTCATTTTAAACCATGCAGTATCCCCTTGTTCTGTTTGAGTGACTGCCTCTTGGTCTATGCATAGGTTCCGCATGAGTACAATTAAGTGTTCTGGAATTTCCATTCTTTGAAATGTTATCTATAATGTGTTGTGAGCCACACAATCAAAAGTGTTTCATCATCAATAAAACATAGGTAAATATCTTTCTGGTAATCTCTGCTTTCGGCCAAGATCCATCTGACATCAATAATGATATCTTTCATTCCATGTCCTTTTCTAAATGCAGCCTGAATTTTTAGTTCCCTGTTGATGTACTGTTACAACCATTTATGAATGATCTGTAAAATTTTACTTGGGTGTGAAATTAATGATTTGGAGTGGACACAAATATGGATCTCTTCCAGTTGGCCAAGTAGCTGTCTTTCACATTTCTTGGCATAGACAAGTGAGTCCTTCCATCTTTATATCCATTTGTTGAAACATCTCAGTTGGTATCCTGTCAATTCCTGGAACTGGCTTTTTGCCAGTGCCTTCAGTGCAGCTTGGACTTCTCCTTTCAATACCATCATTTCATAATCATATGCTATGGCTGAACATCAAGCAGTTCTTTTTGGTACAGTGACTCTGTGTATTCCATTCATCTTCTTTTGATGCTTCCTGCATCATTCAATGTTTTGCCCATAGGATCCTTCAATCTTGCAACTTGAGACTTAAATTTTTTCTTTACTTCTTTCAGTTTGAGAAATGTTGAGTATATTCTTCCCTTTTGGTTTCCTAACTCCAGCTTTTTGCACATTTCTTTGTAATACTTTGTCTTCTTGGACTGCCCTTTGGAATCATCTGTTCAGCTCTCTTACATCATTTATTCCATTTACTTTAGCTACTCTCTGTTCAAGAGCAAGTTTCAGAGTCTCTTATGACATCCACTTTTGTCTTTTCTTTCTTTCCTGCCTTTTTAATGACCTTTAGCTTTCTTCATGGATGATGTCCTTGAGGTCATCCAACACTCATCTGGTCTTCTGTCTATAGTGTTCAATGCATCAAATCTATTCTTGAGATAGTCTCTAAATTCAGGTAGGATATACTCAAAGTTGTATGTTGGCTCTCATTTTCTTCTATTTCAACTGAAGCTTGCACATGAGTAATTGATGATCTATTCTGCAGTCAGGCCCTGGCTTTGTTCTGACGATATTGAGCTTCTGCAGTGTCTCTTTCCACAGAGGTAGTTGATTTGATCCCTGTATATTCCATTCAGCAAGGTCTAATTGTATCATCACTGTTTGTCTCATTGAAAACGAGTGTTTGGAATAAATAAGGCTTTGGTCTTGCAAAATTTCATCATGAGATCTCTGGCCTCCTTTCTGTAACTGAGACCGTATTTTTCAACTACTGACCCTTCCTCTTTGCTTCCAACTTTTGCATCCAATCACCAGTAATTATCGATGCATCTTTATTACATGTTTGATCAATTCTAGACTGCAGAAGGTAGTAAAAATCTTTAATTTTTCATGTTTGGCATTAGCGGTTGGTGGGTAAATTGAATAATAGTCATACTAACTTATCTTCCCTGCAAGCATATGGATATTTTCCTATCACTGACAGCACTGTACTTCAGGATAGACCTTGAAACACTCTTTTTGATGATGCATGTGCTGCCATTCCTCTTCAATTTGTCATTCCCAGCATAGTAGACCATATGATTGCCTGATTCAAAATGGCCAATACCACTCCATTTCAGCTCACTAATGCCTAGGATATCAATCTTTATGCATTCTATTTCAGTTTTGATAACTTCCTACTTTCCTAGACTCATACTTCATACATTCCACATTCTGATAATTAATGGATACTTGAATCTATCTTTTCATTTTTAAAAAAAACTTTTTATTATGATGTGGGTCAAAATTTACAGAGAAAAATGGTTTTCCATTTAATAATTCATACACATACTGAGTTGTGACATTATTGCAATCCCCACACTATAACAGCACACTTCCACTTCCTCCCTATATTTACTGTTTCCATTCATCCTTCTTTCTTACCTCTTCCTGCCTTCTGAGATTCATCTCTGAGCAAACATTGTCCTTTTGATCTTGCATGGTTGATTGTCCTAAAGAGTGTGTACTTCCCTGGTGTTGTTTTACACCTTACAGGCATGTCTATCCAGACGGCTGGCGGTTCAAACCCACCAGCCACTCCTCGGAAGGAAGGTTGGGCAATCCTACTTCCGTAGTGATACTGCCTCGGAAACCCAAGGAGGGGTCACTATGAGTCGGGTTTGACTCGACGGCACATAACAACAACAACATAACAACACACTATAACAGCACACTTCCACTTCCTCCCTATATTTACTGTTTCCATTCATCCTTCTTTCTTACCTCTTCCTGCCTTCTGAGCTTCATCTCTGAGCAAACATTGTCATTTTGATCTTGCATGGTTGATTGTCCTAAAGAGTGTGTACTTCCCTGGTGTTGTTTTACACCTTACAGGCATGTCTATCATTTGGCTAAAAGTGGAGCTACAGAGGTGAGTTCAGTTCTAGGCCTGAAGGGGGTCTAAGGGTCATAGTCTTAGGGGTTCCACTAGTCTCTATCTAACCAGTAAGCCTGGTCTTTTTTATCATTTTGAATTTTACTCCACATTTTTCTCCCATCTATCCAGGACCTCCTATTGTGATCCCCGTCAGAGTGGTCAGCAGTGGAATCCAGGTACCACCTAGCTCTTCTGATCATGGAGACTGGGCTTCATATAGTCCGTTAGTCCTTTGCACCAATTGTTTCCTTGCATCTTCAGTTTTTCTCACTGTTCTTTGTTTGGGTTGGAGAGAGACCAAGAGCTGCCCCTTACTTGGTCACTGACAAGCTGTTAATACCCGACTTGCTACTCACCAAAGTAAGATATAGAACATTGTTTTGTACTATGTTATGCCAATTGATCTTGGTGTCACCTGAGACTATGGTTTGAGTCATTAGGCCCAGCAACTCATTCCCTCAAGGTGTTCGGTTATGGCTGAGAAATTTTCATCTTTGCCTACTGTATCCTCTACTGTTGTTGTTGTTGTTATGTGCTATCGAGTCGTCTCTGACTCATAATGACCTCTCCTTGGATTTCTGAGGCAGTGTCTCTATGGAAGTAGATTGCAGTCTTCCTTTTGACTAGTGGCTGGTGGGTTTGAACCGCCAACCTTCTGGTTAGCAGTCAAGTGCCTTAGGCACTACACCACCAGAGCTCCCATATGCTCTACTATATTCATGGATATTTTTTAATAGGGGTGGCACTTGTCCAGTGGGTGCGGCACCAGGTGTGGTGGTTATGGCTGGTTAAGGTCTCTGGCTCCTAATTCTCTGAACACCAATCACCAGTATGGGTGCTGGTGCAGTCCTTGGTGAGTGGAGCTGTTTATCTGGTTCCTGCTGTGATCAGAATGCTACTTGGAATAATCAAAATTTCCATGCTGAGCCAGCTGACTGTTCACCACACTGTATATGGTGTGTTCACAACTTTTTCACCGTTTTCATTCAGTTTCTTCCTCTCATTAGTATTTGATCTACTTCTTTATCCTTTCCTATGAAGTTCTGGGTTCCAGGATTGTCATCCATATCTGTTTCACTTAGTTTCTCAAGTCTTTGTTGTAGAGGATCTGGATAGTGTACCTGCCTAGCCTGCACTCTTGTATCCTCCCTCTTTCCTCTCATTTTGAGTCATGCCACATTAGCAAATGAGGGTCCTGAACACTTTATTCCATCCATGACATTAAGGTCAACTCTACTTTGAGGAAGTAGCTCTTCCCTGGTCATGCTTTGAGTGCCTTTCAACCTGAGGAGCTCATCTTCCAGCACTTGAACAGTGTCCACTATTATTTATAAGGTTTTCATGGACCAATTTCTTTTTTGGAAGCAGATTACCAGGTCCTCCTTCCTAGTCTGTCTTAGTCTGGAAGCTCTGCTGAAGCCTGTCCCCCATGGGTGTCCCTGCTGGGATTGGAAATACTGGTGCCATAGCTTCCAGCAGCACTGCAACACACAAGCCACCACAGTATGACAGACTGACACACAAGTGGTGGATCTCCTGTTTAAAAACCCTTTAATTTATTGCTTCTGAAATAAAATTCAGATCTGTTCAAATGGTTCACAGTGACCTATATGATTTGATCTCTACCACCTTTCTTCTTGCATGCTGTACTCTGGCCAAACTGAATTTCTTTTAGTTCCTTGAATGTAATTTTTTTCTTTTTCAAATATGAGTAAACTCTATTGTGTTTATTGCTATAATCTCAGTGTCTACCATAGTACTTGACACAGAATAGGGATGCAAGAAATACTTTTGATATGTGTGCATGCATATGTTTTCAGGTATTCAAATCTTTCGTGTTCTCCTTCCTGATAATGAGCTAATTAACTAGCACTCATCTACTGATTCAGAGGTATAATGCTTCCCTTACCCTACCTGACTCTGGTCTCTGTTTTTCTTGACCTTAGTTTAGCAAACCTGACTCTAGTCCCTTGTGCTATTGACCTCACCTCCTGGTGTTTCATTACCAACCCTGACCTACATTTTCTTCCTCCTGTCTGGTAACCACATTCATTTCCACTTACCTCTGTCTTAATTTTTCAGTTGGAAGAACTATTAATAGTCTTTGTTCACATCAGAAGTTTTCTCTCTTTCTAGCATCACCTCAATAGGTTCCATCTGACCTCCTTCTCTAGAAATTCTGTTTGGATTCTCCACTAACCCAAAGGAAGTTAATAAAGCTATAAAAAATAGTTTTGTCTGCAATGATATTTCACATGATAAACTGAGTATCCTTCCAGCTCTGCCTTGGCTCTGATTCTCATTGAGCCTTTGCTTTTATAACAAATGGGAATTTCTGTTGTTAGTTTCAGCTGAGGTCCCAGAACTAGTGTGAGAAGTGCCCACACTGAAGACGGCTTAGAGCTAGATCATCCATGCAGGCCTTACTAAGGAGTCACTTCAAACCAGTTCTGAATCCAAACCAGATGAGACTCATTGTCCATCTCCTGCCTACATATAAGAGAAAACTGGGAAATTGATGAGAAAGTAAGACTGTGTTGGAAAAGAGTTATAACAGCCTGGCATTAAGGATGGGAGGGAGGTTCTTCTTCCCTATTCCAGGCCAAGTGAGAGGACTCCTCAACTCCCAGACCATCATAGGAGAGTATGAGGAGAGTTCTTGGAAGGACTTGACCTGTGTTCCCTGCAGTTTAACAGGCACAGAATCCAGTGCCTGGTTCTCACCTGGAAAGTTCTAATGAAGAAGTAATGGGAGCTATCCCTAACAATTTAATGAGATTAGACGGCTGTCGTGTTAACAAGTTACATCTCAAGTAGGAGCAGAGCAAGAGTACTAAGGTGGATATCACAGAAGGTTACCAAGTGTGGTAGTTAAGGTGGTGTGTGTGGTTGGGCCATGGTTTTGAGTGGCTCGGCAGCTGGATGTAGTTATTCCCCATGATGAGATTATAATCACTTCCATAGTAGAGTCTGCTGTGAGCAGTTAAGTAGTTGAAGGGGCATTACCTTAGGGGTATGGCCTGCTTCCAGTATATATGGAGAAGCTTTGAGAAAGATCTTTAGCTTTTTGGCACATTTTGATCCTGCATTTGGCCAAGTCTTCATCTTCAGTTCCTGGACTTGAACCAGTGGCCTGCCATATTGCCTGCTGATCTTAGGATTGTGCCATTTTACCTGCCCACCTTGGGTTTGTCAGTCTCAGCAGCCAGCATTGGGCCTGAAACAAAAGGCAGAGCTGAAGGCCAAGGCCAAGGGGCCTTCACTCACCCCCTAGAGCCAGCACTCTGAATTCAGACTTCTCACCTCCTAAAGTGTAAATGGATAAATTCCTGTTCGTTAAAGCCATCCACTTGTGGTATTTCTGTTATAGCAGCACTAGGGAACCAAGACACCAAGGGTCGGTTGTCTTCAAACCCCGCCCTAGTAGAAGGTGGTTGTGAGAGAGATCATCAGTATAGAAGCTCAGAGGAAGTTTACGTACTCACCCAGAGAGTGTTATTACCTGGACAAGAAAGCATTATAACACAGATGTTCCCAGCAGAACAGTATTAGAAGAACCCGTGATGTTCCACAAAAGAAGAGGTCATAATTTGGTTATCTACCTCAGAGGGAGCCCCAGAGCCAGATTATAACAACACACGTCAGTAAGCAATTTCAGTCCCATTATACCTTTTGTTTTTCCATCTTTCCTTTCAGAAATCAGTGCTGGAAGATAATGAAATAAAAAAAACAAAAACATGTATTCCCTTACCCTACTACAGGTTTCTAATTTATGTCAAGCCTAAACTGGTCAGGGTATGAATTGAATGGTATGGAAAACTGAAGTTTTGATGTAAGATTGGACTGTACTTTTGAGTACCTGAAAACAAAATTATTCATTAATATCTAAAAGCTAAGAAATCAACTTTGAGATGACATTCAGGGATAAGAAGGTGTGTTTGAATGGCAATGGTTAAAAAATAAATAAAGTTGTTCATTGTGTGTGCTGTACCAAGTCGAACCCTTTCAATAAACTGGTTGCACGTGTACTCCTAATTTTTAAGAGTGAGCTGGGGGTGGGGGTAGAGTTGTCAGGAGGAACCTCATATATTAAGTTAGCTTAGGCAATAATATGCTAACTTTATCAAACATTCTAGAACTTACATCCAAAATTAAGGGAGTTCCCTTCAAAAGAGTCAACTCAGAAGGCTCTGCAGTTCTTTTACTCATGTTGCCTTTGCTCAAATTACCTGTGAAAGCTTCTCTTTGGGATTTCCTTTTTAGTTTATGGCATATTCTTTGGCATTTTATCAGTGGCAAATCTTTCTCCTTTAGTGGTGAGTTAGATTTTTTGAAATGGCAAAAAAAGTAACTTTTGGGAGCCAACAGTAATGAATAATGTAGATAATTAAGCTAGGAAATTTCACTTAGGGTGGAAAAAAAATTGAAGGTTATGACTATGAAGTGGATGGGGAATGGATTTCTTCCATGACTTTTGCTGGCTCAAAAGGCAATTCCAATATAAATGTCCAAACTGTTGTGAGTCATGGCAGTGTTATTTGAAGCATCAAGCTGGAAAGAATTTTAAGACATCAGATTATCCTCCATCTCTAGGTAAGACTGCATACAGTTTGTTCAAAACAGGTGATAGTCCTCAGATCTCAAAGTACATGCCACCCACCCCTCAGTATCAGGTTTTGTACCAGCCTTAATTGTGAAGATCTGGCATTTAAAGTCTTAAGTCTAAACCTTATTTCTCTTATTTTTAAACTACGAATTTCATCTTATCCTGAAAGACTAAGTCATTTCCCAACCTCCTTTTCTTCAGTCAAAACAACAAGCAAAGTTGTTGGACACCAACAAAAAGTCTGGTTAATTGCTCTCAGAGGACCAAGTGAAACTGTTTCACATCATTAGAAAAAAATGAAAATGGTCATTTTGAAATTCAGAATGACTATTAATGACCAGCAAAATCAGTATGTTCTCCATCTGCAGTTAAAGTCCCCACAAAAGGGTTCTCCCATTGGCTTTCATTGTTTTGTCCAATTTTGAAATTTCCGGATCCTACCAAAGTCTGCCCGACAGCTTCCAAACGCCTTCCATTCCTCAGAGTGAACAACATTCACTGAGCTGTCCCAGGCCTTCATGTCTTGCTTCAGGAAGCAGCCTTCTAATATCTCTGCTGAGCCTGTGAACTAAGACTTTCTCTCCATCTTGAATACCAATCAGAAACACCTCTGAAAAATCAGACCCTAATTTCATCAAAGAGTTAACTGGTGTTTGGAACCATGCAGGTCTATTCAATATAAAAAACATATGTTTAAAATTGACATTTGGACCAATTTTTGCATCCATTAGATCCCAGATTTAGAATTGCATGTGATTAACATTACGAAACATAAACACTGTGTTCCAGTTACTCAAAAGAAAGCCAGGAAATTTTGTATTAAGGCATTATTATATCTCCAGAATGTCCCATTGTGACTCCCATAAATAACTTCTAAAAGCCTACCACCTTCTATAAAACTCTACTTTACACTGTGTGAGCCTCAAATTATGGTTATGCTTCATGACACCACAACTGCTTCATTTGCAGCCCTAGCTCATTGGCTGAAATCTTTGTTGCCCACACTGCCCTTGAATGCCTCCAGCTTTGCAGCAATCAAAACAAAACATCCAGTGGAAAAGGTTAAGATTCATAAACTCAAAGAGCACTGGAATTAGAAGAAATTATAGGGATCATCCAGTTCCTACAAATGAGGATACTGGGACTCCAGAAAAGGGCATATTGATCCTAGGTCCTCAATGAATTTCAAGATATTAAGAAAATAGAGTAAATCCAGAGTATCTGCAGAAGTAAACATGGACTCAGATCCATAAAAGGGAAAGACTCTCAATAGGCTATCTCTCATCCCTGAGAATCACTAAGGCCAGAAGCAATGAAGGTCAAAATAGACAAAGCAGAGGGAAGTTCTTCTAGGGTCTGCAGTGTAGTCTCTGAATCCAAGAGAGAGAGAAGACTATTGTTTCTACCCTCTAAAAGTTAAGGTGACAGATTAGAATCAGCTGATTAGACTTGGGAAGAAACCTTTGAAATAATCTTCTGTGCCTTATTTATAGAAAAGGAAACTGAGCTCCAAGAGGTTGTCTAATATCATGAAGATGACCAGTGACAGACTTGGATTAATAATGTGGCTTCAACTCTAGAGTGATCTTCTCTCCATTATGCCACAATTTTAATATTACTGAGTGCTTATTATGTACCAAGCACTATATTAAATGCTTTACCCAAAATATATCATTTATCCTCTGAGCAGCTCTTAGAGGTAGGCATTTTTATCATCTCCATTTTCTCAGATAAGTAAACTGAGACAAGAGTGGTTTAGGTTCATGAATAAAGCAGAGGTGGGATTCAGATCCAGGCTGACTCAAGAGTTAGTGAGCTCAGTAGTCAAAACTGCCTGGTATTGGTTCAATGACAGATACATAGACCAATGGAATAGAATTGAGAACCCAGGTATAGATCCATCGACCTATAGTCAGCTGATCTTTGACAAAGGCCCCAAATCCATTAAATGGGGAAGAGAATGTTTGTTTAATAAATGGTGCTGGCAAAACTGGAGATCCATTTGCAGAAAAATGAAACAAGATCTGTACCTCACACCACACACAAAAACAAACTCCAGATGGATCAAAGACTTAAATGTGAAACCTAGAACTATACAGTTTCTCAAGGAAAATTTAAGCTCAAACTTAAGGGCCCTAATATTTGGTATAAATAGACTACCAAGCATAATTCAAAATGCACCAACAGCAGAAGAGAAGCCAGATGATTGGGACCTTCTAAAAATTAAATGTTTATGTGCTTCCAAAGACTTCTCCAAAAGAGTCAAAAGAGAACCTACAGATTGGGAAAAAATATTTGGTAATAACATATCTGACAAGGGACTTATCTCTAGAATTTATAGAACACTCCAACACCTCAATAACAAAAAGACAAACAATCCAATTAAAAAATGGGCAGAAGACATGAATAGACACTTCACCAAGGAGGATATTCAAGCGGCCAACAAACATATGAAGAAATGCTCACGATCATTAGCTATTAGAGAGATGCAAATCAAAACAACAATGAGATACCATCTTGCTCCAGCACTAGTATCAAAGTTCAACAAGACAGAAAATAACAAATGCTGGCGAGGTTGTGGAGAGATTGAGACTCTCATACACTGCTGGTGGGACTGTAAAATGGTACAACCATTGTGGAAAGCAGTATGGCGATTCCTTCAAAAGTTGGAAATACAAATACCATTTGACCCAGCCATCCCATTACTAGGTATATACCCTAAAGAAGTGAGAGCCATAACAAGAACAGATATATGCACGCCGATGTTCATCGCAGCACTATTTACAATAGCCAAAACTTGGAAACAACCTAGATGTCCAACAACTGAGGAATGGATAACCAAACTTTGGTACATTCACACAATGGAATACTATGCAACGCCAAAGAATAATGTAGAATCTGCAAAACACCGCATAACGTGGATGAACTTGGAGGACATTATGCTGAGCGAAATAAGTCAGTCACAAAAGGACAAATATTGTATTAGTCCGTTATTGTGAAAGTTAAGGAAAGGTTTATATATTGGAGGACATTTTCTTTGTTGGTTACCAAGGGTGGGAGGGAAGGGGAGGGAATGCTGTTAGATAGATAGAAATAAATATTGATTTGGGTGAAGAGAAGGGCAATGTACCAAATGTGAGTGACCAATATGGCAGCATTGAGGATGAGAAAGACAGAGAGAGTTACATGGGCAGTACAAACAACAAATATGAACCCCTTTGCAAATACAATACTGAGTTGTCAATGAAAGCAAACATGGGTATAGGGACGGATAGATGGGTGAACAAGCTAAACAATTATGTATGTCTAAATGGAGAGTGTATCCAAGATCATATACAGGGTTGGCAGACAATGGGCCTCTCAGGGTGCAGAAGAGTATGAAGGGATGGACACTGGGAGGAGGTAACTATGGGGAGGAAGTGGGAGGGGAGCTGCTGCATTGTAAATTTTGGTCAATGACATGAGACAAAGTATATGTGAACTGCTGTATGAAAAGTGAATTTACTCTGTAAATCTTCACCCAAATCCTAAAAAAAAAAAAAGAGTTAGTGAGCTTACCATTCATTCCACACTCCCTTCAGAGGAAGAGGTAGTTCAAGACTTCTCTGCTGGTAATCGTGTTGTGAATGATCCCTCAGGGAATCTGAAGTACCTTCTCCATTTTTGAAGCTTTGTACTACATAAATAATTCTGGGGCGGTATCGAAGGAAGTATATCATTTGAACACTATAAATAATGTACCATTTTACTAAACCCAAGACTCCCAGTATATAGGAAAGAGGAGAGTTTTCTTTCCCTAAACTCTCAAATCTCTGAAGAGCCACTCAGCCATAGATACAGAGTATGGATCTGCCATGTTGAAAGGGCAAACACTGTACATGAACAACAAAATGAACTTCTTAGCCATAGCCAAACACCTTGAGGGACTAAATTACTGGGCTTGGGGGTTTAGGACCATAGTCTCAGAGGACATCTAGGTCAATTGGCATAACATAGTCCACAAAGACAATGTTCTACATCCTGCTATGGTGAGTAGCAACTGGGGTCTTAAACGCTTGCAAATA
>NW_006921651.1:8725970-8726842 GCF_000298275.1 Orycteropus afer afer
TTCAAATCTGGAACTGAACCCACTCCTGGGCATCACCTTTCAGCCAAACAATAGATTTGCTTATAAAATGAATGGTAATGCCTGTGAGAAACATACTTCTCAGAACAATCAACCAGATGAGACCCAAAGGGCAGCATTTGCCCAAAAACAAAGTTCAGAAGGCAAGTAGGGGCAGGAAAGAAGGAACATCAAAATAGGGAACCCAGGGAAGAAATGAGAAGAGTGTTGTTACACTGAGGGAATTGCAACTAATGTCATGAAACAAAATATGTATAAATTGTCGAATGGAAAACTAATGCACTCTGTGAATGTTCACCCAAACCACAGCAAAAAAAGAAAGAAAGGAATTAAAATATCAGGACCTTTTATGGTTAATTCACCTAAAGAACACTTTCACTTAGCTTAAATGTCAGTAGAAAAATAATAACTAATAGTTATTGAGTTCTTTCATGTATGAATTCATTTAATCCTCTTTGAGATTAAGTAGTAGTATTAAATCCACTTAGGGATGAGGAAAATTGAAGCAATGACAGATAAAGTAACTGGCTAACGGTAACACAATGAAGAGTCAGATGGTAGAGTAGAAACTCAGTCATCAGAAGGCTTTCTGTGTTGCACTTGCACCTGAGATATTCAGGAAAATCTTTACTCATTTCCCATGTCACAGGGTATGAGTAAAGAAAGCCCACATGTCTAGTAAGGCTGATGGGTTGACACATGTAGGAAGATGAGACATGGAAGGCTGAGTTAGTTGTCCTACATTTGAGAAACTGGACATCTTTCCATAAAAAGAACATCTTTGGATTTTTAAGGAGCTTTGGTGGCATAGTGCCTAAGGCATATAACTGCTAACCAGAAGGCTGGTGGTTCAA
>NW_006921651.1:8726977-8733667 GCF_000298275.1 Orycteropus afer afer
TTATGACTACCAATGATGTGTGCCCCCTTTTTTAAACCCAAATGTGTAGTAAAGTTGTTCATATACCATGCCCAGAATAAAATATATCACAAGCAGCTATAAACTTAGGAAGTTGACAGATACCCCTGGAGGACAATTAGAAAGATCTGATGCCACTTTACGACACTAAGGAAAATCTTGCAAATATACTGTTTCTTCATGTCCCCCTCTCCCCGACTCCCATTGATAAAAGAGCCCCACAGTATAAAAGGAGACACTGGTGTTTTCTATTTCTGAAAGCAGACTCCTACTTCTAGAGTTCCTCCCATTCTCTTCCTGTGACCAGGTGAAATGGCACCTTCTCTTTGAAATCTTCTATAATTCCTCCAGTCAGAATTAATTGTCCCTACCTCTGTGCTCCTTATACTTTCATGTATTTGCATATCACCACCTTTTGCCTTTGATCTTCTCTGATAGCCACTTAACATACCCATTTTTTCCAATGGAGTATGCACTGTTGAGGGTGACAATTGAAGTTTTCACATTTGTCACCCTCAAGGTCCACAGCACAGTACCTGTTTTTATTAGGTGCCATCGAGTCGGTTCCAACTCATAGCGACAATATGTACAACACAATGAAACACTGCCCAGTCCTGCACCAACCTCACAATCATTACTATATTTGAGCCCATCATCGCAACCAGTGTGTCAATTCATCTCATTGACAGTCCTCCCCTTTTTCATTGACCCTCTACTTTACCAAGCATGATCTCCTTCTCCAGGGATTAGTCTCTTCTGAAAACATGGCCAAAGTACGAGAGATGAAGTCTGGTCATTCTCACTTCTGAGGAGCATTCTGGCTGTATTTCCTCCATCACAGATTTGTTCGTTCTTGCAGCAGTTCGTTCTCCTAGCAGTCCACGATACATTCAATAGTCTTCACAAAACAATTCAAATTCTTCAATTCTTTTGAGGTTTTATTCATTGTCTAGCTTTCACATGCATATGAGGCTGTTGAAAATAGCTGCATCTTTGCCTTCAAAGTGACATCTTTGCTATTTAATACTTTAAAGAGGTCTTTTGCAGCAGAATTACCAAATGCAATATATTGTTTGACTTCTTGACTGCTGTTTCCATAGGTGTTGATTGTGAATCCAAGTAAAATGAAATCTTTGACAACCTCAATCTTTTCCCCACTCATCATGATGTTTATTGGTTTAGTTGTGAGGATTTTTTTTTTTTGTTTTGTTTTCTTTATGTTGAGGAATATTCCATGCTGAAGGTGTACTCTTTGATCTTCATCAGTAAGTACTTCAAGTCATCTTCACTTTCAACAAGCAGAGTTGTGTCCATCTGCGTATCACAAGTTGTTAATGAGTCTTCCTCCAATCCTGATGCTGTGTTCTTCATGTAATCCAGCTTCTTGGGTTATTTGATAAGCATACAGGTTGAATAAATATGGTACCTAGCATATATTTAGTTAATTCTGGAAGAAGGTTCAGAAGAAGAAAGTAGGAGAGGAAATAAGAGAGAGAAGAAAGGAATGGTTAACATATCAGGGCCATTATCCACAGGGCCCAGAGAACCCTTCCTTTGGTAATGGTGATGGGCTTCATTGAACTCTCCTTCTGATCACTCCCCAGTCTTCTTCACAGGAGGTTGTATCTTGGAGGGTGGGGGGATGCTGATGATGAATGAGAATGGAAGGATGCAGCCTCTCTACATCTCACACTCCACAGACCTGCTAGAGGTTATGTATGGAATGCTGGGTATATACTACAGGATGCGGCCTGGAACCCTGGAGCCAGAGCCAGGGTGAGAGCATTCCAAATAGCTACAGGCTGCCTTGGAAAAGCAGATTGCTGGGAGCTTGTCAGACTGTGAAGTGAAAGGCTTTTGGACTGAGAGCTACGAAAAGGATGAATGTTTTCCTGTATGACCTCACAACACTTGCCTCAGTATCCCTTGTAGGTGAAGAAAGAAGAGTTAGGGTTACATCCACTGAAGCAATGGTTCTCAAAGTGGAGTCCACAGAGCATGAGCATCACCTGGGAACTTGTTAGAAATGCAAATTCTTGCCCCATCCTTGACAGTCTTACTGAATCAGAAACTCTGGAGAAAGGGTCCAGAAATTTGGATTTTAATAAGCCTTCCAGGTGATTCTTAAAGTGCACTGAAGTTTGAGAAGCACTGAGGATGTAATGTCCTCCAAGTGAGTATTGGAACACACAAGTGTACCCAAGTAAATCTGGTCAGGCTAGGCTTAGTACCTTCCAGTACCCTATGTCACCCCCACATAACTACACCGCCCTCCTTTACACCTGTCTATAATACAAATGAAGCCCCCAGAAGGAGCCATAAGAAGCCAGTGGGCACCAATTGGGTCTGCAAGGTGTTTTCTAAATCAGACAAACTCCTGGCAATTGGTGAGGATCCAGGAAATCTGTGCCAGATGCATCCGATGATTCCGCTCATCCAGGTACTATTAGCAGAGGAGCAATGGGAGCGATACCTGGTTCATGTTTTTAAAATTATAAAATGTTATAAAACCAAGAAAACAAACCTACTGCCATTGAGTTGATTCCAAGTCATAGCACTCTATAGGATGGAGCAGGATTGCCCCCTAGGGTTTTCAAGGCTGTAAATCTTTACAGCCTCATCTGTCTCCCACAGAGCAGCTGGTGGTTTCAAACCACCAAACTTTTTAGTTACCAGCCAAATGCCTTAACCACTGTTCCTAAAATGTTTTGTTGTTGTTGTTATTTGTCATTGAGTTGGACCTGACTCATAGCAACCCCTCCTTGGGTTTCCGAGGTGGTATCACTACGCAAGTAGATTGCCCAACCTTCCTTCCGAAGAGTGGCTGGTGGGTTTGAACCGCCAGCCTTCTGGTTAGCAGTCAAGTGTCTTAGGCACTACACTACCAGAGCTGCTAAATTTGCCATAGTTGATGACTCTTCCTAGCTGCCAGATTGAACTTTTAAAGCTCAAAAGCCTTCTATGACTCCCTAGTTCCTAGCCAGTTAAATGCAGTCTACTGGTTCTAGCCTACAAAGTCCCCCCTGTTCTGGCTACAAATCCACTTTTCCTGTAACACTGAACATAGTTATTTATAACCACCTCAAGTTATTATTATTATTAATATTTGGGACACAGTAGAACATGTTTCCATTAATTAATTACATTAGTTGCCTATGCATCTCATTTGCCCATGTAGCTCCTAGTAATAAGGGCACAGGAGACCTTGGAGCAAACAGAACAGTGCCTTGCAAATAGGAGGAGCACCATACATGTCTAAGTATCTGCTAATTGATATATGTTTTCATTTTTTATTTTGACAAAGTGTTTTAATTATAAAAGTAACATAATTATGGTAAGTACATGGAAGGATGAAAGGTTCCCTCTTAACAGAAGAATAAGCTATTAACAGTTTCTCTTGTTCATTTCAGAAACTAAGCATATGCAATAATATATTCATGTGTGATATAAATCTTTTTAAATACAATGTTCTGTAGTTTGTCTTTTTTCATGTTTTGCTATTATAACAAGCATTCTTTGTATTCATTCATTTGAATTCTCATCTCCTATGTGTGAGATACTGTGCAAAAGGCTATGTCTACATAGCTAAATAATGATCCTTGCCTGGTGGAACTTACAGTCTACCAGCAGAAATAAACAAAATAAACAAGGGAGTAGATATATAATTATAAATTGTGTAAGTGCTGTGAGGGAAGTGAAGTGTGTCATGATAAAGTAATAGAGGACACCAACCAAGACAGGATAGTCAGGGAAAGACTCTGAGAAGCTGATATTTAAATTGATACCTAAACTATGGTAGAGCATCCAGGCATAGGGAACAGCATTTGCAAAGGGGTCTCCATGAGTCAGAATCAACTCAATGACAACTAACAACAGCAATGAGATGGGAAAGAGCTTGGCATTTTTGAGGAATGGAAAAGATGCCAATGTGGCTGGAAGGTGGTAGATGTGGGAGAATGACCTGACATGATGTTAGAGAGGTAGGCAGAGACCGATTGTACAAAACCTTGTAAGCCATGATAAGGATTTGGGTTTTCTCTAATGTGCTGTGGTAAACCACTGGAGAATTTTATTCAGAGGAGTAGTATCATCAGAATGATATATTTGTTTAAAGATTATTCATCTACTCTATGAAGAACAGATTGGAATGGGGCAAGGGTGGTGTGACACCAGGGAAGAAACTACTTAAATAGTCCAGACAAGAGATGGTGATGGTTTGGGCTAGAGTTGCAGAGATAGACAGGTTCAAAATATATTTAGAAGGTAGAACTGACATTCATAACAAGAATGGGTGTGAAGATTGAATAAGAGAGACCTGGATAACTAAAGCATTATGAGCCCTTTTATTGACATGGGGGACATTGGGAGAAGAATAAGTTTGTAGGCGGAAGATGAATCAAGGGTCCCCTTTGAACATATGGTTTGAGATGTTTGTGAGACAGCCAAGTGGAGTATCAAGTATGTGATTAATCACAAGTCTGGAGCTCCAAAAACATATTTGGGCTGAAGATAAAAATGTGTCAGCATATCTGAGTCAGGGCAAATTTTGAAAGATTGATGATACAGGAGAGAAACATGAGGAGAAATGATGGTAAAAGTGACTACCCTTCCTTAGGAGGAACAACACTTCCTGCTTGTGCAAGAAGAAAGAGCAACAGTCCATAGGTGGGGTGATAGGAAGATAAGGGAGCTCTGAACCATAGTTTTTTGTACATGAAGCATAAGACAAGGGTCATCCACTAAGAAGGGAAGTGAGTGGAGAGGAGGATTGAGGAGAGAGAAATGTATGAAATAGTCACTTCAGTGATTAGAAAAGCAAGATTGAGGAAGAAACTAGAGAAATATTACAGTATTACTGGTAGCGTTGAGAGCCCACGAGGTTTGAAATCATGTATAAAGTGAAACCTGTCTGTCTAATCGTATACATTTCTCCAGCTACTTGGGCACAAGAATGGAGAAGATGAGTGTTTAAGGATGGTGGTGTAGTGCCTAAGGCATCTGACTGCTAACCAGAAGACTGGCGGTTCAAACCCACCAGCCACTCCTCAGAAGGAAGGTTGGGCAATCTATTTCTGTAGTGATAACACCTTGGAAACCCAAGGAAGGGGGTCGCTATGAGTTGGATCTGACTTGATGGCAGTGGGTTTGGTTTGCTTGGTTTTATGTTTGTCAGACTCTAGTAAAAATGTCTAAAAATGAAATTATTGAGTCAAAGGGTATATACATTTTCAGTGTTGATAGATGTCACTGTCAATCAGTATTTACAGGTTCCAATGGAAACACACACACACATACTTTCCATCCCTGTTAGACTATTTCAAAACAACAGAAATAAAAACATTCACTAGATTATAGTGTTATTAAGACCAATAACTCAGAGTATCAAAAATAGAAAAGTTTAATGCAATTTAAAGATTGAAACAGAAATTTACTTGTATAGTTCACCTTGTGTGTGTGTGAAGTTGTTGCTGCTTGTATGTTGTTTGAGTAAGGGGCTTAGGTTATGTGTATGTGTGTGTGTATTTGAAAATGGAAAATGAGCTTCCTCACTCTGAATGGATCCAAAGACATCATGATCAAGCCCAGAGTGTACCATAAGTGGTTTGTGGTTATTACCACTGATTTTTCAGAATGTCTTCCCATTGTGCAAGTCTCTGTCAGGGAAATAGAGTGGTTTGGCTAGAGATGACTGGGATTTGCTATGAGTGGGGTGAAACTGTCAGATTTATAAGGCTTTTTCTCTTGAAAATATATAGCCTTCCTTTTTCATTTACAGTAACTATAAAGCCCATTCCAGGCTGGTGCTTTCTAATCACTTGGCTCTGGCTCCCCATGTTCTAATGAATGCACAGCACATCTCTCAGAAGGACAGCATTCCCAGCTGACACATCAGATAGGAAACACAGAGTGATGTGGGCCTGAGATTCTGGGTGTCCATGTTTCTATAGTTCTCTCCTTTCACTTACCAGTCAAAGGTTATTATAACTAATTGGGTGTCTGTTCTCCACTGGCTCTCACAGTCTGATCTACACACACGTAGCTTCACTGATGGGATTACCATGTGGCCTGGGGAATGAGTGTTGATCAAAGTACCATCCATCCTCTTGCTCTCCCACTCTTTTTTTGAATTCCAGCTCTGCCTCCAGAAATGTCCCTAAAACTCAATTCATATGCTTTCTTCATAAACTGACAGGACTCAGGGAGTGTAAGTGTCTAGAATCATATCTCATAAAGCTCAGCTTCAGAAATTTCAGTGTGTTTGAGTCTAAGCCAGTCAAATGCACTAAAAACTGGCTGGAGGAAGAAGGCAAACGTGGAGAATGATGAGTGACTCTGGGCTGCACTGGGGGAGCCTGCTGGGAGGCCATCAGGGATTAGGAACCATTTAATTGTTGTCCCTCTCATCTTCATTCATGATCTAGAAGACAGATGTTAAAGCTACCTTAATGAGAATGTAGGCAGTACTAAATGAGAGGCATTCTCTAAGACACAGAAAATGTAGGTGTAAAGTACACAGGGGAAAAAAAAAAAAAAAAAGTCCTTTGTCAAAGAGCCCCTGCTAGTAGAGAAAGTTCATATCTTCATTCATGATCTAGAAGACAGATGTTAAAGCTACCTTAATGAGAATGTAGGCAGTACTAAATGAGAGGCATTCTCTAAGACACAGAAAAT
>NW_006921651.1:8733767-8757375 GCF_000298275.1 Orycteropus afer afer
AGCACATCTCTCAGAAGGACAGCATTCCCAGCTGACACATCAGATAGGAAACACAGAGTGATGTGGGCCTGAGATTCTGGGTGTCCATGTTTCTATAGTTCTCTCCTTTCACTTACCAGTCAAAGGTTATTATAACTAATTGGGTGTCTGTTCTCCACTGGCTCTCACAGTCTGATCTACACACACGTAGCTTCACTGATGGGATTACCATGTGGCCTGGGGAATGAGTGTTGATCAAAGTACCATCCATCCTCTTGCTCTCCCACTCTTTTTTTGAATTCCAGCTCTGCCTCCAGAAATGTCCCTAAAACTCAATTCATATGCTTTCTTCATAAACTGACAGGACTCAGGGAGTGTAAGTGTCTAGAATCATATCTCATAAAGCTCAGCTTCAGAAATTTCAGTGTGTTTGAGTCTAAGCCAGTCAAATGCACTAAAAACTGGCTGGAGGAAGAAGGCAAACGTGGAGAATGATGAGTGACTCTGGGCTGCACTGGGGGAGCCTGCTGGGAGGCCATCAGGGATTAGGAACCATTTAATTGTTGTCCCTCTCATCTTCATTCATGATCTAGAAGACAGATGTTAAAGCTACCTTAATGAGAATGTAGGCAGTACTAAATGAGAGGCATTCTCTAAGACACAGAAAATGTAGGTGTAAAGTACACAGGGGAAAAAAAAAAAAAAAAGTCCTTTGTCAAAGCAGCCCCTGCTAGTAGAGAAAGTTCATAGGTTCAGAGATCACCAGACCATAGTGGGGCATGATGCCCACCTGCCCCACTTCTGAAGAGCCTCAGATAAGCAACTTGGGAGCTTGAAAATATAGTTTTGCTGTCCAGGTGTGTTCATCAGCCCTGAGCCTGTAGATACCCTCCTTAGTAATGGCCATAGGATTTTAAAATACGCTGGGCACTGCAATGGCTTTGTGACAGGAAATTATTTAGATGCTCAAATGTGCTAGGTTATGGGGATATAGCTATGAGGAAAATAAGATGTGGTCTCTTGCTCTCAGGGAGCTCAGAGAATATCAAGAGGAAAGACAAATCAGTAAACAAATGAGTAAGATAATCACCAGAAGTGATAAATGCATAGGGTTTGGGGAGTTCTGGGGAAGGGATTATTTTAGATAAGGTGATAAAGATAAGTCTCTAAGGTGGGGCATTTAGGCAGAGACCCGAAGGATGAAAATGAGGCCGCCTCAAGGAGAGCTAGGGAAAGAGCTTTCCTGTGCAGGGAACTTATATTGAAAAGGTTCAGAGGAGTCACAGGACAGAGAGGAAAGGTAGATGTGAGGTAGAAGAAGGGTGACCTGAAATGGGGTTGGAGAGCTAGACAGGAGACAGATCATACAGGGTCACTATAAGGAGCTTGGATTTTAGTCTAATTACAGTGGGCACCCAGTGAAGGGATTGAACTAGGAACTGCTATGCTCTGATTTGAGTGTTAGGAGGATGACTTTAGACGCTCTGTGGAGAATCCATTGTAGCAGAGCAAGAGTGATGGCAGAGAGCCTAGACAGGAGGCTATTGTAGATCATTTGAGAAAATGGGATGGCTTGGACAATGTCAATGAAGAGGGCAGAAGGGGACTGATTAAATGTGTACTTTGGAGGAAATGGAAGAACACACAGATGGATTGGATGAAGAAGAGGAACCAAGGGATCAAGTTTTACATTCTGTTCCCCTTTTGGTATGATCCTACATCCCCTCAACAAGGCACTGCACACAGACTCCTGGGCAGATCTGCCAAGAGAGCGTTCAAGCTCCCCTGAAAGTGTTCCTGCCACTACTCGATGCAGGATGAACCAGCTAAAACTCTTTACAAGGGGCTTGAATTGATGTTAACACAGTTGATGCAGGACCCCTTTCCAGAATGCCAGGCCTCCAAAATTGGTACGAGCTTCATCACCATCACCACCATCACCACCACCCCCAGCCACAGTGAGCCCTGGTCCTAATCTAGTCATGACCACACAAAGCCAGTCTTCTCCATCATTTATTTCATGGTTAAGATTTTCTCTCCAGGTGTCTACCCTGCATTTATTCCTAGTTGGAATTCCTAACCCACCCTTCTTCCCATTAGTATCAACTGTAAACTTAATGATGACCATATTCTGTATTTTCACCTCCGGGTCCTTTAGAAGCAATGTTCTCTGTATTTTTTTCTTTTGAAGTAGTGAGCAGATGGCCATGCTGCATAAGCACAGCACTGAAATTTGAACTAAGATATGTGATTTTGGAATGAGACTGGTTCCCCATGACTAGTGCTGAACATTACACTATAGGAGTTTAATTTAATATAGGAATTGGTATAATCAAAATATAACTTACATCAAAGTCAATCTGATACATCTGTAATAATGTGATTGTTTTTATGCTGTAAGAGAAATAACATTTGTATAAATGATTTATGCACATTTCTATTTCACAGCCACACCAAAGTTATAGTTTTCTTTATAAGAATCGTCAATAAATTTCCCATATCACCATGCAAACACCAACTCATGATAAAAGGCAAAGATTCTATCCACATCTTACTTCTAACCATTGTACGCCATTGGCCTGAGCTCTTTCTTGCTGCAGCCAGTCTCCTCCTATACCTTCTTCCCACACCTAGGACCTTGAATAGCACATAATTGTCCTCCACACCTACCCATCCTAAAAGGGCAGAATAAGTAGAAACTAGGCTCTGAGGCTGTGGACTTTTTGCCTTACATATGATGGCAATCATCATTTCCTGTTCTGTGAGGTTACCAAGAAAGGGTGTAATATTGGGAAATTATTGCTTAGACAAAGCATTCTTAGACATCCATTTATGTAATTTTTCCTTGTACTCATGGGAGCATCTACCATACAGAATGGGTGTTCTTACTAGAAAGTTACACCAAAAAACTTAAGTTGAAACATTATTCCACACTGCCAAACACTGCTTCCCTCATGCTGCCAACTGTCTGAATTATTTTATGGAGGTAAAATATTGAAGAGTCTTTTTTACCAGTTTTGCCTTCCTGAGTTCTCATGCCCCCAACCTACCCCCATGTTTCACCTCCTGCCCTTTGACATCCATAGACCTAGTAGTTTCTGAACACTATAGGAGTCCATAGGCCTGCTTTGCTTTCTCTGAAACTTGTGGATCTCCCCCACTAAGCTCTCTTTTCCAGTATCCCTTAATTTGCAGCTTCCATCTTTTCTTCTCTCCATCTATGGTTTTTCCTTTAATAGCCAAAAGGCATTTTGAATCTCCCTTAGGCCTAACTTTCAGCAAGTAGTTCATAAATCTCTCTTCTATTTGTATGAGTCTGACCCATTTTATGATATATGCCTGTGAAATACATAACAAGAGAAAGGGGATATCGTGATGCTATAGACTCATTAAGAAAAGTAAGGACTGAACAGGGCCAGCTATGTAATTTGCAGGACTTGGTACAAAATGAAAGCGTGGGATCTATACTTCAAAAACTGTCATTAAAGGTACTAAAATGTGAAGTTTTTTCCGTTCCTCCACAAACTCTCTCTTGACTTGTGATGGTGCTTTTTATTTGCTATTTGATGATTAAAATTTTAAATAATTACCATGAATTTTACCATTCATCTTTACATTGTGCAGTTTGAGATTTAATGCAAATAGAAGAACTCTAACTACTGAGATTATACCATTCATATTTCATAGTTTGTATATGCGTTGTTGTTGTTGTTGTTAAGTGCCGTCGAGTCGTTTCCGACTCATAGCGACCCCATGCACAGCAGAACGAAACACTGCCCGATCCCGCACCAGCCCCACAATCCCTGCTATACTCGAGCCCATCATCGCAGCCACTGTATCAATCCATCTCGTTGAAGGCCTCCCCCTCTTTCGTCGACCCTCCACCCTACCAAGCATGACATCCTTCTCCAGGGAATGGTCCCTTCTTACAACATGACCAAAATAGGTGAGACGAAGTCTGGCCATTCTTGCTTCCAAGGAGCATTCTGGCTGCACTTCCTCCAGGACAGATCTGTTAGTTCTTTTAGCAGTCCATGGTACTTTCAGCATTCTTCGCCAGCACCACAACTCAAAAGCATCAACTCTTCTTCGGTCCTCCCTATTCATTGTCCAGCTCTCACATGCATACAAGGTGATTGGAAATATCACGGCTTGTGTCAGGCGCACCTTAGTCCTCAAGGAGATATCCTTGCTCCTCAGCACTTGAAACAGTTCCTTCGCAGTTGACTTTCCCAATGCTACACGTCGTCTAATGTCCTGACTGCTGCTTCCGTTGGCATCGATTGTAGAACCAAGCAATGTGAATTCCTTGACAACCTCAATCTTCTCTCCATTGATTGTGATGCTGCTCATTGGTCCAGTTGTGAGGATTTTTGTTTTCTTTATGTTGAGATGTAATCCATACTGCAGACTGTATTCTTCAACCTTCATCAGTAGGTGCCTTAAGTCATCCTCACTTTCAGCAAGCAGAGTTGTATCGTCTGCATATCTCAGGTTGTTAATGATTCTTCCTCCAATCCTGATACCACGTTTTTCTTCATATAGTCCAGCTTCTCGGATTATTTGCTCAGCATATAGATTGAATAAGTGTGGAGAAAGAATACAACCCTGACGCACTCCCTTCTTGATTTTAAACCATGTAGTGTCCCCTTGTTCTGTTCGAACGACAGCCTCCTGGTCAAGGTACAGATTCCTCATGAGTACAATCAAGTGCTCAGGGATTCCCATTCTTCTCAATGTTATCCATAATTTGTCATGATCCACACAATCAAATGCCTTTGCATAGTCAATATGCGTAGTGTATATGCGTAGGTATTCCATTATCAAGATGGTGGAAACACTGCACAAAGCTAACTCAACTATTTGTATTTCTTGATATACACATATTCTACACTCTCTACTTTGGACTTAACTGATAAGGAAGAAAGGACAGAATGGAAAAGGAAATACAAGTTGCATTATCTTTCCCTTTCTTTCTATGTTATCGTTTTCAGCAAAAGTGACTAGCTAATACAGGGAAGAAACGTGAGTAACAAAGAACATGACAGGGTTCCTTGTGGTTTGTGTTTTGTGGAATGCCATTGCTTTTTAGTTTGAAACAAGTTCTGGTATGATGGTTAACATTGCTTGTCAACTTAACAGGGCGACGATTCTCAGTGGTTTGGCAGTTATGTGGTGATGTAGTCATCCCCTATGATGAGATCTGATATAATAGAATCACCTCCATGATGAGATCTTCTATGAGCAGCCAGTCAGTTGGAAGGAAGTTTCCTCAGGGGTGTGGCCTGCATCCAGTATATGTGGACGTTCTGACAAAGCTCTCTGGCTCTTTGCTTAGTCTAGATCTTGCATCAGGCTTATCATCATCCGATCTCTGGGCTTGAGCCAGCAGCCTGCCATACTGCCTGCTGCTCGGGACTCATTAGCCTACACAGCCTGTGAGCCAGAAGCCTGCCATCATACCTGCTGATCTTGGATTTGGTAGTCACCACAGCCAGCAGCCTGCATATTGCCTGCCAGTCTTGAGATGTGCCAGCCTCTACAACTGTATAAGCCATTTCCTTGAGATATACAGATATAAACCAAACCAAACTCACTGCCATCAAATCGATTCTGACTCATAATGACCCCCATTGGGTTCCTGAGGTGGTAAATCTTTATGGAAATAGATTTCTCAGTCTTCCTTCCATGGAGTGGCTGGTGGATTTGAACCACCAATCTTCTGGTTAGCAGTCAAGTCCATTAGGCATTATACCACCAAAGACAGATATAACTATAGATATATAAGCTTCACTGGTTGTGCTTCTCTAGAGAACCTAGCCTAAGGCATCTGATGTGAACAGAGAGTATGGTTTCTTGGGGCTGTCAGTCTCCTTTTTCCGCTTACTCAATTGTAGATGTGTCTCATTGAACTCACTTTGAGTCTCACTGAACTGCCATGCTTTATGGGGCCACCAGAACTGACAAACACCCTGTGTTAATTGGGTAACAAGGAACCAAGGACATGCACAATGCACATAGCTCCTGTGCTGAAGTGAATGCTCCATTGTCGCACTGGACTTCACTTAAAAACATAAGTTCAAAGATTAAATTACTAAGAATTGCAAGATGGCAAGAATGAGAGTATTAAGCTGAGTCAGGGGCTCTTTTGAGCACAGGGCCATGAAGCTGGATTTGGAGCTGAGAAAAAGATTACAGGACTGGGTAATGGGAGAAAGCAGGGGTGGAGAAGAAACCCTTTACTCTGCTAAAAGAAACTTTAAATATTACTAAAGACCCCTAACTTACTAGACTTTCTGAACCTATTTCTGTCAAGACCATCCAATTTTCTTTCTTTAGTCTTTGGTTAAGGAGGTAGAGAAAGTGTGTGTGTATGGGGGGCCTACTTTTTTTTTTTTTTTTTAATTCTAGTTGAAAAGGGAACTTCTCTGATACAGATGTGAGAGACCAGGTTGTGAACCTACACTATGTAGACTTTAATTCTTCATCAGAAGTGAAATTTTAAACACATTTTCAGTGTCCCACTTATACTTTGAAACAATTGCTGGCACTTAAAGCTGAGGACTGGTGATCAAATAAAATTTTCCATCCAGTGCATTTTGTGTGGGGAGTTTGACTTTATACAATTCAAGACCTATGTCATTATACTTTTGCAAATGTCAGAATTATCAAATTATGTAATGAGCTTTATAGTAATGTCTTCATTCAGGCTTCAATAAGCTGTTTTCCAGCTGGCAATTTTCTGGAATCGGACTTCACTTTGAACTTTAAAAATTCTGCACATTTCAAAGGGTCTATATTCTATTTCACTGTGGATTTCTGTGCCAAGGTTGCTGTTCTTTCCAACTTCTCAGCTAATATTTCATTCTACGAAGTCTGTAAAGCCCCATAAATGAAGATCTTTAGGTTTGTAGTTATTGATTTCCAATATTTGGCGAGTTGCATAAGAAAGTATCTGTAGAAGTTAATGAGTTGTTACTGAGATTTCCCATTTGCATTTATTAAGAATATATATTAGAAACACGTCTCTCCACACTCTTCCTGTCACTAACCCGTAATCACCCCCTGACCAGTCAGGACAAGGTAATGGCTGAAAATTTAATAGTGAGAAGAAGGCAATGGCTAAAAATAAAAACTCTCCCAATGACTCTGTGTGTGCACAACCACTAGTACTGTGTCTCGGCTCTGGTCACAAGGCAGCGTCTGTGTAGGAAGAATTGATCCACAGCCCAGAAAAATCCTGCTGTGTGGATGACCACTGGGGTTAATTTCACCTGTACTACATTTTCTGTTGGGAATTAACCCAGTTTGGCACTGTGGGTCAGCCAGTTAATTATCAGAGCTCCTCTTCACTTTATACCAACAAAATGATCGCCATAATGATAACAATATGTGAGGTTCCGAATAAGAAGCAGGTTTTCTGCCGTTTCTCTTTACTGCATTTTCTCCTTTCTGAACGCCCTGAGGGCAGTGGGCCTTATTCCACAAGACCTAATTTTCTCTCACCTTAAAACTGCCTCATGAATCTTGTGCACTCCCTTGCTTTTCATAAACAGCAAAGTACCTGTCAGCAGCCACTGTAGCATGTGGAGGGCAACAAAAATTCTCTCCCTCCCCAGCTTGACTCTTTATTTTCTTATTCCTATTTCAACATGCATGTCCTGGCTTCAAGGTATAGTAATATACTTTGGAGATTGACAAGTCAACTATTTTTCAAGAATCACATAAAACCCAACATTAATGAAAGTATCTTAAAAACCATTATGATACACAGTTGCTTCTTAAAAGATGGATCTTAGCTTGTATCTTGAAGCCCACTTTACTATGAGACCTGGATACACTCAAGTATATGTCTTGGAGAGCAGAGGTGTGGGGTCCCGAGAACCTTAATAGACCCTATGAAGACACAGAAAGTATATTTCTACATTTGAAAAATAAAGTATAAGATTATTTGGGAACATTTCCTGAAAATCAGGTTTTTCAATCTCTCTGTAGATGACCTTAGTGTCTGTGTGTTGTGGCCTGCCTAGCAATTTAAGTTCCGTTCAGGAACAAGGGGAGGGATGGAGGGACTGACCTACTCATCTGCAGCCAGCATTTTCTTTTTCCTTCATGAAGGATCCTGACCTTGGAAGTGCCTCGAGCATAGAAAACTTTCTCCAGTGTTCAGTAAAAGCAAAGAGAGATAGCTCTTCTCTTTATCCCCAGTTGAGTTCTGCAGAGGGTGGACTGATAGACAAAATGACTTTGGTCATGCTTTCCCACCAGTTACACATTGTAGCTGTTTCAGGTTCAGCCATGCGTACCAGATTAAATTAAATGGTTTTTTAAACATCTCCAAAGCAGGAAAACATCTTTCTGGGGTTGTTTTTTTTTTTTTTTTTTTACATATTTGTTAATGAGCATCTGCACAATAAAGATGTGGCCTGTAGCTCGTTTTCCAAGGAGGAATCCAATTTGGCTCTCATGGATATGGCTGCTGTTTAGATACAGCTTAATTCTTGAATTGAAGGGGCTGTAATATAGTTTGTGGACAGTGTGCAATGTTCTGCAGGTTTTCCTGGAGCCGTCTGGGTGAGAGACTTTCACTGTAGTGTCCTAGATCCCCTGACTTCATCAGAGTGCCTGCTGAGAAAATGTCTCCTCTAGTGGGGTCACTTGATTGCCCCCATGGTGGTCTGTTAAAGCTGTGGTTAGATCTGCTGCTGACTGTATGGATTCAGTTCTACTCTTTGTAGTCAGAAAAGTACTAGTGTTATGCTACCCTGGACAGAGGAGTGTGCCAAGTTCTCTCCAAATACCCTTCTAGAAATTTCTCCACAGGCTCAGTTGATGCAGCCCATCTAGAAGGCAGTGCGTTACAACAAAGCCTCCTCTAAGCACCTCATCTGCACTTGAACTTTGCTGAATACTTTGGTACAGAAAAGCTTAGTTGGTCAAAGGAAGGCAAGGGTATTTGGGTGAGAAAACCTGCCCAAGCCTACAGGGGATTGCACTCCTCTGTCTACCAGCATCCAAAGGATGACTCCATTAAGGAAGGAAGTGTGGGATCTCAGAGTCAATTCATAAACTCTACTTAGAGACCAGAAGGCTGGCGGTTCAAATCCACCAGCCACTCCTCGGAAGGAAGATGGGGCAATCTACTTCTGTAGTGATACTGCCTCGGAAACCCAAGGAGGGGTCGCTATGAGTCGGGTCCGATTCAACGGCACATAACAACAACAACAACAACACTTAGAGACTTAGGTGGCTTTGGCCAAATAAACTACAAGCTCTTCAAAGTGTGAAGCTGTGCCCTAGTTTCATATTTTTTAAGGCAAATCTATCAGGTCTGCCCCTGGCTTTTTGAACCCAGAAGACAGCACCTACCTTGTTACAGTGAGTAGATGAAGGCATGCCTTCATCATCGTCAATTGTCGATACAAGTTTACTGCAGCTTTCATGTGTAGTACGCCTGGGACTCTGACTTCACAGCCCAGTACTTTTTGCCCCTTTTGTGTGATGACCTTCTGAGCTGAAGTTCTAGGTTAGAGGCTTTACGGTTATCCATTCTGTTCAATTTCTAGTTTGGGCATCATCTTTGGATTAGAAGTTTCACACTGCTGCCACTGGCTACTATGTGGGGCCCCAACTGAGGCAACAATGCCTCCCACCCTTACTCAGGTCTGAGGTTGGTGGGACTGAATACAGAAAAATTCTGTAACTTTCTTTTCAAAGTACATTACTTGAAGTCCAGATGTAGATAAGACTGAGTAGGAGAGAGCAGGGGCAGGGGAAAATGGGTAACTCCTATTTATTCCTTGAACACTTTAATGTTCTATGTGCTGTGTTAGACTCTGGGGATACAACTGTGAGAATACATGTTGTTGTTGTTAGATGCCATCAAGGCGGCTCCGACTCATAGCAACCCTATGTATGATGGAATGAAACACTGCCCAATCCTGCACCAGCCTCACAATCCTTGCTCTACCTGAGCCCATCATTGTAGCCACTGTGTCAATCCATCTCATTGAAGGCCTTCCCCTTTTTCACTGACCCTCCACTTTACCAAGCACGATATCTTTCTCCAGAATTGGTCCCTTCTGACAACATAACCAAAGTAGGTGAGACAAAGTCTGGCCATTTTCACTTCCAGGAGCATTCCAGCTACACTTCTTCCAGGACAGATTTGTTTGTTCTTCTGGCAGTCTATGGTATTTTCAGTATTCTTTGCCAACACCAAAACTCAAAAGCATCAACTCTTCTTTGGTCTTCCTAATATGAGAAAACATAGTCCCATCATAATGGAACTCATAAACTAGAAGGGGAGAGACAGGTAAACTAGATAATCTTACCAATAAATGTGTAAAAACAAACTGAATGAAGTCTTAAAGAAAAGAAATAGTTTTATATAACACAGAAATGTGACTCTGAAAAAAATCAAAGATGAATGGAAACAGTTTAAAGGACTAACAGACCACGTGAACCTCACCCTTCATGACCCTGAGACGAGAAGAACTAGATGGTGCCCAACTACTCCTGCTGACTGCTCTGAAAGGGATCACAGTAGGAGGTCCCAGATAGAGTGGGAGAAAAATATGGAACAAAACTCAAAATCATAAAAAAAAAAAGACCAGGCTTACTGGTCTGATAGACTGTTGCAGTCCCTGAGACCGTGCCCTTGAACACTCTTCAAGCCAGGAACTGAACTCCACCCCCATGGCTTAACTTTCAGCCAAACAACAGACAAGCCTATAAGGTGAACAATAACATCAGGAAGGTATACACCGTTTAGAACAATCAACCATTCGAGATCAAAAGTGCAACATTCACCCAGGGAGAAAGCTCAGGAGGCAGGAAGGGTAGGAAAGAAGGATGAATGGAAATAGCAAACATAGGGAAGAAATGGGAAGAGTATTATTACATTGTAGGGGTTGCAATTAATGACACACAAAAGAATATGTATGAATTGTTGAATGGAAAACCAATTTGCTTTGTAATCTTTCACCCAAATCACAATAAAAGGTTGAAGAAAAAAGAAAGAATTGTGACTTAACATAAACAGGGGGTATAGTGGTCCAGGAAGCCTTCACTGGGAAAGTGACCCCAGAGTTAACATCTGAGTTAAGAGTTAGCAACGGGTTGTGTGTTTGCGTGTGCATGTGTGTGTGTGTGTGTGTGTTGGGAGAGAAGGGATAGCAGTAGGAGGTAACAGGAGAAACAAGAGAGTCCCTGTCTGTGGTGGGAGAGTGAAAAAAGATCAATGTGCTTGAGCATAAAAGGTCAGGTAGAGAAAGGCAAGGCAGTAACAGGCCAATTTGTATGAAAAACACTGGTCTTCAATCTCTAGCCTGTAAGCAATGGGAAGCCATTTGACAGTTTTAAGTAGGGAGGTGAGAAAAATGGGTTGGAGGGGATTTCATTTCCTCTAGAGAGGGCAGCAGGGAAATTTTTAGCTTTTAAAATTTCCAAAGATGTTTTAGTCACATGGAAACTTTCTGGCTCTGTCTTGCAATTCCCTCTCTGCGGAGGAAGTCAGAGCAGCAGGGTTCTTCCCCCTACATGTTAGCTCTGGCATATGGCCACATCTAATGCAAACACCAACGGTGATGTTCCACTTCATTTCTTCTTGGCTCTCCAAGGTCGAATATCTAAATGAAGAGTGGCTACCGATGTAGCATTTGTGCTCATAGAGTAACAAGGTTTTTGTGACTTTGGAAGTCACATAAGAGGCTCCATGAAGGAAAACTATTGGCCATTCCGCTGTCACACTTCAGCACATGCACACTCCCCAGAAGCAGAAAATACTGAGATTAAACAAGCTTAACCCACCTGCAACAAGGCCTCTCTGTGCTCAGGAAAACCATGCCCTTTGTACTTTGCAGTTATTGTTTCACTCCCATTCATCCCTGGAAGTCCTCCCATCAACTTCAGGAGGTGAATGTTCATTCAATTAATCATATACTCAGTCAGAGAACATTTTGGGGGTACCAATATCTATGTTCACAGACCCTGAGGACACTAAGATAAGCTCTGGTCTCAAGAAGCTTCCTTCCAACCACCCTTAACAGCTCCCCCACCTCCCCCACCCACCCAAAACACACACACACCAAGTATGTTTCTGGAACAACTCAAAACATAACTGTTTTCATGAGTATATATATATTACCTATTTATATATCTAGATTATTGCAATTAAAAAGCATTACAATTAATCATGTGCTGTTGTTGTTGTTGTTGTTATGTGCCGTCAAGTTGGCCCCGACTCATAGCGACCCCTCCTTGGGTTTCCGAGGCAGTATCACTACGGAAGTAGGATTGCCCAACCTTCCTTCCGAGGAGTGGCTGGTGGGTTTGAACCGCCAGCCGTCTGGTTAGCAGGCAAGTGTCTTAGCCACTAATGCTACCAGAGCTCCTAATTAATCCTTAAGGAATAAAGAGAAGGAGAAGCCACATTTTTAAAGCATCTTTATGTATCAGGCACCAGGATAGATGTTTCCAGATTTATTATCTCATTAAACCCCTGTTAGGAAACTGAGGTTTGGAGACAACAAATAACTTTGAATTTATATCTTTCAACCACAAGCAAATTCCCTGCTTTAGTTTCTCTGAGAAGTCTTCCCAGTATCCTGTAATTGCAAAAAATTATTTCCTCTTCTGAACTCCCAACACACAACAAGTGGTTGTTGCTTATGTGGCATTTACTTCAGTCAGCCTTGTTTTAGAGAGAGTTGTATACATGCATCTTTACCCCTAATGTCCTTGAGAATAGGAATATGTCTTGTTCATTTTCATATCCCTCAGGCCTAATAGCATACCTTGCATGTCACTAATATGTGCTGAGAAAATGCTTGTGGAATGAAAGAATCAACTAACCTATGCAAGCTCTCACTGGGGTGGTCAGAGCAGACCAGGTCCTAATATACACAGGACCTGGGTCATTGCCTGTGCTGCCTTCTACCTCTAGCTCTGCTCTGTAGCAGGAATGGTCTCATGGGCACGCCGTGCAGACAACCCAGTTCCCAAGCCTAAGCACTGATCACACTTCCATAAACAGCTGCCCCTTGTAACCTTTCTGGTCTAATGGGGCACATTCCAGAGCTATGGTCCCTTCTCAGGAGGGGCCACCCTCCAGACTGAGGCCCATGCAGACCCTGGAAACAAGATAGGAACAATTAGAGCAGGGAATTCTGGGGTCCTGGATTTGGTTTTTGTTTGTTTTGGGGGTACTCATAACATGGTCTGGAAAGGGGAACTGACTCCAGATGGATATATGCCCTTGTCTCCATGGACTTCTTGCCCACGGAGAGGGGCACAGCTGGAAGAAGACCAGACCTTGATTCTCTGAAGTAGGGACACTTTGTCTAGCTCTCAGTTAAATAGTAAATGTGAGAAATATTAAGTGAAGACAAAACATTTCTAAAACATGAGTTGAGGTTCAAACCCACCAGCACTCTGTAAAAAAAAAAAAAAAAAATACCTGGTGATCTGATTCCGTAAAGATTACATCCTAGGAAACCTGATGGGGCAGTTCTACTCTGTCATATAGGGTTGCTATGGTCAAAATCGACTTGCCAGGACACAGCAACAACAATGATAAAAAGAAATGTCAGAATTCAATTTCAGTGACTTATCAGGAAAGATTCAACCAATGCAAACTTGTTGGCTATTACTCTGTATTATTATCTTGGCTGTTAGACACATTTTTGCGTCTTTATCCCAGGCAGAACTTAGTTTCACCAAACTGTTGGGGGCTGGGGTTACGTTAGGAGGTGAGGTTGATAATAAAAAGCAAACACTGCTGTGCTGCCAGTAGCTGTCCCATCCTCCAGAAGTAAAGGATTTGAGCATTTAAAAAGCTAGGAATCCTGTTCCATGCTCATTCTCTATATCCAATCAATCAGTCACCAAATCCTATCAATTTTATCTCCCAAATATCTCTCTTCTTCTCTTTAATTGAATTTCCCCATCTTAATCAAAACTATAATCATCTTTCTCCTAAACTAGCCTTTTAAATGGTTTTCTCCAATCCATTTTCTGCACAGCTGTGAAAGTCAGCTTGTTAAATGTAAATTGAATAATGTCATTTCCTCTCTTAATGCTTTGCAGTGGCTTCCCATTTATTTTAAGGCGAATTCTAAAATCTGTAGCGTGCTCTGCATGGTCTGGCTCCCACCATCCTCAGCTTGTCCTGGATTGGTCTGCTACAGAGCCTTTGCATCTGCTCTTGCTCTTACCTGGAACATTGTCTGCCCCTTCCCTTCATTTTCCTCACATCTTAAATGTGACTCCATGAGAGACTCCTTCTCTAACTCCTGTCTCAGACAGGCCATATCCTTTATCACACGGTCTTAACAGAATCCTGCCCTATTCCTCCATTACAATGAGCATGATTGAAATTACATAACCAATTGCCTAACTCATTGCTTAAGACTTATCTTTCTCAACTATAAGTTTCATAATGGCAAGAATCATGTCTGTCTCATTCCTCACTATATCCCTAATGCCTAGCAGAGAGCCTTAAGCATAGTAAACATTCCGTAATTAAATTCTAGCATCTTCCATAGACTAGAATATGTGTACATATTGGAATATAACTATTTTCATGGGTTAACAAAAAAAAAAAAAACCTTAAAGAATAAAGAAGAGGATAAGCAGTACTTTAAAAGTATTTCTATATATCAAGCACTATGATAGATGTTTCAATATGTACACATATTCTAGCATTTCTACTAGGCACTAGGCTGTAAGAATGAGTAAGGCAGTCTTAGACCTCAAGGAACACATGAGGTCCAGTGATTAATCCAGAAAATTATTCAACTCTTTGTTAGTTTCTTTCCCTTTTCCTATTTATTTTGGTTCAACATACTCCATATACTGCTATCTCTAGCTTTTAGAAAGCAATTGACTTTTTGACAAATAACTGAAGAAAAAGAAAAGATTTAAAACCTTTGTCTTCTTAGTGTCATCTGTTATTAGTTTTCCCTCTCCAGCTAATAAATGGACACTATTTGTCTTCAACCTCTTCTGTCTATACACTTACAAAATGTCTGTCTGTGTGTCTCTCTCTGTCTCTTGAAATTTGCAATGTCTTCTTTGCTTTGATTTTTAAATTATTGACATAAAAAGCCTTGCTTCTTGATGACTTTTGTTTGAAAACTTATTACATTCCATTTGTCATGCAATTTCTATTTTTGTTAGCTATGTATGTGCATTATTTTTTCCTACCTCCTATGCATAAAGATATTTTTTCTTTACATGTCATTTTTAAGACATATTCAACTGCTTTATTTGCTTACTTTTATTTATGATTATTTGGATGGCACATATTCTTTGTATAATAATAGAAAGTAAAAGAAAGGGGGAGGGAGGAAGGAAAGGAAAGAAAAAATTATAATTTGATTCTGCTGAGAGCTGATTTACATGCGGGAAAGAGAAACAGAGAGGGAGGATGGAGTTTGTTGTTGTTTTTAAAGTAGCTTAGAGAATTGATAGCTGAACGTAGGTGAAGCAGGAGTCTGAAAACTGTACACAGAGCTGGGGAAAGGTGAAAGTGTCACATTTACCTTGGCTTTCCGCCTACCGTCAGCTGACTTACAACTGAGGGGACCCCCATTAAAAAAAAAAAAAAAATCACTGCCATCAAGTGGATTCTGACTCATAGCAACCCTATAGGAGAGAGTAGAACTGCCCCATAGGGTTTCCCAGGCTGTAAATCTTTACAGAAGCAGACTGCCTCATCTTTCTCCCAAGGAGCAGCTGGTGGGTTCGAATTGCTGATCTTTTCATTAGCAGCCCAATGCTTTAACTAAAAACAAATCAGCAGAAACCCATCCACCTTTGAGTAAATCATTTCAAAGAAATGCCAGCTAGGAATGAATCAGTGATGTCATCTTCATAAAGGAAGCCTTTATAAACAAATGCATCCATAATTTTCCTTAATTACATTTTAATATATTATCTGATACATTAAAAGATGATCTATGATTACATTTCACTTTGAAAACAAAAATTTAAACAACCAGCACCTATGACTCTACCAACTAACCCCAAACTAACTCATTATCAATAATTTCCATCAACCTATGAGTTCCCTCACTATCTCATTCTGTCTGGCCCACGGTAACCATTATCTTAAGTTTCTCAACTTCTTGCTTGTACACATATACACACAATTTTAATACAAATGTATGTGTACTTAAACAATATATATGAACTGAGCCTAAACAGATATTTTAAAAAACAAAAAGTAAACATTTGCCTTCAGGAAAATACATAGCTCTTACCTAGACCACATGCTTTACCTGCATGTACTTTCCTTGAGGGGAGCTCTGGTGGCAGAGTGCCTAAGGCATTTGACTGCTAACCAGAAGGCTGGTGGTTCAAACCCACCAGCCACTGGTGGAAGGAAGACTGGGCAATCAATCTATTTCCATAGAGATACAGCCTCAGCAACCCAAGGGAGGGGTCGCTATAAGTTGCAATCGACTGACAGAAGTGAGGGTTTTTGTTTTTTACTATCCTTGAATTGGGGGAAGAAATGAAGGCTTTTGTCCAGTGGTATACAAATAGTTCTTATTGAATACCAATAGGACCAAAAAAAAAAAAAAAAACCAAACTCACTGCCATGGAGTCGAGTGGACTCCTACTGCAACTCACAGTGACCCCTCCTTGGGTTTCCAAGCCGGTATCACTACAGAAGTAGATTAGATTGCCCAATGTACCTTCTGGGAGTGGCTGATGGGTTTGAACCACCAGCCTTCTGGTTAGCAGTCAAATGCCTCAGGCACTACGCCACCAGAGCTCCCACCAATAGGACAGGCAGGGAGAAAAGAAATGTAGAATTACCTTGAAAGTGTTCTTTACTAGTAATGGACAATCACTAAGTAGACGGCACATAACAACAACTAACAACAACAAGTTTGCCAACAGAGCAAGTTTAGAGCTTAACACTGGCTTCTCCTGATTGTCATGCTTACTGTGGTCATTGTTGTTAAGTGCCATCACTTAGACCCCAGATCATACTGACCCCATGCACATTAGAAGGAGACACAGCCTGGCCGTGCGTCACCTTCACAATCATTGCATGTCTGAGCCCATCGCTGCAGCCACTTTGTCAGTCTATCTCAGTGAGGGTCTTCCTACTCGATGATTAATAGAAAACTAGAAATAATGTCTTCTGATTTCTGACATTTTGAACGTTCAGAATTCCAATATTTTCTTCTCCTTTTAAGATTTGTTTTCATTGTAAAAGACCTAGGATAATTTCTAAATAGGAAGAAAGAAAAAAAACACGTGATTGTGAACATCCACCTTCAAAACCAGAGAAAGCAAGGAGGGAAGGAGGAAGAGAGAGAGGAAAAAGGAGTAGAAGAAAGAGAAAGGAAGAGTCCCTCCCAGGGAAGAGTTTATTTTTCAATTCCTTTCATATTTATGGATTAGAGAAGTCAGTATCATTAAAATGAAAATGCTCCTCATTTGATCTATAACTCTAATGCAATACTAAAGTCCAAACAGATCTTGTTTACAAACTTGATAATCTGATTCTGAAATGTCTTTGGCTCAGTAAAGGCCCAAGAATAGCCAAGCTGTTCTGGAAGAGTAAGATAGAACTCTAGCAGATTTCAAGACATATTATAAAATAATGGTGACTAAAACAACATGGTATTAATGCAGGGACAGAAAAATGAGGCAGAACAGAGAACCCAGAAGCAGATGTATTAATATATGGAAGTTATATAATATTACACAGGGGACAATGCAGATCACTAAAGAAAGGAGAGGCTATTTAATCAATGATACTGACTGGTACAATTGACTATCCATTTGGGGGAAAAAATAAAATGAAATGAGTTATCTACCTCACACCACATGTCCAGATCAACTCTAGATTGATTAAAGACTTGACCATGAAAGAAAATAACTTTAGAAGTTTCAAACAAAATAAAAACTATTTTTATGACCTAGACATAGGTAAGAACTTCTTAAACAATACACAAAAATAGCGAGTCTTATTTTGCTCACTAAATTGACAAAAATTAAGAAGTCTGAAAGGAACAGATGTTAGCAAGGACGTGGATCAAGGGGCAACTCACATTGACACTACCGGAAGGAATGTAAGTTGGAATAATTGGAATCACTTTGGAAAATAGTTTGGCATTATCCTGTAAAGCTGGGTACTTGTAAACTTGTATGTTGTTGTTGTTGTTGTTATGTGCCATCGAGTCGGTATATAACACCAAAATTCCACTCTAAGGCATATGCTCCAGGACAGTGCTCTTCAACATCAATGAATATCACAGTCACCTGGAACCCACACAATTTCTGGGCCCCAGCCCTGGAGATCCTGATTCAGCAGCTCTGGGGTGAAGTCTGTGAATTTGCATTTCCAACAAGTGTCCAGGTGTTATGGCTGCTGGTCCCAATCACAGAGGAACACTCCTCAAGAGTTCTTCACCTGTGGATTATGAAACAGAAATAAGAATGTTCAAAGCCACGTTGTTCATAATAGACACCAGCAAACAAAGTGGATACAACCCAAATGTCCATCAGCAGAAGAGTGGATCAATAAATTATGGCATGTTCATACAAAGAAGTATTACAGAATGTATCACAGAAGTGTTAGAGAAATTATACTTGTAGTTACAGAAGTATTATAGAAATTATACTTGTAATTATAGAATTATATACAGAAAATGAATGAACTATAATAAGTATATATAACAGCCTAGATGAATCTTGGAAACATAATGTTAAATAGAAAAATAAGTCACAGAAAATTACATACAGCATGATACTAATTTCATAAAGCTAACAAACAAATATTATATTGCTTGAGGAGCAAATATATACATAAAATTATAAAATATAAAACAAGGGAATGTGCAGGTATTATCGTAAATTTAAGGTACTTTTCAAGAGCTTCAGAACTGCCATGTAAGTTACAAGTTACATATATTATCCTATAAATGTCAAACCTATATATACAAGTTAAACCAAATGATAACGTACATGAAGTGTTAATGAAATATTTTTCAATGAGAGCCAATGCAGTCGTTAGGTGCCATGAACTCTGTTCTGTCTCACAGTGACTCCATGTACCACAGAACAAAACACCACCCAGTCCTGTGCTAGCCTCACAAACGTTGATATGTTTAAGCCCATTGTTGCAGCCACTCTGTCAATTCACCACCATAAGGGTCTTCCTCTTCTTCCGTGACCCTCTACCTTACCAAGTGCAATATTCTCCAGGGACTGATCCCTCCCGATGACGTGTACAAAGTACTTAAGACAAAATCTCACCATCCTCACTTTTTAGGAGCGTTCGGCTGTACTTCCAAGACAGATGTACTTGTCCTTCTGGCAGTCCATGGTATATTCAGTATTCTTCACCAACATCGTAATTCAAATTTAATTCTTCGGGCTTTCTTATTCACTGTCCAGCTTTCACATGCATATGAGGTATTTGAGAATACCATGGCTTGGGTCAGGCATACTTTAGTCTTCAAAGTGACATCTTTGCTTTTTAACACTTTAAAGAACAACGTTTTGCAACAGATATGCCCAAAGCAATATATCATTTTTTTTTCCTGATTCTACTTTGTAAAATTTTATTAAAAAATGTTTTCGTGATTTGGGTGAAAGTTTACAGAGCAACTTAGTTTTCCATTCAACAGTTCATATACCTTTTGTTTCATGACATTGATTGCAATCCTTACAATGTAACAGCACTCTTCCCACTTCCTCTCTCTCTTTACCATTTCCATTGGTCCTCTTTCTTATCCCTTCCTGCCTTTTGAACTTCCTCTCTGGGTAAATGCTGCCCTTTTAACCTTGAGTGGTTGATTGTTCTAAGGACTGTGGACCTTCCTGGTGTTATTGTTCACCTAATGGGCTTGTCTATTGTTTGAAAGTTGAGCCAGGAGGGTGTATTGAATGCAGTCTTGAAGTGTGACTAAGGGCCATAGTCTCAGGGGTGCCATCAGTCTCTATCAGACCGGTTTGTTGTTTGTTTTTATATATATATAATTTTGAGTTTCGTTCCACAGTTTTCTTCCACTTTATCCAGGATCCTCTGTTGTGATCCCTTTCAGACCTGTCAGTAGTGGTAGCCAGGCACCGTCTAGTTTTGCTCTCGAGATTGTGGAGGGTGAGGTTGGCATGGTGCATTAGTTCTTTGGACTAATTGTTTCCTTGTCTTTGATTTTCTTCATTCTTCTCTGCTCTGGATAGGGGAAGACCAATATTTGTACCTTAGATGGCCGCTCATAAGCTTTTAGGACCCCAGTTGCTACTCACCAAGGTAGGATATAGGATATTTTCTTTGTAGATTATGTTGTGCCAATTGACCTTGATGTCCCCTGAGACTATGATCCTGAGTCCCCAGGTCCAATGACTCATTTGCTCAAGGTGTTTGCTTATGTCTAAGAAATTTTCATAATTTTGCCCCCGTATGCTGTGTTGTATTCATGGATATATTTTCAGCATATATAAACACATATGTAGAAAAATTCCATCAAGCCTATATTTATGGATGTAGTCCTATTCACCTTCCCACTCCTGTTCAGCTTACGTGTCTTATCTATATATCCACTTGTAGATTATTGTTATTGCTATTATTGCAGGATTGTGTATATAATAGTATTTACTTCTGTCCCTTTAACTCTTGTATGCTTCCCAGTGTCTCTCTTTGCCTTGATCATTTTGTACTGACCTCCCCCTTTTCTTTCACCCATGTTAATATGTGTCTACCTTCTGGTTAATGATTACCCTCCCTTCCATTCCCACCTCTAGTAACCATCAAAGAATGTTTCTTTCTGTGTGAAAACCTTTCTTTGACTTTTCATAATAGTGGTCTCATAGAGTATTTGTCCTTCTATGATAGACTAATTTCACTCAGTATAATATCCTCTTGGTCATCCATGTTATAAGGTGTTTCACACATTCATTGTTATTTTTTAATGTTGCATAGTAGTCTGTTGTGTGTATATACCATAGTTTATCCATTCATCCACTGATGGGCACTTAGGTTGTTTTCATCTTTTTGCTATTGTGAATAATGCTGCAATGAACATGGGTGTGCTATATCTGTTCGTGTCATGGCTCTTATTTCTCTAGTACATATACCTAGTAGAGGGATTGCTAGATCATATGGTATTTCTATTTCCAATTTCTTAAGGAAACACTATATGGTTTTCCACTGTGGCTACACTATTTTACAGTCTTACCAGCAGTGTGGTGTAGTGCCTAACACATTTGACTGCTAACCAGAAGGCTGGTGGTTCAAACCCACCAGCCACTCATCAGAAGGAAAGTTGGGCAATCTACTTGATACCATGTCAGAAACCCAAGGAGGGATCACTATGAGTTGGATCTGACTTGATGGCAGTGGACCAGCAGTATATGAGCATTCCAGTTTCTCTACACCCTCACCAGAACTTGTTTTCAGTTTTTTTGAACTTCTCTATTAATGCTTCAGTGAGACGATGTCTCACTGTACTTTCAATTGGGGAGCTCTGGTAGCATAGTGCCTAAGGCACTTGACTGCTAACCAGAAGGCTGGCAGTTCAAACCCACCAGCCACTCCTCGGAAGGAAGATGGGGCAATCTACTTCCGTAGTGATACTGCCTCGGAAACCCAAGGAGGGGTCACTATGAGTCGAGTCCGACTCAACGGCACATAACAACAACAATGGCTAATGATCATGAGCATTTCTCCCTATGTTTGTTGGCCACCTGAATGTATTCTTTGGTGAAGTGTCTGTTTATGTCCTCTGTCCATTTTTTAATTGGAATGTCTCTTTGTTGTTGAAGTGTTGAAGTGTTCTGTAAATTTTAGAGATTACTCACTTGTCCAACAGGTCATTGCCAGAAAAAGTTTCCCAGTCTGTACATTCTCTTTTCACTCTTTTGGTGGAATCTTTTGATATGCAGAAGTGTTGAATTTGTAGGAGATCTCAGCCATCTGGTTTGTTTTTGGCTGTTTGTACATTTTCGGTTATGTCTGATCGTGTATTTATGCCATGTCTTAGGCCCCTAAGTTTTCCCTATTTGTTCTTTGATGATCTTTGTGGCTTTAGGTTTCACATTTAGGTCTTTGATTTATCTTGAGTTAGTTTCTTATATAGGGTGAAAGATATGGATCCTGTTTCATTTTTCTGAAAACGTATATCCAGTTTTGCCAGCACCATTTGTTAAAGAGACTATCTCTTCCTCATTTAATGGGTTTCAGCCCTTTGTCAAAGATCAGCTGTCTATAGGTTGATGAGTTTGTTTCTGAGCTCTTAACTCTGCTCCACTGGTCTATGTATCTGTCATTGTGCCACTACCAGGCCTTTTTGACTACTGTAGTTGTATGGTAGGTTTTGAGATCTAAAAGTGTGAGCCCTCCTACTTTGCTTTGTTTCTCTGAGGTCTCTTTCCTTTTCATATAAACTTGGTGATTAGTTTTCCATTTCTAAAGAATTATGATGAAATTTAGATCGGGATTGCATTGTATCTATGATCATTTTAGTTAGTATTGGCATTTTCACAATATTAAGTCTTTCTATCCATAAACATGGGATATCCTCGCATTTATGTAGGTCTCTTTTGCTGTCTTGTATGTGTATTTTGTAGTTTTCTTTAATAGAGCTTTTGTATCACTAGTTAGGCTTTTACCTAAGTATTTTACCTTTTAGGTGGCTATTGTAAATGGCATTGTTTCCCTGAATTCCTTCTCAGAGTTCTCTTTGTTAGTGTACAGGAATCAGACTAATTTGTGTATGTTAATCTTGTACCCTGCCACTTTGTTGAATCCTTTTATAAATTCCAGCAGTTTTCTTGTTGAGTCTCTGGGATTTTCTACATATAGGATCATTTGTTGTCGTCAGGTGCCATTGACTCAGTTCTGACCTAGCGACCCCACATACAACAGAATGAAACACCACCCAGTTCTGTGCCATCCTCGCAATCCTTGCCAAGCCTGAGCTCACTCTCACAGCCACTGCGTCAGGCCATCTCATTTAGGCTCTTCACTTTTTTGGCTGACTCTCTACTTTACCAAGAATAACATCCTTCTCCAGGGACTGGGCCCTTCTGACAACATGACCAAAGTATGAGAGAGGAAAGTTTGGCCATTCTCATTTCTAAGGAATAGATTTGTTCATTCTTCTAGAAGTCCACAGTACATTTAATATTTTTCACCAACATCACAATTAAAATCCATCAAATCTTCTGCTGCAAGTAGAGATAGTTTTACTTCTTCTTTGCCAATTTGTATCCCTTTTATTTCCCTTTCTTTCCTTATTACTCTGGCTAGAACTTCCAATACAATATTGAATAGGAATGGTGTTGAAGGACATCTTTGTCTGGTCCCCATTCACAAGGAGAATACTTTTATGCTTTTTCCACTGAAAATAATGTTAGCCATTGATTTTATATATATGCCCTTAATTATGTTGAGGAATTTCCCTTCTATTCCTATTTAGCTGAGCATTTTTACCAGGAATTGGTGTTGGATTTTTTCAAGTGCATTTTCTGAATCGATTGATATTATCGTGTTATTTTTTTCCTTTATTTATGTGGTAGATTATGTTGTTTTTCTAATGTTGAATCTTCCATACCTAGTAGGAATCCCACTTAGTCATGCTATATATATATATATATATAT
>NW_006921651.1:8758850-8813258 GCF_000298275.1 Orycteropus afer afer
CAATCCTACTTCCACAGTGATACTGCCTTGGAAACCCAAGGAGGGGTCGCTATGAGTCGGGGCCGACTCAACGGCAAACAACAACAACAGATATTATGGTAATGTCCTCTTGTTTGATTGACACTTTAGTCATTAAATAATGTCTTCCCTTGACTCTTATGATGGTTTGTGCCTTGAATCTATATTATCAGAAATTAATAATGCCACTTATGCTCTTTTTCATTTGCCATTGTGTTGAAACATGTTTTCTAGCCTCTGATTTTTTGCTTATTTTTGTGTTTGTGTCTAAGGTGTGTGTCTTGTAGACAGTGTGTCCATTCTGCTACTTTCTCTTGACTGGTAAATTTAATCCATTTACATTCATTATAATTATCAGTAGTTATGAATTTACTGCTGTTATTTTGCTGTGGGTTGTGTGTATGTGTGTGATTATTTCTTTGTCCAATATATTTTTCCATCCTGAGTTCATTTTATTTTTGTATTTTCTTATAATTTCCTTCATTGTTATTGTTGTATTGTTTGCTGATACTTCATGATTATCTTTTTTATTTGGTGAGAAGATTTATTAATTATTTTGAGGTTACCCTGTAATTTAAAGTTTAAAGCTGAAAACACACTATTCTAACTTGATATTATCTTGACTTCTCCATTTGGAAGTTCTGTAGCTACATCATTTATTCCATCTTTTTGCTTTGGAGTTATTTACAAATTGATATCTCTGGTTCCCTATTTTCAGTCATGTAAGTTTAGTTTATTTTTGACACTTTTTTATTTGGGCTGACTTTTGGATATTGTCACGTCTTAATTTCTAGTTGTTGTTTGCCATTGTTGGTTCTCTGTCCAAAGGACTCTCATTACCATTTCTGTAAGGCTGGTTTGGCTTTTACAAATTCCCTTAATTTCCGTTTACCTGAGAATATTTCACCATATTTGAGAGACAATTTTGATGGATATATCATTCATGGTTGGCATCTTCTTTCAGTGTATTATATATGTCATCCTACTGCCTTCATGCCTGAATGGTTTCTAGGAAAAAAAAAAAAAAAACTCAGAGCTCATTTTCTCCTTTGTAAATAAATTTTCATTTTTCCTAAGCTGCTTTCAGCATTCTTTGTCTTTGGTTTTAGTAAGCTTGATTACAATATGTTGCTAGTTTTCTTTTGGGGTCTCTCCTATTTTGGAACTGGTGGGGATGGCTGGGAAGTGGTGGCAGACTGCTTTTTGGAGGGCTGGAACTGGTAGGGAAGACCGGGAAGTGGGAGTGAAGCAGTTTGGAACAGCTAAGACAGATGAACTCGTCTGTCAGTTTGTCATCTTGTGGTGGCCTGTGTGTTGCTGTGAGGCAAGAGGCTGTGCCACCAGTGTTTCAAGGGCCAACAGGGTTTGCCATGGTGGACAGGTTTCAGCAAAGCTTCTAGCCTAAGAAAGACTCAGAAGAAGGAAGAAGTCATCCACTTTTCAAAGAATTGGCCAGTGAAAACCTTATGAATAGTGGTGAAACACTGTCTGATATATTACTGAAAAATAGCCCTGAAACATTTTCTGATATAGTGCCAGATGATGAGCACCTCAGGTCAGAAGGCACTCAAAATATGACTAGGAAAGAGCTGCCTCCTCAAAATAGAGCCAAAATTAATGATGTAGATGGAGTAAAGCCTTTGGGACCTCCTTTCACTGATGTGGCACAACTCAAGAAGAAACAGCTGCAAATATCCATTAATAATTAGGACATAGAATGTACAAATTATGAATCTAGGAAAATTGGAAGTTGTCAAAAAGAAATGGAATGCATGAAGATTGATATCCTAGGCATTAGTGAGCTGAAATGGACTGGTTTGGGCCATTTTGAATCAGACAACCATATGATATACTATGCCTGGAATGACAAATTGAAAAGGAATGGCATGGTATTCATCATCACAAAGCATGTTTCAAGATCTATTCTGAAGTACAATGCTGTCAGTGACAGGTTAATATCCATATGCCTGTGAGAAAGACCAGTTAATTTTACTATTATTCAAATTTACACACCAATCCCCAAAGCCAAAAACGAGGAAATTGAAAATTTTTACCAACTTCTGCAGTCTGAAACTGACCAAACATGCAATCAAGATGTATTAATTATCACTGGTGACTGGAATACAAAAGTCAGAAACAAAGAAGAATCACCAGTATTTGGAAAATATGGTCTTGGTGATAGAAATAATGCTGGAGATCACATGATAGAATTTTGCAAGACCAACAACTTTTTCATTGCAAATACCTTTTTTTTTAACAACACAAATGGTAGCTATACATGTGGACTTTACCAGATGGAATACACAGGAATCAGACCGACTACATCTGTGGCAAGAGGCAATGGAGAAGCTCAATATCTTCAGCCAAAACAAGGCCAGGACCTGATTGTGGAACAGACCATCAACTGCTCATATGCAAGTTCAACTTGAAGCTGAAGACAATTAAAACTACTACACGAGACCTTGATTTTATCCCTCCTGAATTTAGAGACCATCTAAAGAATATATTTGATGCATTGAACACCAGTGACCAAAAACCAAAAGAATTGTGGGATGACATCAAGAACATCATCCATGAAGAAAGCAAAAGGTCATTAAAAAGACAGGAAAGGAAGAAAAGACCAAAGTGGATGTCAGAGGAGACTCTGAAACATGCCCTAGAATGGAGAGTAGCTAAAGCAAATGGGGGAATTTACAGAATAAAAGAGCTGAACAGATGATTTCAAAGAACAGCTCGAGAAGACAAAACAATTATTATAATGAAATATGCCAGGAGTTGGAGTTGGAAAACCAAAAGGGAACAATACACTTGCCATTTCTCAAGCTGAAAGAATTGAAGAAAAGAATTAAGCCTCAAATTGCAATATTGAAAGATTCCATGGGCAATATGTTGAATGATGCAGGGAACATCAAAAGAAGATGGAGGGAATACACAGAGTCACTATACCAAAAAGAATGGGTAGATGATCATCCATTTCAGTAGGTGGCATATAATCAAGAACCAATGGTATTGAAGGAAGAAGTCAAAGCTGCACTGAAGGAATTGGCAAAAAACAAGGCTCCGGGAATTGACAGAATACCCACTGAGATGTTTCAACAAATGGATGCCATACTGGAGGCACTCACTTGGCTATGCCAAGAGATTTGGAAGAAAGCTACCTGGTCAACTGACTGGAAGAAATCCATTTGTACCCAATCCAAAGAAAGGTGATCCCACAGAATATGGAAATTGTAGAATAATATCATTAATATCACACACAAGTAAAATCTTACTGAAGATAATTTAAAAATGGTTGCAGCAGTGTATTGACAGAGAACTTCCAGAAATGCAAGCTGGATTCAGAAGTGAACTTGGAGAGAGGAATATCATAGCTGATGTCAGATGAATCTTGACTGAAAGGAAAGAATACCAGAAAGATGTTTACTTGTATTTTATTGACTATCCAAAGGTATTTAATTGTATGGATTATAACAAATTGTGGATAACATTGAGAAGAGTGGGAATTCGAGAACACTTAATTGTACTCATGAGAAACCTGAACATAGACCAGGAGCCTGTCATTCAAACAGAACAAGGGGATACTACATGGTTTAAAATCAGGAAGGGAGTGCTCCAGGGTTGTATCCCTTCACCATATTTATTCAACTTGTATGCTGAGTAAATAATCTGAGAAGCTGGACTATATGAAGAAGAATGTGGCATCAGGATTGGAGGAAGGCTTATTAACAACCTGTGATATGCAGACAACACAACAAAAGAAGGGAAGGCCCTCAATGAGATGGATAGACACAGTGGCTGCAGCGATGGGCTCAGGTATAGTAGGGATAGTGAGACTGGCACAGGACCAGCAGTGTTTCATTCTGTTGTACATAAGGTCACTGTGAGTTGGAGATGAATTGACAGCACATAACAACAACAACCTATTTGGGGTTCATTAAGCTTCTTGAATGCATATATTCTCATCTTTCATATTAGGGAAGTTTTCTTCCAACAAGTCTTTAGCAATTTTCTCAGTGCTTTTTTTTTGTCCCTTCCTGGTCCTGGTATGGAATGCTGATTACATGTTAAGTTATTCCTCTTGGTAGTGTCTAGTATAATTCTTAGGCTTTCTCTTCTTGTTGTTCTTTTTCCCTGATTGTTCCTCTAACAGATTACTAATAAGATATTTGTCTTCAATCTCACTAATTCTGTCTTCCATCAGTTGAGTTCTACTCTTATGTCCTTCCAATACATTATCTATTTCTGAAATTTTAGTATTAATGTTCTGGATTTCTATTTACTGTTTTTGTGTGGTTTCCAATTTTCAGTTTTTTTCATCAATTTGTTTGTGTGTGTCTATATATATTATGTGTGTGCTTTTTTCTTTAATTCATCTAGAGTTTGGTCTATTTTTCTTGACTTTTTTCTGTGGTTTCCTCAAACTTTCAACCAATTGAAGTTACCTAAATATAATTCTTTTGAATTCTTATCAGGTGTGCCAATAGCATTTCTTCCTCTGGAAGATTTTTTGGTCTTGTATTTTAGTCATTTGTTTGAGCCATCTTGCCTGTGTGTGTGTGTGTGTGTGTGTGTGTGATTTGAAGTTGTCTGTTGTCTATGAGACACTGTAATATTATTGAATACATTTATTTATTGTATTATAATTTGTTGCACTCTGATTTTTCATTTTGTTTTATTTCAATATAGCTGGGAAACAAGGGAGGCATGTTACTGTGGTCACTAGTTTAGCAGCACTAAGATGCTCACCCTCTGTCTCTGGCTGGATTTGGTAGTGGGTGGAAGTATAGGTGCAAGTCTCTGATCACTGAACATGCAGAACAGCTGAAGACAGGTTAGATGGGTATTGTCCACTGTCTGTTGTCAAACCAGTGGTGCTGGAGTGGGTGGTGGCACTCACCCAGTGGGTAGGGTGGCAGGTGTGGTGGGTATGCCTGGATAGGGTCACTGGCTCTCAACTGCTGAGGGAAAATAGAAAGAAAGAAAAAAGGGGGGAAAAAAGGTGGGGGAAGAGGAGTAAAAAAGAAAAATAAAAAAGCAAAGGTGGGAAAGATGACAGATCTTAGAAGAAAAACAAACAAGCAACAACAACAAAATTGCAGAACAAGACTGGTGTAAGTGCTAGCCATCAAACACAGCTATAATGGAAATACAGCACTCACCCAGTGGGAACACACACTGCTCAGTATGGAGGGTCAGGGGCAACACTTCTTAATGTGGAAATGGTGAGGGGTGAGACACTTGTTCAATCTGATCAATAAAAAGAAAAAAAGACAGGAGTAAGAGGAAGAAAAAGAAAAAAATAATGGGACAGAAGAGGAAAGAACTGAGAAAGAAGGAAAGAAGAAAAAAAAACTGGTGCAAGTGTAAGCCACCAAACACAGCTGCAGTAAGAATGTGGAGCTCATGCTAAGAGAGTGTACACCACCATCCATGTAGAGGCAGGCTAGGTGCTGTTGATTGCAGAATGGGGGTGGGTACCCACTCCCCAGGATAAAAAAAAAAAGGAAGAGGGGTGAAAAGGAAGAAAGGAGAGAAGAGGAAAACAAGAGGGAGAAGAAGAAAGAACTAAGAGGAAGGGAAAAGGGAAAAAAAAAAAAAAAAAAGCAGCACAGCACTGGCAGAAGTGCCAGCCACCAGATATGGCTGCATAGGAACATAGTACATGCTCTGCAGGAGCATGAGTCTCTGACCAGGGAGGGGCAGAGGCAGGCACTGCTAACCACGTGGGCAGCAGGGAGATATGCTCCCACTCTTTGGAATCAAAAAAAAAAAAAAAAGGAAAAGGGCCAGGGAAGAGGGAGGGAAAAGAAGAAAAGAAAATGGTACAGGGGAAGCACTAAGCAGAAAGGTGGCGGGGGGGGGGGGGCAGTGACACAGCACTGGCAGTGGGGAGAGTTTGACTAGCTGCCAAATGGGTGAGGGTGGGAGGACCATGCCTCTGGTCACCAGGAGGTTGGACCAGATAAGGGAGGAGGTCCCACCTCTCTGGTAACCCATTCATCGACGTGGGTGCTGATGCAGTCCTCTCCAAGTAGAGCTGGTTATCTGGTTCCTGCTCTAATTGGAATGATCCATACTGAAGGCTATAGTCTTTGATCCTCATCAGTAAATGCTTCAAGCAAGCCAATAAGATGAGCTAAATGAAACAAGAAAAGATTGCAAGGAACCTGAAATTATAATGATAATTAAAATACTCATTGGTTGTAGTAAATGACAGAAATAATCCTAGAGAAAACAGATCTGGCAATGTGGAACACAAACTTAAGACACTTTCTTAAAAATGGAAAAACAAAAAGATTAATGAATTGTAATATTAAAAAATACTGAAATGTTTTGTGCTATATATCATGATGTGGTAGTATGTGATAAAGGTGGGCTCAGTGGTAAATGTATAGGTTATTCACTATATAGTGCTACAACACCCAGTAAATCATTTAGAAAATGAGAAAGTTAGTAAAACAAAACAACTATTTGCCATTGAGTCAATCCCAACTCATGGCAATCCTGGAAATGTGCTCTATAGAGTTTCAATTAGTTGTCATCTCGGTTCTACTCTGAAACACATGGGGTCACCATGAGTCACGTTCAACTTGATGGCAACAGTTCTGGATTTTGATTTTTAACCTTTCAGAAGTAGATCTCCAGGTCTTTCTTCCAAGGTGATCTCTGGTGGGATTCAAGCCACCAACCTTTCAGTCATTAGCCAAGTGTTTAACCATTTGTGCCACCCATTTTCCAATGAATTAAAAGATTACATTTAAAATGATAACATAGAAGAAATATAACTGAAGATTTCCCTGATCCTTGTGCAAGAAAAGACATTCTAAGAGTGAACGAAAAGAGAAATGAAAGAAAAAGATTGATATATATTTGTACAAAATTTTTTAAATTGTCAATATTAAAAAAATAATTAAAAAGTGATAAATAGGCCTATGAGGTGAATAACAACACCAGAGAGGTACACACCCTTAGAACAATCACCCATAGAGATTAAAAGGGGAGACTTTTCCCAGGGAGAAAGCTCAGAAGTCAGGAATAGATAGGAAGAAGGACTAAGGGAAATGGAAACCACAGGGAAGAGTGTTGTTACATTTGTGGGCATTGCAATCAATGTCACAAAACAAAATGTATATAAACGGTTGAATGGAAAACCAATTTGCTCTGTAAATTTTCACCCAAATCACAATCAAAAGTGTTTTTTTTTAAGAAAAGTAATAAATGATCTGGAAACAATTAGTCCAAGGATAAGATGGACCACAAGGACTTCAGCCTTCACAACTCCGAGACCAGAAGAACTAGAGGGTGCCCCACTACCAATGCTAACTGCTCAGAAAGGAATTAAAACTGGAGATCCTGGATAGAGTGGGAGGAAAAATGTGAAACAAAATTAAAAAACACAAAAATGACCAGAATTACTGGTTGGATAGAGACTGGTGGAACCCCCGAAGCTATGGCCCTGGGTTACCCTTCTGGCCTAGAAGAAGAAAGAAAAGTGATAAATGGCAAAATACAAACTTGGACAGAATATTTTTGCCATATACATTCCAAAGGATTCTTCCTACTAATACCAAGATACGTTACAAATCAGTAAGAAAATGTTGAATATCCCATAAGAAATAAGGGTGACTGGGATAGTTACTTCACAAAATAATAATCAATAAAAACATAGAAATTGTTATCAAATTGTAAAGCAAATTAAACCAATGAGGTATTTTTCACCTATATGATTGACAATGATTACATATTTACATTATTTAAAATATTGTTGTTGTTGTTTGGCTCTGACTCTCGGCAACTCCACGTGCAACAGAATGAAACGTTGCTGGCCCAACATCTTCACCATGGCTGCTAGTGTGCTTTTGTCCATCGCAGCCATTGTGTGTCTTGAGTGTCCTCTAACCTGGGGGATGTATCTTCCAGTACTGTATCAGACAATATTCTCTTGTGATCCATAAGATATTCATTGGCTAATATTTGAAAGTACATCATCAGCCCTTTCTTCCTAGTCTGTGTTAGTCTGGAAGCTCCACTAACCCGTCCATCATGCATTACTCTGCTAGTATTTGAAATACCAGTGGCACAGTTTCTAACATCATAGCAACACATAAGCAACCAGAGTACAGCAAGCTGTCAGATAGGTGATGGCTTTAAATATCAAGAGACCATATTTTACAGCCATCCTTAGCTCACTTAAAACTAATTGTGGTAAATGGTTGGGCAAGGCTTAGAGCCCACTACTCAGACCAAATTTGGAGCTATTCTGGTGGCAAAAGAGTTTTGAGATTTTCTTCTGATGTATGTAGTTAATCAGACACTTTTAAGCAGTTGCTGTTATAGACGACCACATAAGAAAAACCAAATATCATTAGGAGGCTTCTATCTGCAACAGAGAATACTGAAAAGATATGGTGGATATCTTTAAGACTCTGAATAATATGCACTGAATAGAACGTTCACTGAATTCACCAGAGTAGGCACGGAGGCAGATTTTGGGACATACAAGACAAATTGGGAAGTTCTGTTGCACGTAGTGAGTTATAAATACTGAATATTATTTATATAAATTATGAAAACTAATAGGTAATAAGACCTTACATAATACAAATGAAAATTTTTATATTAGTATTAAATACAAATATAAAATATAATGGCAAATACAATAAAATGAAGATGGTGGTGGACAGGCTTTCGTTAATTTTTATTGATATATGGGTTTCAGGCTGGGTAATTCTTGATCAGTTACAAATGGGCCCCGGAATGGTTAAAAGCTTCATATTCCTTTTAGTTTAGAATTATTCTTTTTAGTTTAGAATTATTGAGGATGACCAAGAATCAGCACTATGGTTTGCAAACATTTTTCTCTTTGCATTTCTGGATCTGAAATTGAGGACTCTGGAATGCTGCCTGGGAAAGCTTCATTTCCCTCTCACCACGCTAGTAGTCTTCAGTGACAGCATTTGGAAAATGGCATTTTTGGAAAGTCATACTGGTGACAATCCCAAGGATTGGAAATCTGCCATTCCACAAATAAACAGAAAGCATAAACCAGTATGGAAAGTAAAGTTGTAAGAAAATAAAGTTCAGAATTTAAGGCCCAGATTGGTGGTTATTTCCTGGGTGAAAACCTTCCGTTCATTCGTTTACATTCTGCTCTGGGTCTGCATCACTTGGCATTTCCCCATTTAGTCAGTTGAAATCGTCACTTTAGACGGCACTTGCTTCACTATCAACCCACACTTCGGGTGACCATGCCTACATGGTTAGGGTCTCATTGGAGTGACCATGCTTGCACGGTTGGGGTGTCAAGGGTTACGATCCACTACTCTGTGGAAGAGGTGGTTTCTGGCTCACTTCTTGTGTTTATTCAGAACACCTGAAGGTGTACTCCCCCCCTGACTCTCTGCCTCTGTGTTCTCCTCAGGACTACTGGCTGTCTCTCCTTTACAAGCGCCTGATTGGCCCCAAAGTCTTGGCCGTGCACGTGGCTGGGCTCCAGCGGAAGCCACGCCCAGGCCGAGTGATCCGTGACAAACTAAGGATTTATGCTCACTGCACAAACCACCACAAGTAAGTCTTAACAGAGATGGCGCAGGACAACTACTTCCCAGGTGCTTTTGGGACTCTGGGCCCCTTTTAGAATCTATGGATTTTGGGACCTTTCAAAACTTATCACTTGTCGGTCAATAATCTTCCTTTAGTAGAAAAACTGCCTTTGGAATTACTGTACCTGCTCTTTGCTGGGTCTCAAAGCGTCTCTGAGAAACAGCCTTTTCTTCAAGCAAACCCCTCTTCACATACTTACAGGATTTATTCATAAAAGGTTTGCTTACTTATTCATCCACCAAATTTTTATTTAGCATTTTCTCTTTGCCAGTTGATGCCAGTAATGCCCACGAGACTTTTTTGTGTGCCTAATGGCATAGTGCCTAAGGCATCTGACTGCTAACCAGAAAGCTGGCGGTTCAAACCCACCAGCCACTCCTCGGAAGGCTGGAAAATCTACTTCTATAGTGATACCGCCTCTGAAACCCAAAGAGGGGTCACTATGAGTCGGATCCGACTCAACTGCAGTGGGTTTAGTTTTGTAAAACCTGCACCAAGGTGAGACCTAGTACTCATCTGATCCACCAGCAGAGCTTGAGGCTATAGGTCTGCATTTCTGAGTCTAAGACCTAAACTCGTCCTAGCTCAGTGTATTTCAAGCTGGGGTCCCCAGAACTAAAGAAGGACTCAAAGGTAGTGAGGCGAGCTTAAGAACCATTTTCAGCATTTTAAAAATCTTTTCACCCCTTTTAGGATATAAGACACTTACTGAAATCTGGTTTACCTTTATTTTGGGCTGCACTTAAAACGCAATGTGGTAATGTCTTTTTTATCTGAAGTATTTGTTATAGTTACACTTGTCTTTAAAGCAAAGAGAAAATTGATTTCAGTAAACAAAGTTTGGCAGATACAATATTTTAAAACATGAGGACCATAAAGTAAAACTTTTAAACTGGGTCTAAAGCAAAGCCCATTAGACCAAATACGGCTTTCTTACCTCACTTCCTGTTGAAGCGGGTAGAGTAGGCAGCCACCGAAAAGACAAGTCTTTCTCTTAATGCTGAGAAAAATCTCAGGGGGAGGAAAGGGCCAGCAAGAGCCTCCAACCGGGCCTTCATTCCACCCCGGCCCATCAGGGGCTGATCAAGGAGAGTGGATGGCACCAAGAGCCCTGAGTGGTCAGGTTACAGCAGACGCTCCTTCTCCTTCCTTGATGAGAGAGGAGCCGAGCCAATTAATTTATCATGATAAGATTTTTCAAAGAATCACTCTGAGCAAAGGGGGGCCAGGGGCCAGTTGTCTTGTCTGTAGATACAAGTACCTATTGTGGATGAAGGGTCCCTGGTTTGGGCAGAGGCCAAAAGGTTTTCAACATCCCTTTTGCTCAGCAGGAAGTTCAGTGCAATACCTGACAGCAAGTGACTGCTTTGTGGCCTTGGCCTGGAGTTATCTGATCACCACACAAGGAAACATTGTTCCTTGTCTCTGCCCAGCCTCGAGGTAACCACCCAAAAAGTGGACCCCAGTCTCAAGAGACAAAAATTATTCTTGGCCCCTTCTGTCCTTGTTGGAAAAGCCCATCAGTCTGTGGCTTTTCTACTACTAGTCTGAGAGCCTAGCGAAAAAACGTCAGTTGCCATGGGCTTAACGGGACTTGGGTGTCCTCCCAGAGGACATAGTCTCATTCAAATTTCACCCTAATGCTCTTCAACATTCTTATGGGAAGTTGTCACTGATATTCTGAGTATATCATGAACTCAGGGCTAGTGTTTCCTTCATTTTTGTATTCTTGGTGTCTAATATGGTGAGTGGCATCAGGAAGGTCTCGGTAAATGGTTGATAAATGAATGAATGCAGATATGGGACATCAGGAGGTTACTGCTGACTTATAGTTGTAGCTCTCTTCCCCTTTGATTTTATGATGTCAGCCAGAAGCAAGTTGTGTGGGGAAGTGATTCAGAGCTCTGCCACTCCCTAGCTTGAAATCTCAAAAAGTTACTAAAATGATTTGGATTGAGGATTTTTCTCTCTACACCATCAGCTCCCCTGTGCTTTCTATGGCTAGTCATTCCAGAACTGTTCTGGGGAAACAGTGTCACTGTGCTTCTGCCAGTGTCAGCCTCTTTCTCCCATTAAAAAAAGAAAGAAAAGACTTTGTTAATCCATTGCACACTTGATCCTAATAGTAATAATAGGGGAAAAGGTCTTTTTGTTCCTACTAGACCAAAGAAGAGTTGATGCTTTTGAGTTGTGGTGTTGGTGAAGAATACTCAAAGTACCATGGACTGCCAGAACTAACAAGTCTGTCCTGGAGGAAATGCAGCTGGAATGCTTCTTGGAAGTGAGAATAGCCAGACTTCATCTCACCTACTCTGGTCATGTTATCAGAAGGGACCATTCCCTGGAGAAGGATATCATGCTTGGAAAAGTGGAGGGTCAGTGAAAAAGGGGAAGGTCCTCAACAAGATGGATCGAAACAGTGGCTGCAATGATGGACTCAGGCATAGCAAGGATTGTGAGGCTGGCGCAGGACCAGGCAGTGTTTCATTCTGTTGTACATGGGGTCACTATGAATCAGAGCCGACTCGACGGTGCCTAACAACAACAACAGATCCAAAGGAGTTCTGGTGGTGCAGTGCCTAAGGCATTTGACTGCTAACCAGAAGGTTGGCGGTTCAAACCCACAAGCTACTCCATGGAAGGAAGATGGGGCAATCTACTTCCATAAAGATTTACTGCCTCGGAAACCCAATGGAGGTCGCGATGAGTTGAAATTGACTCGATGGCAGTGAGGGTTTTTTTTTTTTTCCCCCAGACTCAAAAATAGAGTCCATGATGAGCTGACAGACATGACAAGTCTCCTCCATGTCAGCAGGTAGCAGGTGCTGCCAGGTACATAGGTACAAGAATGGAAGAATCTCTTCTTTCTCTGGAAGCCAGGTGTCCTGTATGTGCCCCTACAACTATCATAATGAAACACTATTGATTGATTAGTTTATTTGTGGCCAGGGAGGTCAAGGACTTGTGCAGAATGGGCCTGTTGGTTTCACACTATTCAACTTTCACCAATACTCAAAAAATATATATCCTTGGTCAAAACAAGGATTGGGTGAGAAAGTATAAACTTACTAATGAAACAATGCAAAGACAGTGTCTATGAAACAAGAACAACTCCTTTACTCTAGTATATATTGACTACTTGCTATTTGGCAATCATTGTGCCAGATATTTACATTTATATTTTCTTATTGAATTCTGAAGGTTCTATAATGTCACCCCTATGTGCTCTGGTAGCGTAGTACCTAAGGTACTTGACTGCTAACCAGAAGGCTGGAGGTTCAAACCCACTAGCCACTCCTCAGAAGGAAGATGGGGCAATCAACTTCCATAGTCCTGTTGCTTCGGAAACCCAAGGAGGGATCACTATGAGTAGGTCTGACTCCACCGCACTTAACATCAACAACGTATGTAAATAACAGCTTTAATGATGCAAAATACTTCACAAATGGAAAGAACCTTAGAGATCATTTGGCCCATGTCCTATTCAACCGGGAATCCCCTCCCTCTCCTTGAATACCTCACTGCCTCTCAGGGCCACCTCTTGCACTGTGGGTCATGGCTGAATCAGTAGAGAGATTTCTCATGATTTATTTTGGAGAAAAAAATGTATATTCATCCTCATGCCAGCAGGTACGTGCTGCTTTCTGTTCTAGAGTTAGCAGATTAGGGAAATGGCAGTTCTCACCCTAGATCTTCTTGTTTGGAGAACAAACAACTTTTGTCTGGGAAATCTTTTTATAAACCATTCTTCTGAGACAGTATATGTTCCTGGGGAGGAGCTGAGACCCTTAGCCAAGTTTAGAACCAATGGGAACCTGCTGGATGTTGAAGCAAAATTGAGCCTTTTGGGGTTCAAGTTCGTTTATTATTGGCAAAACAAGACTTCCTGTTTTTCAGAAGAAGTTTTTTTTAAATACTCATAAAAAAGGTTCCTGAGGCTTCTTGGACATCAAATAGCTCTTACAAAACAATATTTTGATGAGTTAAGTGTAAATGAATCAGAAACATGTGGATTAAATTTCCTTTAAAATACACAGGGGCTTTGAAATTAAGGAGAAAAAAAAATGCTTGGCAAAACACGGCCTCTTACCGAACCCAAAAACTTTGAATTAGATTTGGAGACAATGGACCAACCCAGTTTTCAAACACATTGACTTTCACTAGGAACAGCCATGGACTCCAATACATCGTCCTCCCCTCCACTTCCCAGGTTTTCAGCTTCATCAGAGGCATTTCTAGAATAGTGACTGTTTTCTATCCGGAAGTCAAGATGCACCTCCCCAAGTGACATCTCCCACTTCTTACACCCAAGCTGTTCCAACTCCAAGCCCCTTTCCCTGACTCAATTCCTCCTCTTTCTCCTACAGCAACAAAGAGAAGATGTCAGGCAGGAAAAGAATAGCTAGCAGAGATGAACTCCAGATTCATGGATTCTCTGCTGGTGAAAAAAGTCTCACTGTACATGAGATATGGAGCAAAATAGCTGTTCTACCTAGATACCTTCTCCCCAGAAAGATGCATTCACTAAGATAAACCTTCTTGACAGAAGGTCAGCATTTGCCTGTAGGCCAAGCCTTCATATCCCAAGTTCTTATGAAATAAATACTCCTCCAAGATTATTTTTCTGTGGGTAGAAAATTTACATTCTTTAGGAGTTTGGATTCTCAACACAGGATGTTCAAGTTGGTAGTGCACTCCCCAGCCAAGAAGCCTATGCTTAATTGTCTGTCTATCAGCCAAGGCAGGGAGACGTGTGTCTCAGCAGGCTTCCATGCCAATTCCTACCTGAGGAGGCTGTGTGAGAGCCTCCGCCTACTGGTCTCTGGGCTGGCTTTTGGTACCGGGTTGTCTCCCTCAGGGGAACTACTTAAATGGGAATCAGACCGCGGCTGAACAGCCTGAAAAGACAGCTTTCCCTGAAGCAACACTGTGACTTCAAGTCCCCTTCCCACCCACCACTTCCCCACATCCCACCCATCTCTTCTACAGTCTCCAAGGGCTCATTTTGCCCCAGCTCTGCAGAGCAGAAATTTGTAAATGCAAGCACATGGCTCTCTCTTCCTCCACTGCTGGAGTTTGAGAGGGTTGTTGATGGTACTTAGCAAAAGGGTTTACTACAGTCTAGCAAAATGAGTACCCACCCATACTTCCTTTTGCTCATACTATGAAGCCCAGAGTACCTGTCATTAATGTAGTCTTCCTCAATTTTGCATACAGCTAAGCTAAGCTTCAAGCCCACCACTGGAATATAGTTGGTGTTCTATAGTGATGATAAATGCTGACATAGGCTACCCACACCTGTCTTCAGAGCTTTGATGGCACAGTATGCTCAAGTAAACTGTCATTCTCTTCTGACGTAATGCATTTGGTTGATAAATCTAGTTCACATACTGTAAGAAATTGGGAGAGAGGGACTAAAGGAGGAGGGAGTGGGTAGGAGAGTCATTTCATAATTTAGCAGAACATAAATGCAGGTGTCCAAAAGGCCTTCAACACAGTCATGGGGCCACCTATAGAGGCAGTAAAAATCATCTGACGCACAGCCGGCAGGTCCTACTCGGGGAGTCCTTCTCATTTCTCTCGGCAAGATGGTTCCCAGATCTAACTTAGCTACCAAATAACACCAAAATATTTAAATATCGATTTCTAAGCCACATCCCAAATCTATTGAATCTAAATCTTCAGGGATGAATCTTGGAAACAATCATTGAAAAAAAAAAAAAAATCCCAAATTATAATATCAACCTGCCCTTGGTCACTCAACTCTTAATTAGCTCTTTTAGAAGCAGAGATGAGTGACCCTGAGGCTGAGGGATGCTGTTTCTGCTGAGGAATGATGTTTCCCTCTAGGCAAAGTTGCCTTAGAGTTTCTCAGAACTCCTCCTTTGAAGGCGGAGCTGGGTCATTTTTTGTTTCCTCTCATTAACCCATCCAGATGAGGCCCTAAGGGACCCTTAGAAACAGTCTTTTTCCTAGAGACAATATATGCTGATATACGCTGTGCTGAATTCAGATACGTGCTGAAAGGCTCTTGCCTGTAAGTATATAGAGCTCTCAGCCTTCTGAACATCCTGTGCTGGTTAAAAAAATCCCAAAATGGTGAACAGTTTCATAATCTTGTTGTTGTTGTTGTTGTTACGTGCCGTGCCGTCGAGTCGGACCTGACTCATAGCGACCTCTCCTTGGGTTTCCGAGGCAGTATCACTACAGAAGTAGATTGCCCAGTCTTCCTTCCGAGGAGTGGCTGGTAGGTTTGAACTGCCAGCCTTCTGGTTAGCAGTCAAGTGCCTTAGGCACGACACCACCAGAGCTCCTTTCACAATCTTAGGGTGGGCAAAATATCAAAAGCATAAATGCAAAAGATCAATAAATTTGATTACATACAAAAATGTTTACCTTTTATACATCAGCATACAATGCAAACAAACTGAAATGATCAAAGAAAACTGGGCGAAATTTTACAACATACATGCAAAGGATGTTTAATGTTTAATGAATAGTTTTTACAAATCAGTAGAAAAATGGGCAAAGGACATGAACAGGCAGTTCATGAAAGGAGAAATAACAATGACAGACAAATGAAAAAACACAGAACCTCAGTATGAATTAAAAAGTACAAATTAACACAACACTAAAATCCCCTTTTCACCTCTCAAGTTGACAAAGGTATTTTAAAGGTTTAACATCTATTGTTGGTATGAGGAAATGGGTGCTCTCATACACAGCTGATGGGGCAAATGAGTGCAAACTTTCTGGAAAATGAATACCAATGTATCAAAATGTGTGTGATAGGATAGGTGAGGTTATGCCATGAGAAGAAAGGACTCCCCAAGCCTCTCAATAAGGAAACTGGTTTCTCATTCTCAATACTACTATAGCTCTGCATCATTTTTATTCCAAGACCCAGCTCAATAGACAACCTCTATCAACAACAGTAGCAGTCTTGTGCCAGAAGGCAAAGAGATTTTGGAAAACATGGGTTGGCTCTGTAAAGTTTCTTCTCAGAGGCTTTAGCATGTCCACATATATTTCCTTGGCCAAAGCAAGTTATGTGATCACTTTTGGGTTCAACTGAGCAGGGATATAAAAATCTTCCCACAGGAATGGGCACCATTGGGAATGAGGAAGAAAATTTGGTGAGGAATCATATAATTTGCATTCCCTTTGACCTAATGAAAGTTGCATTCCCTTTGACCTGATGATTCCAACTTCTAGGACTTTATCCACCAGAAATAATCATGATGCACAAAAAAGCCATGTCAATGAAGTCCTTCATCACTAATTTATAATCATAAAACACTGAAAGCAATGTAAGTTTCTAAAAGTAGATGATTAGTTAAATAAATGATGTTACACTTCTGTGATTGAAGAATGTAACGTTCTTCTACAAGTAGAAGAATATATAATAGCGTGGGAACATGTTTAAGATATTCATTAAGTGAAAAAAGCTGTGTGAGCAGTGTGATCCCAATTATATAAAAACTGAATAATATACATGTATGTGTCAAAGTCTCCATAAATATTTGTTGAATTCATAAATTAAAAAATACTGGAAGGATGTCTACCAAAATGTCATCAGTATCTAATTATCAAGATACTAGAATTATGGGGAGTTTTCTTTTACTTCTTTGTGTTTCTGTCTGTTTTTCCTTTTTTCTAATCAGCATGGTTTATTTACTTCCACACTGGGAAGAGAATATATAGTTTGTTTTCTATAATCATTTCAATAAATTTAAACGAAAAGAATGTGGTGGGAAGTGGGTATCTGCTTCGCAAGAAACCACAATAATAAAGCCTTTCAGTCTTTGAAGGTCTACAGTAGCCAAGAACCATAGAATAAGTGCTGTTTTCTGGGGTGATCTTGTTTCACACAATCAGCCTGTAAATTATTTGGGAGTATCTAACTGATCGTTTTGTTTCTGTCTTTTCTCTTCTCTCTTACTCTCTCTCTTTGGATCTCAGCCACAATTATGTTCGTGGATCCATTACACTTTTTATCATCAATCTGCACCGTTCAAGAAAGAAAATCAAACTGGCTGGAACTCTCAGGGACAAGCTTGTGCACCAGTATCTGCTGCAGCCCTATGGACAGGAGGGCCTCAAGTCCAAGTAAGTGCTGACGCAGAAATAGTTTCAAGAGCAAGTACAGTAGAAGCTGAGGGGCATGAAGCTGGATTCATCCCTGTGCAGGAGACACCAGAGTTGCTACTGATTCACTCAGGGACTCAGTGGGAAGTAGGACCAGCGATGGTCTGGTGTCAGGAAGCTGCTAATTCCCTTTGGGACCTTGGTTAGTCCTTCCCTATCTCTAGACTCAGATTCCTTGATTAAAAAGTTAGCTTGTGGACCACAGGGGCACTCTTGGTATTTAGGCAAGACAGTTCGTTATTCAGGAATATTTGGCACATTTCAAGATATTTAGCTCCTGGTCACTAAATGCCATTAATACACCCTAGTCATTGTGACAACTATTTAAAAAAAAAAAAAAAAAAAACCTTACTGCCATGAGTCCATTCTGACTCATAGCAGTCCCCTTTGGGTTTTCAAGGTGGTAAATCTTTACAGAAGTAGATTGCCCAGTCTTCCTTCAGCGGAGTGGCTGGTGAATTTGAACCACAGCACCTAAGGCACTTGACTACTAACCAGAAGGCTGGAGGTTCAAACGCACCAGCCACTCCTCGGAGGGAAGGTTGGGCAATCTACGTCCATAGTGATACTGCCTTGGAAACCCAAGGAGGGGTCGCTGTGAGTCAGATTTGACTTGATGGCACATAACAACAACCACCACCACCTCTGGTTAGCAGTTGAACGCCTTAGGTGCTATACCACCAGAACTTTCCATCCATAACATTCTATAATGCTATGACTCCCTGTGTTACCATTTATGAACCCAGCAAAGCTTAAAGGAAGAAACACAACTAAGGGTCAGTAATTCAGGGATCAAGAGTCAATTCTGCCCATAACTATATAACTCTGGGCACATCACTTTTCTGGATCTCAGTTTCTTCATCTGATCATTAGAAGAGAAGTTATGTTCTGGGATCTCTATGGTGCCTCCAAACTCTATAAACATTATGATTCTGTGTTACTCCCTACATCCCTCAATCTATTACAGATAGCACTGATCCTACCAGCAGAAAGCAGCTCTAGGCCATGGTGAGACGGGCCTGGTCAAGGACAGGGCCACCCCAGCTCCCCGACCAAGGCCTCCCAGAAACGGGATGGGATGCTTTACAGACTGGGGGCGTTCCCATTCCATTTTTAATGTTTACCAAGTTTAACAAAGCTGTAAACTTGGAGCAGGTGGCTTCCACTCCCACAGCTGCCCACAAGTATTTGCACTCTAATTGTTCGCTGTTTCACTGCAACCTTGGTGGCTTGCATTTGGCTTCCAACTGTATGTGCAATGGGAACAAAATACAGTCTGGAAAGTCACTTATTGAATCTCTTTAGCCCACCCTAGGTCTGCACTTTCAGTCTTGGTTCAAATACTGGCTCTTTTTTCTGGCTATAAGTACATTGCTTCTACTTTTCCTTCCTCCCCCCCCCCCCCCCCCCCGATCCTATTTATATTAGCAAGAGTCACTTAAGTGTTTTACACCCTCTGTCTCTCCATTTTCCAGTGATCTTCACTGGTGTGCTGCATTCCTAGCCCTCAATCTAGGCAGGAGACCTGTCCTTCCTACACCTGTCCTTCAGAGTGAATGAAGGGACTTTCACCACATATGTCAATTATATTATCCTATACCTCATCTTGTCACCGTATCGATGAGAACTTGTTAGGGCTTGGTTAAGAATATAGGACAGGGACAAGGACAAAAAGGATTTTAGTCCACAGGGGTTCTGAAGAGGATTTGGTAACAACCACTGAGATTAAATAAGGGATCCTACCCACTGCCATTGACTCAATTCCAATTCATGGCAACACTAGAGGACAGACTAGAACTGACCCATAGCCTTTTCAAGGCTGTAAATCTTTCCAGAAGCCAGCTGCCTCGTCTTTCTCCCATGGAATGGATGGCAAGTTTGAACGGCTGACCTTTTGGTTAGCAGCCAAATGCTTTAACCACTGCATAAATAAATAAATATACAAACACACACATATGATTTTACACTGTGGTGAATTGCTTGATGTGGCCCTTCTAGCCATTGTCCTCCATTCAGTGATGTATTGTAAATCCTATTATCCATGCCTGTTTGGGGTGGTGTGGTAGTTAAGATCAGGTGTGAACTTGGCTGGGCAGCTGATAGTAGTCATTCCTTATAATGACTGGCAATCGGCTCTGTGGTTGGATTTGCCTTGAGCAACTGACTAGCTGCTGATTGTTAAAGCCATCCACTTGTGTTATTTCCGTTGGAGCAACACAGATGGAATATATCTTGAATCTTGAGTCCTGCCCTGCTGGAGGATATAACTCAAATCACCACCCTTAGCTTTCTTGAGGGTATACCTACAAATCTCCTGCAAAGGTTTGCCCTCCTTTTGCTCCGGTTCTGTTTTGGCTCATCCTCATCTCACCCCTGGATTTGGGACAGCAGCCGTCATCTGACCTGCTGATCAAGGTTCATCAAACCCTGAGAATTGGGAGGATCCTCCAGACCTACTCACAGACCTGGGACATGCCAGCCTGCCAGCCTCCACCAGTACTATGTGAGACAATCCCTTGGGTGTCTGAGTTCTGTGAGGCATTACAGCAAAATACAGAACCATAAGATGGGGGAGATTACTAGGAGGAGAAAGAGGAGGAGTTAATGTCTGAAATGATGGAGTGGCATGGTAGTTTGGACATTTGGGACATCTCTAACCTCCGCCTCGTGGGGACCAGCCTTGTGCTGATCTTTCTAAGATAAATTGTTCATTGTTGTTGTTGTTATGTGGCGTTGAGTCGGACCCGACTCATAGTGACCCTTCCTTGGGTTTCCAAGGTGGTTATCACTATGGAAGTAGATTGTCCAACCTTCCTTCCAAGGAATGACTGGTGGGTTTGAACCGCCAGCCTTCTGGTTAGCAGTCAAGTGCCTTAGGCACTATGCTACCAGAGCTCTGAGAAATTGTTCAAGCATACACATATTGTATTAGAGTTTTGGATTGGAAGTCCATAGAATTGGATTCTAGCCTAATCCTACCACTAATTCACTATGTGCCTTTGGGCCCTTCCTCACTTCTCTGAGTCTGTTCCTGTCCTATAAACCACTGCAAATCTAACTCCTCTTCCATTCTCTGACCTGTGCTGCACCATCATGGACTCTGTCAAGTATACACTCAGTGCAGCATCCAGTGCTCTGCTCGGTAACTGCTAAATAAAAGCAAGAGCCTGCAGTGATTCTGGATGGGGGTCTCCCAGGAAGGGTGTGGTTTGGGTGCAACAGACTGTGCAAAAAAGGACGAAAGAAAATGCCAGGAAGTGATTTCATCCTCTGATGTCACTTTCTCTCTTTTATACGCCTCTGGGGCCAGAACCATGTTCTGGGTCTGCCTGTTGCTGCTGTAAGCTAAGACTTTATTAGCTCTGAAGAGGGATGGAAAGCTCTGGAAGCAATGGTTCCTGTCTGAAGGAACCAGGAAGAGGATGCAGAGCAAGTCATTATACCTCCAGGCCACCCGTTGGGCATTTTGATCAGGGAGTCTCAGGAATAGAGATGCTAGCACTTTTTTGATTGGTTGAGAACACGGGAAAATTTTCATTCTCTTAGAATCACCATCAGAGCCGGGAAGATTTAAAATCTCTAAAAGGGTATCTCTGTACCTCAGAGATACCATGTGAACTCAGGGTTAAGGTATGTCAGGTATCGTACAGTATCCAGGAAGGTTCCTGTTCCCATTTTAGTGAGTGATGCCATCATAAGGTCTACTACTTGAGTCTCATATAAGAGATTATTCCAGGAACCCAACAAAAAGTGGTGCTCTATACCTTATAAGAAAGTAAATAACAAAGTTTTAGAAACTGCGATGTGTCCAAGAGAAGGGCATTCTGGGTCTGGAATACCTGTTCTTTACAGAATGACTAAAGGAAATGGGGAGGTTTAGTTCATGGGAGAGAAGGAAGGAAAGTTAGGAGGACTTCCTCAGACATGCAAAGGCCTGCCAGGTGGAAGAAAACAGCTTTGGCCTAGACTACTCCAAAATGACAGAAAACCAGGGAGTAGAATTTAAAATACAGAGATTTCACCTTAAAACAACCTCATTTTCCAAAGACTGCCTTTTCTGATCAAGGGCAAGACAGGCTTTCTTCCAATGTTGCCTAATAATAGAGGGCAAGTGCTGCCTCAAAAGTGCTACAAGATTCTCACTCAGTGGGAAGTTGAGGTAAAAGATCATGGTTTTCCATCTTATTATTTTCTTCTATTCCTCTTTCCCCCCACTCCTAATTCTCTCTTGGAGCTTATGGGCTCTATGGTCACCAGAAAAGTAGGCTTTCAAGCCACTAAAAGGCCACATACAAAGAGTCTATGCTAGAAGAAGTGGCAGTAACAACTGGCTAGTTTTTTCCAAGGACGTCGCCAGCTGTTGCCCTTCTCCTGTCATGTTTCCTGGTTTCTCTCTTTCTGGATGAAGGTTGTCCCATTCATGTCCAAGGCAATCGTTCTCATCATTCCAATGAGTCAAAAGAGGAGAGCACCTTTGAGGCAGCTCCACTATCTCCTAAGGAAAAAAAATCTGCCCAATGTCTCATGTGATCACAAATCAATAAACACTGTCCTCCGATGGAAACAGTTCTGCTTGAGACATAGATATCTTCAATGCCCATCAACAAACAGAAAAGCAACAGGAATTGGACCAAATGATTCAACTTACATCCAAAAGCAAGAGGACTCACTTTTTCAGGGAAAAGTCAAATCTAGAACAAGTGCTTGGTTAAATCCCAGTCTTCTTCCCTCTGTGTCCTGTTCAATTCCATTTGGAGGAAAAGCAATCCAAAAATTAGAAAAGAAGGAAATCTCTTTCATCATGTTGGCTGTTCTATTCTGACTCATTGACCTGAGGGAATCAGCCAATGCTGAAAATCCTGGGACTGATATAGCCAGGTGATCTGAGAATCCTGGGACTGATACAGCCAGGCGATCTGGTTCATTCCCCTGCCCTTAGGCTGTGGCTAAGCCAGCTGGACGCAGAGATGCCCTGTGTTTACAGACCTCTGGGCAAGGAGTAGCCACAATCTCAATACTGTCTCAGACACTTAATTTTATAAGAATACTGGAGCCCACTGTACCTGCTGCTAAGACGTTATACATAATAAAGAGTTTTAATGGCCATTAGCTCCTTTAACCTTTTGAATAGCACTGTGAAGCAAGTAGTACAAATTCCTGCCTCCCTCCCATTTTAGAATTAAAGAAACTGAGTCAAGCATTAACTGACTTAATTAAAAACCACACAACTTATTCAAGAGCTAGAAAGTACCTTAGTATTCAGCTTTCCAGACTCCTAATCTAGTGTACTTTTTTTTTTAACATTACGCTACCCCAACTATTATTATAAAATGATAATTACACATTGACAAATATACTGTATGGATAACTATATTATATTGTTAGGGCTCATTTCATCTTGGGCTTTTTGTATGAAGAAGACAACTGAAGAGTATTAGGTTACCCAGCGTACTCTTGACTTTAGCCTAACTCATCCTAATCCCACTCACATTTCTTCACAAATCTTAATTACAAACCCTTCTTTAAAGTTCTTCTCTGAGTTACTTCTAAGATGCTCTGTCACTCAGTCACAGACTGAGCAAATTTCATTTTCAACAAAATTGGGGAATAACTTATGTGCTTCTAAAAATATATATATTATTAATAAATACCAGGAATAATTGTAAATTGGTTTACTTTTATGTCTGTAAAATCAATCTCAATATATTCTATACTGACCCCATACACAGAGGCACAACCAGCTCCCCTACAACTTATGGATCCCACCCAAAGATTCTGACAGAGGAGACTGCCAAAGAAATGGCAAATATATTTCTTCATCCATTCAGCAAATTTTATTGAGATCCACTTTGTACCATACATAACTCGGTCCTTTCCAGCAATCTAACCTGCGGTGGCAATTAATCTGGCTAAACTTTTAAGAGAATTATGATCTTATAACTTTAAGAACTAAGGGATTCTGTAACAGACGAACTATGAAAAACTCTGGATGTGAAATGCAATGTGAAGCTTTAGATCTGAGCGTCCCTTGATCTTTACCTCCTAATGGCAATCTGTGTCATCACCTGGCCTTCAAGATCTGTTTAATGTGGGCTGTTTGGAGGTGGTGATGGGGATTCTAAGGTCCTTGCCCTCCAAAACCTCATTTCTAATCTTAGAAACTTCCGTAGTGATACTGCCTCGGAAACCCAAGGAGGGGTCACTATGAGTCGGGGCCGACTGGATGGCAAACAACAACAACAATCTTAGAAACAGACAACCAGCAGGAAGCAGCCTGTGGGTGTACCCTCGGAGAGGGGCAGAGCAGCTCTCCTTTGGGGTTGAGAAGTTCCGTAATAAATGTTTAAATTTCATCTCTTCATGAGCCCCTCCTGTAGTGCTTGTGAGCTTCGCTGAAAGGATCTCAAGGCTCCTATCAACCAAGAATCTTATTGCTGACTCTGTAAAGAAATGAACACTTTTTCCCCCACATACCACTCAGTTTTTCCATCTCTCTGGAATAGAACTTTTGCTTTGATTTCACCCTCATTAAATCCTATATCAAAGAAAAATACTGGCATCTAACTGCATGCCTTCAGAGAGGTGTCATTTGATGTTAGCCAAACAGAATGGTTCTGAAAATTCTCAAGTAACCCCCAGGTGCTAAGACTTTAAAACTATCTTCATGTCCCTGTTGGAACAGACTGCATTATGATACTTCATCTTCAGATCCAGAGCTTGGCAAGTGTCAAAAGTCCTGAGGATCTAACTGGTCACCACCCAACCCACTGCAGTCTCCCTCTACTGATAACCAGAAGCACATCTAGTTTCTGGACATGATCAGATCTTGTAAAAGGAGCTTTGGGAAAACTTTTAAGAATTCTATACCAAAACTTCTTATGCACATGTTCAAACACAAAATCTGAAGACCTGTTTTCTGTGACCATAGGGCCATTATTCCATTTATCCCGGCATACTGAGGACATCTAAGTGTTTAAATTCTCTACTGTTAGTATTATTTGGTACCTGGATTGTTTTAAACTTTGGTCAATCACATGTACTCCCTGCACGTTTCCATTACCTTCATTTTCTGAGGTCACTTAGTTTCTTCTTAAAATAAACAACTCCACTGCAGTTATTAAAAGGTGACTTCAGAGAGGAAAAATTTGTAAAGATCCTTACAGGTCAAGAAAACCTTTCAGCTTCTGTCTGATGGGACCATGAGTTGGCCTGCTCTGGGACTGGACAGTTCTGATTGTAGGAAAGATCCTCCTTATCTGATGCCAAAGGCTGTGTTCTTGCCATTTCTGCCCTTGCTTTAGAAAGTTTTTAAACAGAATAAATGTACCTTCTTCTTCATAACAGTTTTTAATGTGTCCCCTTAGAGTTCTAGTGTCTAAGCTAAACCATCTCTGTTCCTTTACCCATTCTATAAACAGCCCGATCTCCAGATTGTTCACCATACTGTTCATCTTGGAGTCTGTTGAGTTGCGTACAGGACTTTATCTCAAATGATTACTTGTTCAATTTTCTTACCTCACACAAGCTTGGTCAATGAGGTCTGAGGAGTAGGAAATATGAAGATTTTCTTATTACAGTTTACCTCACCAACACAGCAATAATATTTTTAAATCTTTGGAACCTAATAGTGAAAAACAGTATTTTTATTTTAATTTGTAACTTTGACTGTTAGTGGATATTTTTCTTATTATCCATTTTTTATGAATTTTCTATATCCTGTGCTCATTTATCTACTGAGAGGTTAGTGAGGGTTTTTTTTTTAATGATTTCTAAATTTCTCTACTTTAAGGAGATTTTCCCTTTGCTACTTACATGCTTTGAAAATATCTTCTCCAGTATTTTATTTGCTGTTTTTCCCAAGGATCTCATTTTTAGGATATTCTCTTAACATATAGATGTGTTCTCTCTTTAAATACTGTATTGATATTCCTGAAGTCTAAAAATATGCATCTTGACTTTCTCTTAGTTTCTTGTTTTATATTCATCTTTTTAATCCATCTGAACTTGCTTTGCTATATGGTGAGAGGTAAGAAACATTACTAGTTGCGACATTCAAGCTGAGAGTGCATGAGGGAACCTGTTTAGCCCATGCAAGTCTTCAGGTGCTGGTTGTTACATGTCAGGGGAAAAGAAAAATAAGAAAAATGTAGCTTTATTTTTTCTTTCAAAAAGCAAGGCTTCGTACGAAGTCCCCTTTTACCTGGAGCAAAAGGCCCTGCTGGTACAGATATAGCCACATCACCCTCAGCCCTTTGAAAGGCCACTCAGGCCCATAGAAGGACAGACAGGTGGCAGAAGTTTGAGGCACTAAATGGCAAGAAAGGTTCCTGGGGCTCAAGAGCTTTGTGGGCTAACTCAGTCAGCAGGCAAATAGTCCTTAATCTAAACAGCAGTGTTCACATTAGTGTTCCAAGGAGCAAAGTCTGAAATAGATGCTGCAGAAAGTAGGAATAGGACATTTATAAACATAATATGCTTCTATATATTTCTGTTCCTACTTCTGCAGCATCTATGCCTAATGCACTTGACTACTAACCAGAAGGCTGGCGGTTCAAACCCACCAGCACTCCTCAGAAGGAAGACGGGGCAATCTACTTCTGTAGAGACACTGCCTTGGAAACGAGTTGAAGCAACTCGACAGCAATGAGTTTGGTTTTTGGTTTATATTTATAAAAGTACTTTTACTTAAGGTTCTAAGGACTAGAAAAGAAGAAAAAGAAGTAATTATGTAGAAAAATTAACTTTACAAATCTTCAGTTAATGCAAAGTTATTCACTAAAACTAAAGGAGTTTGGATTCTTTTAACACTTTCGCTAATTTGGAGAATGTTGTGGCTCATAAAGAGAGAGTAGTTATAACCAATGTATTTAGTGGTATTTGAGTGAACAGTTATATATTTGAGAAAATGGGAGATGCTACTGAGTGATAATATCCCCTTAGTTCTTTCCTGAAGAAAGCTTGGACCATTCTTTGTGGGGAGCTATTTGTGAGAGAAATCTAAATGACTGTAAAGAACTTGCCCTTCAAGAAAGAAAAAAGTTTTTCTCTTCAGTGTTAAACAAAGAAAGTCCATTATCAGTGTGACTGTGTCATCTCATTTAGTTCTTAATTCATCCCATAAACTGCTGCACATCTTCCCTGGTACCTAATGAGGGGCATTTTCATCTCACCAGTGTGCAAGCTGTCGTTGTTATGTGCTGTCGAGTAGGACCTGACTCACAGCGACCCCTCCTTGGGTTTCCGAGGCAGTATCACTACAGAAGTAGCTTGCCCAACCTTCCTTCTGAGGAGTAGTAGCTGGTGGGTTTGAACCACCAACCTTCTGGTTAGCAGTCAAGTGCCTTAGGCATTACAGTACCAGAGCTCCCAATGTACAAGCTGGGGGGGGGGATATGCAGCAGTTCTGTTAAAATAGCGAAAATACTTCAGTCTACTCAACAAACAAGTTGACCTTCAAAAGCTCACATCTTCCTTTTAGATTAAAAAAAAAAAACTGTGGCCTTATGACAGGGTACTCAAAAAGAGTGAGAAAAGCTCTTTTTATTGCAAATAAATTCAGACTCCAATGGTTAGAGGGAGATTTGATTCCTTCTACCCCCAGCTGCAAACATATCCCCGCCCTGCTTCTTCTCCCGCCAATCGTTCGTTCGCAGCCTTGGCTGACTTTGGAATCACCTGGGGAGCTTTAAAAACTCCCAATGCCCAAGCCGCACCCCAGACCAATTAAACCAAAATCTCTGGGCTGGGACCCAGGCACCAGTCATTTTTAAAAACTCCCCAGGTGATTCAAATATGCGGTCACAGCTGAGACCCACTGTCCGTCCATAAAACACTGGAACAAGAACCCAGCTGATTTGCATCTTTGACTTTCCCCAGATTAGATGCTTCATTCAGTCACCAAGCCGTTTTGCCAAAGGTGTGAACACGCTCTGAGCCCCCTGGGGGTTCTTTGCAACTGAGAGGAAAGAGAATGGCTGGCTCCCAACATTACTGTTCCTTGTTTTGTTTTAACAAAACCCAGATTAACCCAGATTAGTAATGTACAGATCTCAGTGCAGATTGGAGGAGCATAATATGTTTTTCTATTTCACACTGACTTGACATCTTAAACCAAGATGTTTAGGAATCCAGGGTCTTTTGCCGTTATTTTCCAAGTTCTTCATTTGTTCTCAACTCCAGAATGCATTTTCTTCCAGCTCCCCCTGAGCAGCTGGACTCTGCACAGCTGTCCATCCAGGCTGTGCTCTGCCTTCCCTACCCCCACCTTCTACCTGGGGACCCTCCTTGTGGGCAGGGGTTTCCATTCTGTCCCAGACAAACTAGGCAAGCACTGGCAAAGGAACACTTTAGGGTAAAGCTAACATTTGTTTCTAAACATAGGGGCAGGGAGCAGAGTGTGTGGGCAGTCCTGGTGGGCTGAGAAGAAATGGCCCTTGTCCTCTCCTTCTCCACACCCTCCGGAGGCTGTGGTTTGGGTGTGGACACGTGTATGCCCTGGGGAACTAGAAAGTCCTAATCCAACTCATCCCTAGAGCCAGGGCAGGGACCTGAGTCAGTATTTCCTTGGCTGCCAAGCATTAGGAAGCCCATGGCAGGATGTGGTTCATTGCAACATTGAACTGTGGACCAACTGCCACATACAAGCAGTCACTTTGCAGACTGTTATGATTGAGAGTCAACACATACTTGGCACTCTGACATCTATAGGCCCTGGAACAGAATGTGTGCTATCTAGAACGTCTTTTTTCCTTCCCCATATAGGGGTACACTAACCCACTTTATACTTATTATAGGGAACACTGTCAAAATCCAATAAAATGGAGATACTTACCCCATTGATTTAATATATTTAAATAGGTATCCAGGGAGCCATGATCATATAGTAATGGAACTAACTTTGGGTATGGATTAGGGACTCACTCTTCCTCATACTCTTCTTCCATATGGAAAACGTGTCCATACACACGTGCACATGCTCTCACACGTGCACACACGCACCTGCTCTCCTGAATGCCTTCACCCTGTCTGCAGACTCCTGTAAAGGGAATATTTTTCACCCCACACTGCCTCTTCCAATGTCACACAATTAGGGCTGGACAAACCTGACACAAGACAGACCACAGAAGGGGCAGACAGAGGAGGGTGGAGAGTAAGGAAGGAGAGACAGTTCTGACCTGGGGAATCCGGGAAGTCCTAGGAGCTGAGAGCTGTTGAGCAGGAGCTCAAAGGATGTGCTCACTTCTAGGGAACGTTGCTGCAAGGAAGGCGACCCCAAGCTATAAGATGAACTCACTAAAGATTTGGAAGTACAAAAATTCAAGGCACATGGTCTATGGGGGTGGGGTGGTAAATCATCTTGTGATTGGAATATAAGATGCTTTGTGGGGCAAGGCCATGATGATGTATTGGGGCCAGACTGCAGAAGGCCTTGAGATTCAGGCTGCGAAGTTTGATTTTCTTCCCGTTCCCTCTCTTTGTATAAAGCGTTTATGATGATGTGTCTGAATACACATTTGCCCGTTTCAGTGTTTTCTACCTTAGAGGGCAAGGAAGAAGTCTGTAGTGACTGGATTTGTGTAACACAAAGAACAGTAGGGAGATGGCCCCTTAAGTGCCACTTGTGAGTGTCGGTGATCATGGCACTGATTCTTTACAATGGGTGGGAACATAGTTAAGCACATACTATGCCAAAGTCTCCATGGTTCTTATAGCTGCTGGTTCCCACTGTGTCCTGTGGTTTTAGCATTATAAGTCTGTGACATGGAGCTTTGAGATGGTCACACAGTTGGATTTTCTTCCCAAACTGCCCTCAGCTGATTTTCTCATCTGTTGAGAGTTAACAATATCAGTATAAATCCAGGTTCCTTAGCTGCACTATCATCTTGTCTGCAAAATGTACTAAGTCATTCTAAGCTGTTAGGAGCCCATGGTAGAATTCTGTTATGACTAGAACCCTTCTTACACAGACTTGGATCAAATCGTGGCCCCCAAACCTAACTACATACAAAATAAGCACATAGCTCTAACACCATGCCTATAAAACCCCAAGGTCAGCTTATATAAAGGAGAAACAGTGTTTTCTCTAGTCATTAATACAGAAGTTAGAACAAAATTCCTGTTCCCAAAAGCCTCTCAGAGGGTAGGAAGAAAGAGAAAATGTTGGTCTTATCAGCTGAGGGTGTCACAGTGGCAGGAACTTCAAAGGTGTGTGGTAAGGAGAACAAGCTTCCTCTCCATTTTTCCTCTCCTTCCTTGGTGTCTCCTGTTTAAGGACACAGGAAGGACTCCGAGTGTCCAGAAGGCCACGTCGGAACTCGGAGAATCAGTGGTGTTCTACTGAGAATTAAATGGAAACCATTCAGTCTAGCGGGTAAATGACTGAACAAGCAGAGAAAATAAGTTAGAGAGGGCGCAGTGCTCTGAGGGTTTTGACAGAGTCTGCCACATTCCAAGTAGAAGAAAAAGCACTCAGAAGAAAAGCTTCAGGCCACGCTTGAGAGGAAGTAGTCATCCCCCACCCTCCTGAGGTTACACTGCACCAGGAAGGGCCCTGAGCCTTCGCCCCAGCGGGGCTGGGGGTACCAGGAGACACTAGCCTGCAGCGGCCACTCCTGACCAGCGCCCCTCAGCGCGAGCATTTCAAACTGACCGCCTCCCTGCGCTGCCGCAGATGCTCAGCCTAACCTGGCAGGGAGGACGGCAAGGCCTCTCTCTCTCCTCCAACCTCCCGGCGCTAACCTGGCCCTGACCTGGAGAAGGCAGGGCAGGTACACATACCAGCTTCCTAGGTCGGCGAGGGGTCCTCCAGGGGCAGCGCTGGCCTCGGGCCTCTAAAGCGCACGCAGGTGCGCGGCCAGCGGGGTGGCCGTGGGCGGGAGCGGCCGGGACCCGGGACCCGGGAGAGGCGGGCGCCGAGTCGCGCGGGCGCCGCCAGCCCCGCACCTGCACCCGGACCCCTCCTCTCTGCACACTGACCGGGAAGGAATTGCAGCCCGGCTTCGCACGTTTTCTTAATATTAGGCAACATTCCAGGTCGGCCTCCTGCCAAGTGGGCCGCAAGGAAGTTTTTGTTGCGATTTGATTGATACTGCGGTTTGTTCCTCGGGGAGGCCAAGCGTAGGGCACATCTCCCGGCTTTCCTGGACTGCGAGTGAGGGCCGTGGGACAGCCGCCTCCGGCTTCCCGGGAGCCGCCGGGCTGTCGGGAGTCCCAGGCCCCATTGTGTAGAGCAAGAGTGACCTCTAGTGGCCCGTGGGAAAGCACGCTGGCCCTCTAGTCAGAACTGGAAGAGTTGAGTCACAGCCCCAAATACCCACATTCAGATTCTTACGCATCCTTTCTCTCCTGCTCTCGCCCTCATCTGTCTTATCATTTAACAACTCCAAAAATCAGACTGCCCAGTGACCTATCCAGACCTTCACATTTACTACTCAGGTCTCTAGGCTTTCAGTCCAGTGCCTTTTCTCTAGTCTTTTCCTTCCAGGGTTGTAGTCCATCCACCCACCTATTTACACCCAGTGCATCTCCAGTACCACTTTTACTGAGGGCCTGCTGTATGAGTTGATGGACAGAGAAGGAAGGATGGACGAGACAGACATCTGGTCTCCCTCTCTAGTGGGGAGAGACAAGCAGTCAGCAGTCACACTACCCTGTGAGGAGCTTTGGAGGTACTTGCCCCAGACCTGAAGGACCTGCAGAGTTAGACAGGAGAGGGGAGCTGGAAGGAGGGGAGTGAGTGTGGAGAGGGCTCCCAGCAGAGGTAACAACAATTTGTACAAAAGCGCTGACATTAGAGACTGGTGAAGAGTTGGGGAGATTGCAGCATCATATGGAAGGAGGTGGTGGGTGAGGGGAAGCTGGAATGGAAGAGACCTAGAGCCAGCCCACAGAGGGCTGCAGAGATAGGTAGGGCCTGCTTGTGGACTTTGTCCTGAGATGATCAGGTAGCCACTGAACATTTAGATAGGTGATGTCCTAATCAGATTTGTTTGTGCAAGATCACTCTGAATTTGGCATGAAATCCAGCCTCAGGGTAGCTGTGAGGCCATGGACAAGCTGCCTGGGAAAAATTCAAGCCAGAAGGGCTCATCTGGCTTATCACCCCTCATCTTACAGATGGGGAAACTGATTCTGAGAGAAGGCAAGTTTCTTCCTCAAAATGGCTGAAGCTGAATTGATTAACTTCTGAGTCCCTTCACCTCTCACTCAGGCCCCAAAATATGCAGACCTGACCCAGACACCAGTTCTCAAGGCTGCTCCTGAGATTGCCCCCCCACACACACTCCCCTAAAAGTCTACCCTGGACCAGTCTCCAAGACTGCACAAGGTCATGCTCACTTTGCTTCCCCAGGACCTCAGAAGAGTTGAAACCTTGCATACACAGCCCTGGGTATCAAGAGCCACAGACAGGGAGACGAGAGACTGCGGACAGGTGGTGGGGGGAGGCAGGGTGACCGGGCCAAGGGGTTCCCATGAGACCTAGGGAGCAGAGTGCTTGACTTCGAATCGAGATATTGAATCCCATTCCAAATAATGTGCAAAATAAAGAAAACAAGTTTAAGAATGGGAAAGTGTCTCAGACTTTGTAAAAACAGATGGTGATAAAACACAGTTGTCCTAATATTTGGATTATTGAAATACCCTCAGCAGCTCAGGCAAGCTAAGGAATTAAGAGAAAGAGTTCAACATAGGCTGGATCATTCAGCATTTGATTTGAAAAGCCATGGGCCAGGGAGGAGGTAGGTCCCAGATGTGATGAAAGTACGATAAGAAAGGTTTTCAAAGGAAGAAACATGATCCTGGTGAGTACCATCTGGAACTGGAGAGACAACAGGATTAGTAGAAAGAGGTGTCAGGAGGCTTGAATTTGAGACCTAGCTTAGCCACTTATTAGCTCTGTGACCTTGCACATGCCACTTAACCTCTCTGACCCATCTCACTAGTAAAGTTACAATAATAATAATACCTGCCCTTTGTACCTCACAGGGCTAATTAACAATCCCATGAGGGGAGGGAGGCCAGGTAGGACTCGGGTAAAGGGGGGTGATGCAAAATCTCGGCTCTACCACTTACTGGCAGTGAGCCTTAGGTGAGGTTTAGATGCTAGGAGCGGCCACAGCTGATCGTTGGAAAGGATTAAATGAGATAAAGAAAATCATTGCATAGTGCCTTTTGCATAGATTCCCACTCAGAGCAACCCCCATTGGGTTTTCAAGGCTGTAAATCTTTACAGAAGAAGATTGCCTCATCTTCCTGGTGGGTTAGAACTGCTGACCTGCTTAGTCTTACCCACTATGCTACCAGAGCTCTTTTGCATAGACAGTGCTTAATAATTGGTTTTTAACATTAGTGTGATTGTGTTTGCTAATTTACAAACTGCCCAAAGCTATATAAATGAAAGATTATTGTAGTATTTCATAGGATATGACTACCTCGAGTAATAGGAAAAATATTGAAAGAAAAATATAAGCAGGGAAAATGGAATGGAGGTGTTAAAACACACAGTCCATCTTTACTAGTGAAGGGACAGGACCTGTGAGGACTCAGGTCTCACAAAACCTTACTCACAAAATTAACTCATGTGGGCTTAGCTAGAGATGGTCATATAGATCTTCTTTAAGGATGAAAAACACTAGCAATGATCAATGGCCTTGTGTCAGTTTGGGATAAGGTATCTGGTGAGAGACTGAGAATCAGCGATAATTCAGCTTTTTATCTAACATCTCCCTGAGCCACTGAGAGGAAGAGTAATTGGTACCTTAATGAATCTGTAAAGACATTCACTGAACCTCCAGGGAACCTCTTTAGAGCTAGAGAAGCTTAACCCTAGGAGTACAGAAATAATGCTAAGGAACCTCAAAAGGCCATTCACTTGTTCATAAAATATGAAATTAGTCCCTACTATGGGAGCTCAGATGGCGTAGTGCCTAAGACATTTGACTGCTAACCAGAAGGCTGGTGGTTCAAACCCGCCAGCCACTGCTCAGAAGGAAGGTTGGGCAATCTACTTCCGTAGTGGTACCACCTCAGAAACCCAAGGAGGGGTCGCTATGAGTCGGATCTGACTCTACGGCAGTGAGTTTTGTTTTGTTTTGTTTTGTTTTTAAAGTGCTGAGCAAAAAGCCCTGGTGGCACAGTGGTTAAATGCTCAGCTGCAAACCGGAAGGTTGGCAGTTGCAACCCACTAGCCACTCCGGCATGGAAAGATGTGTCTGTTTATCATAAAGATTACAGCTTCAGTAGCCCTATGGGGCAGTTCTACTCTGTCCTATAGGGTCACTAGGAGTTGGAATCAACCTGGCAGTGGGTTTGGCATCGAGTTGATTCTGACTCATAGTGGGTTTCCAAGGCTTTAAATCTTTACAGAAGTAAATTGCCCCATCTTCCTCCTCCCCCAGTTGCCCAAAGAGCAACTGGTGAATTTGAACTGCTAACCTGGTTAGCAGCCAAATGCCTTACCACTATGCCACCAGAGTTCCTTTTGGATGTGCCAAGCACCTTGGTAAGTACTGAGGATTCAGGGGCAAAAGACATGATACCTTTCCTCACCAAGCTGACACCAAACCAAACCAAATCCACTGCCATCAAGTCAATTCCGACTCATAGCAGTGGAGTCAGTTTCAACTCACGGCCACCCCATATGTTGCAGGGTAGTCTGCACTCCGTAGGGTTTGCAAGGCTGTGACCCTTTGGAAACAGACTGCCAGGCATTTCTTCCAAAGCACCTCTGGGTGAGTTTAAACCACCAATCTGTGGTTATTAGTTGAGGGCCTAACCATCTGCACCCTCCAGTGAGGGACAGTGGCACTTGAGCGTGATTAGCGCACCCAGAGGGAGGGCTCCTAACCCAACCTGGGGGTCAGGGAAGACTCCCCAGAGCAGCTGACACCTGGACTGACTCTGCAAGAATCCACTGCAGTTGGTCAGACCAAGAAAGAAGATTGGATGGGTCCCATTGAAGGCAGCTCCACACACAAAGACCCAAAAATGAAATTGCAAGTCATTTAATTTGGTCCTGCTGGGCCAATGGGGCTCAGCCTGTTCAAGTATGAGGTTTCCTTCTTAAGGTCAACAAATATCATGGCCCCCCAGCATTCTAGTAATTGTTCTTTTAAAGGTTATTGCATGATACCTCCTCCCCAAAGTCTACTAAGAACTTTACAACAGTTTTTAATGAATTTATGCCTGATTAATCCCAACAACATCTGCTTACATTTACATTTGAAGAATATGTTCTACACTTTTAAATTAACTTGTGTGTTTTCATCCCAACAGTATCTACTTACATTTTCATTTGAAAAGATATTTATCTTAACTATGTAAGGTAAATGAAAAAAAAAAGTACTTTTTTTCATTCTAAAACAATCTTTGCTCATGCATATGGTAAATCAGTCCTTCCAAGAACTGCAGTCTGAGCCCACATCCACACCCCAAATGTGGACATCAGTACTACTAAGGATAAAGGTATGTGTGCAGAGCTGTACGTATCCATGTATGTGTACGTACGGAAGAGTGGCTGTGAGGACCTGAGGGTGGAGAGGTAGCGGGCTAGGCTTCACTGTTTACGTTAGAGTGTAAGTGGTAGGCAGCTGATGGAGGGTTCAAAGCAATGCAGTGACAGCAACAGATGACTCTGTCAGCAATGTGAGAAGTAAGGGGGAGGGACGCCAGGCCAAGGACAAGGAGATTGATAAGAGGCTTTTGCTGTAGACCACATCAAAAACCATAATGCCCTGAACTAAAATAGCAGAAAAGAATGGAGATATGAAAAGGTAGAACTGATTTGTTTTAGATATCAGAATTGGGGGAGAAGCCTTAGATGACTGCCAGTCTTCTGACTTGAGTAATTGGATAAACGGTGGTAGTGTCACAAAGATAATTAAAAAGAACTGATTCTGAGAGGAAGAATTTTAATTTGGACATGTTGTTGTTATGTGCTGTCGAGTCGGACCTGACTCATAGTGACCCCTCCTTGCGTTTCCGAGGCAGTTTCACTACGGAAGTAGATTGCCCAACCTTCCTTCCGAGGAGTGAGTAGTGGGTTTGAACCACCAGCCTTCTGGTTAGCACTCAAGTGCCTTAGGCACTACACTACCAGAGCTCCTAATTTGGACATAGTGACTTTTAAACCACTTGCAGGTTATCCAAATGGAGATGCTTATGTTCAGAAGGCTCTAAGCTAGAGATACAGGTTTGGGAAGCATCAACACGTGGACATTATATAATTGGAATCACAGATGTGGATAATAGCAGCCAGGGAGGAGTGCATAGCATGAGAAGGGAAGAGGTCCAAAGAGAACGCATCAGGAGCCCCAGCATCTGAGAGGCAGGTGGAGGGGAATAGTTCCTCCTCAAAAGGAAACAACTTTCATAAATGAAGAAGGAAAACCTAGAGAGTGTTCTGGTTCCCTAGTGCCACCCTGACAGGAATATACCACAAATGGGACGGCTTGAACAAACAGGAGTTTATTCTCTTACAGTTCGGGAGGCTAGAAGTCTGAGTTCAAAGTGCCAGGCCCTAGGGGCTGGGTGAAAGCCCCTTGACCTTGGGCTTCAGCTCTGCCTCTTGCTCCCAGCCCACTGAAGCTAGAGGCATCTCTTCTCTCAGGCAGCTACTGGCTGCGGAGGCTAACAAGCCCAAGGTCAACAAATAAAATGGCACAGTCCCGATGTTACCAAACCACACAGCAGGCCATTGATTCAAGTCCACTGAAAGTCCCAAAGTCAGCAGAGCATGGCAGGCTGCTGAACAATGACTTGGCTACATGCAGGGTCCAAGCATGCCATAGGCTAGAGACCATTCCCACAGCTTTTTTATGTATACAGGAAACAGACCACAGCCCTAAAGCAGCTACTCAGCTGCTTGTGGTAGGTCCCAGCATGGAGTTGATTGCTAGTATCATCATGGGGAATAACTACCACCAGCTGCCCCACCACTCAATCAGGCCCAGCCAAGTTGACACACAAACTTAACCACCACAGAGAAACATCAGAAGAGCCAAGAGAAGAGTTTTCACAAGGGCACCATGAAAAGAGCCAATGCCATAGAGTAGCCAAGTATGATAAGAGCCCAAAGGCTGAGCTGTCCATACAACAACAGACATAATAATAACAACACCATCTCTTACTTTTGTCTCTCTGTGCTTTCTAAGCACACTCATATTTTTCACTTCATTCTCACTACAACCTATATGGCACCTTGTAGAGGCAGAAACTTCATGGCAGTGAGGTTAAGGGACATGCCAAAGCCATCTAGCAATTTAGTGACTTGGTTCCTGGAATTAAGAGATTTCAGTCCAGAGTCTTGACCAGGCCCCCAGGGTTCCACCCCCTCCCAAGTTAGCTTGTTAACCACCCGATAAATCAGAATGGAGCCTATGCCAAAATGACTAGCAGTATAGTTTCAAAAGCTTTGCTTTATTTTGTGCTCAGGGATGGATTACCCAATAATCAGGGTAAACATGTACTTAGGCCATCAACAAAACAGAGGCACCAGTTATCCAAAGCAGAGACCCATAGATGCCAAGCAGACAGGACATATGGAAGAGTGAATGCCAGAGTGCAGGGGAATTGGCAAAGCACTAAATGAAACTGATACCAGCTCCAGTGCATGAGAATGTGCCAGTTGGAAATAAAAGTTTGTGTAGGGTCACGAAGGTACTATGCACAAGGTTGTTTAAGCTATGAGGCCTCTACCTCTTTAACAGCTCCAGTGACATCTGTCTCCATGATCCCCTCCCATGTAACTTAAACTTCTTATCTCAGCTGGTCTCTTGGGAGTATACTATTTCTTTCTAATAAACAAGAGATCGAGGTGGGCTGTTGAGTCTAACTCTTACAATCACCCAGTATGTAACTAGATCCAACATGAGTGGTTACTGGACAAGGATGGAGGATATTTATAGATAACAGGTCTCTAATCCACTTGGAGAGAACCATCTTGTACATACACATCTGCTGATCCAATAGCTCCAAACAGGAGGGTCAGTAGTGTTCTTTGCCATGACATAAACACAAGGGTTCCCTGTGTTTCACACAACCAGCGGAATGTGTGAAAGTGAGGGAACTAAAAAAGTCAACCATTGCAATGAACTCAATCAAGTTACTTTTTAACTGTATACTTAAATTATAGTATTTATACTTTAAAGTATGTTTGGCATATGCATGGATGCAATCTAGCATACACTTAATATAATGCTAACGTAAGTAATAATTTAATATAATACTAACACAAAAAATGTCCAAAAAATACTGGAAATATTATTATTTATCTAACACTAAAAGTGCTAATTTATGTACCAAGTTTCATTTTTTATTGTCTGTTGCGTGGGACACAGTGCTTGATATTATTCTATATGTGCTAATAAACAAGGTATTAGGCACATTGAGAGAGGATGCAAAATTCAATGTTGATTCATCGTGCAAAATATGTTTCTGTGTTGCAGTGATGAATGTTTCTAAATTTGCCTTCCAAGAAAGCAACAAAGGGTGTCTATCAGAACATTACATTTGTATTTTATCACAATATTTACGTATCTCCATGTAAGGCTATTGAACAATTCCTCCAGGAAATAAATTAATATTCAAATAATAAAACATATAAATCTTTTTTATTTTCCATTTCCCTTGAAGCTGACTTTCTTTTAAGAAATTGATACTGTTGTGACTTACGAAACAATCTTGTTCTCTGAGAAGTGGTACCGTTGTTAGCCCAGTTATGTGCATATGTCTATGTATATGGGAATGGAACGATCCTACAAAGAAGTAAAATGTAGATTTTATAAATTTTGTACAAGATAACAATTATAGTTTTGTTTTCCTTTTGGACCAATTGAATATAACCTCCCTTCATTTCTCCTTCTCATCAACCTCTTAAGAATGCCTCAGCAGCACTAGCATCACATGACTCTTGATGTGTCTGGTCCTGCCCTGTGCAAAGGGAACCAAAACTCAGATTGAACGTAGCTTGTCTTTGTTCCATGCTCTTTGTGATCATTCTCACCACCATTGAGTATCAGCAGTATCCAGTGAACTGTGAAGATGTAGTATCAAAGGATGGAAAGTGATTGTGCAAGATTTTATGTATTATTTCAAGATGAAAACACTCAGGGGAGTCTGCAAGGGACCTGCTAACAAACATTGTATGAAAAATGAATCAAATTATTTCCAAGTGGTTTATAATGTTATTTCTTTTGACTATCTCAGACATGAAGAACAAAATTATATGCAACAAATTATTTTACTCACTAATTTCAAATATAAATTTTTGTGTTAATGTCCAAATATGAATGTAAATTTAATTTGATAAATTTTACTTGTTTTATAAATTTATTTCCAATTATTCAAATTTATTTGCTACAGTAGAGCTAAATTTAAAAAGTGACATAATTTAATATCCATGTATAATGAAACGGCAACAACTAAGTGGAGTGTAAAAATAAAAGTTCACAGAAGATAAAAAGAAAAGGAGTTGTGAATCCCTAAAGACAATTAAAAAATCAATTTCCTTTTTAAAACATAATGAATCAGAAGAGATTTCTCCCATCGAACAATCTAGATTAGTGCAAATTTTTGTACTAGTATTGTGGCTGAAATTACTAATTTGTTGTTGTTGTTATGTGCCGTCGAGTCGCCCCGACTCATAGAGACCCCTCCTTGGGTTTCCGAGGCAGTATCACTACGGAAGTAGGATTTCCCAACCTTCCTTCCGAGGAGTGGCTGGTGGGTTTGAACCGCCAGCCTTCTGGTTATCAGTCAAGTGCTTTAGCCACTATGCTACCAGAGCTCCTGAAATTACTAATAGCAATACTAATATAACAGAATTTGTTCCAAATTCTGTATCCATTACTTGCTGTAGTAGAAAAATTAATAATGGTGTAGAGGTAAACTATTTTAGAATTGAAAATTATTTCATCTATAGACTCTATAAATAACAGAAATATAGATCTTCCTTTGTAGAATAATTTTTCTCCTACTGATATAAATTATTGAATCCAAAGAGGGTCAAGTGAGTGTCATCATCACAGTGGACCCTTTGAAAACTCAAGTCAAAAATTTCTGAATGGTAAACAAACAAGGTTCTATAGCCAAAATAAATGTCTAGGGTGCAAAGCTAATGGTGAAAATTATGAGAGCGTGGCTATTGTATTCTCCATCAATCTGTTCCATGTATTGTTTTGTTTGCAAACTATTCAGTCCTAAATCATTTAATTTTTTATTTGCTATGAATGGATTTAGCAACTGGCACAACTCGAACATGATTGATAAACATGAAAACAGTTTGATTCATAGGGATTGTATGTTGTCATATTTAAACTCAAGACATGGTTTTGGTTGAACTCATGAACTGGAAACACAAATTTATGAAAAATGTCATTATTGGAAAGCCATTTTGTTGTCACTGTCATTATAACAATCACTGAACATGAACTATGTTTTTGAGGAAAAAATGAAGTGTTTGGATCCCCACAAAATGGAAATTTGGGGGGGTTACCTGAACTTGTTGCTCAGTTTGGTTCACTTTTAGCAAGTCACGTGTCAAAATACGGTAACAGGAAAAGGCAACCCATCGTGTATGTCTAAAACAATGTTGGAAGAATTAATGAACTTAATCAACTATTTTCAGTGAAATAAATATAGTTTAATATTTCCGTTTGTCTGTAGATTCCACTCCTAATCTTTCTTATTCTCATACAGATCAGCAAAATATTATTTTAAGATCTACAACAGATGGAAAAAGCTGTTGAGGGAGTTATCACATTTACTAGCTTAAAAAGTCATACCAGTGAAGAAATTGCAAAGCAAGTATTTCACTATTTACATGATGTGTGCAAAATTGATTTTTCTAAGTGCAGAGGCCAGTCCTATGACAATATGCTAATATGTCAGGGTGTTATAAAAACATTGCACAGAACATGTTAGAATGTAATAAATGTGTCATTTTCTTTCTATGTGCTGCACAATTACTTAAATCTTTTAGGACATAGTGCAGTAGATTGTTGTCCGGAAGCAATTGTTTGTTTTCTACACATCAGTTGCTCTACACCTGTTTTGCTGTCTCTACTTACCAATGGGCAACTCTTAAAACATATTTAGGCAACAATCAAGTATTAAAATGCCTTTCTAATACACAATGGAATCTTGTGCTGTAGCAATGGGTGCAATCCTGTAACCATACACTCAGATTCTAGATACTTTAGAAAATATTGCTGAAGACAAGATACTAAAAAATGAGATATTAAAAGAGAAGCTGAAAACATCACCAATAAAATGCAAACACAGAGTATGTATGCATGTCGGTTATGTGGAATAATATATTGCAGCATTTTTCATCTGTCCAAGGTTCAGAAGTAAATCTAAAGACATGCACAGATCTCTACCAGTCATTAAAAGGATATTTACATAATTTAAAATAAGATTTTGGAAATTTTGAAAACACAACAGAACAAATACTATCAAATACTGATTATCAAGCAGCTCACCATCACAGAAGCATTAGGGGCGAAAAAAATGACAGAAGTATTCTGGAAATATTGAGTGCCAGAGATCAATTTCATGTAACTAAATACTTACTACACCATCATTGATACTCGAATCTTGCATGAAAAGAAGGGTGAAAGTGTATGATGTTCTTTGAAATAGATTTTCCTTCTTAAACAACATGGATCTACCTCATGAAGAATAATGTATTAAGGCATCCAAGAAATGAGTACAGGCATATCCTGATGAGTTAAATACAAACCTTTATGAAGAAGTGCAACAGTTTCATTCTTACATGAAGACTAAGTTTACAAACCCAGTAACCACAAATTTTCCTCATGTAAGCACGTGTGATTCCATAACAGAAAATAAAATACCATGTGTATTTCCCACTGTTGAAATTGCTTTATGCATATTCCTAACTTTAATGATCACAAATGGCACAACAAGATGCTCATTTTCATCCCTAAAGAGACTCAAAATCCCTCAGTGGACAATGATTCAAGAAAGACTCAACTCATTATCTATATTATGTAGAGAAATAGATCTATTGTTTGGCAGCTTAACAGTGATAAAATCACTGAAGAATTTTTAAGAGCAAAGAATAGAAGGACTTTTTTTCCCCAATTATAACATGTTAGAGATGAAAGCTCGATCTAAAAATAAAATATAATAATTTCTTCTAACATATTTTTCTGATCATTAACTTTTATGACATCTCTTCATTTGTTCATTTATAATTATAGCACTTATTACAAAACAAGCATCAGAATTAAAGTATAAGCTGTTTAAAGCAAAAGTGATAAAAGTCAGTTTTTCAGTGTGGGAGAGCAACAGAATCTTACATTGACTGTTGAAACAACTAAGTTCACTGACTCGTTTTCTTTATTGTAGAATATGTGGAATATTATTTTTGTAGAAAATGTGGTAGACAGTAAAAATCTTAATACCATACATCCACTAAAAATTTCAAAATCCATTTCATCTCATTCTGCTGAAATGGCATATACCACTTTTGCATTCAATCACTGATATTAGAACCAAGCCAAACTCACTGCCATACAGTTGATTCTGACTCATAGTGACCCCCATGGGTTTCCAAGGCTGTAAACCTTTACAGAAACAGACCACCTCATCTTCTGCAGTGCAGCTGGTGTGTTTGAACCACCGACCTTTGGGTTAGCATCCAAATGCCTTAACCACTGCACCATGAGAACTCCTTACTAGTATTATAGTCACATTTTAAAAGAATTTACATCATGGATAGCTAAGACACACACACACACTTATATAGTTCACATATTAGGATGTGTGAGTAAGCAGAGGAGGGGGTACCACAGATTATCAATGTTTAGGGCCCTCACATGTCTTAATCCAGCCTTGTTTGCACTTCCCGGAACCCAAAACTATCAATACTCTGGAATCATCTATGTCTTAAAGGGCATTACTTAATTCCTCAGGGGAGGGTTTGCTCCTAATTCTATAGAGAAAAGGGACCATTGAAAGTTTTCAATCAGAGAAGTAATATAAATTTGTGTGTGCACTGGAAAAATTAATCAGTGTTATTGAATTTGTATTTGGTTGTGCGTATGTCAGATTACCGGATGTATACATCACCTGAAACAAAATAAGGAAAATACACTAAGAAGACCTATCTGGGCTCCTTTAGCAAAAGAACCCCCTTTCCTCACCTTCCTCCCACTCCAGTGTGTAGGCTGTCTTCACCAGTGGTCACTTGCATTTGGAAGCTAAAGCTCTCTGCATGTTTGATGACGTGGACACTGATCCTTAGACCAGATTCTCCCATGCACATAACTTCCAGAGGCAGGCCTGGCTCCTCATACAGGAGCCCCACTCTTTCCAACAAGACCAGCAATACCAACAAGAGGAGGAGGCTGCTCCCCCTGGCCCTTCCGATCTGGACTCAGTCCAAACCTACCCACATGGGCCAGGCCTGGGCCTGCTTCTCCGCCTTGCTTTCCTTTGGGAGTTATTTACAACACACTTATCTCTGGGAATTCACTGCAGTATGAGCATAGGTCTGATTATCTTTCCCTAAATCTGTCTATCATTCATAGCCCACAAAGAGCACTTAACAAAGATCTCTGTGTCAATTTATTACACTGTATATTCTCTTTACAACTTGGATGCATGCTAGCACTGCATGTTACTACTTGGAGGGTGGGTAAACCCCGGAAGCGGTCATCACTATGCCACATTGATTTTCCAAAGGTGACACACAGCCTTGTTTCCAGCTGGTAGCCTGGCTCTGACCTTTTCTACCACCCTATAAAACTGAGTTTCCGCCTGGGTACATGGCGGTACAAGTCACACCCCAGGCAGAAAGAGCTAGAAGTTATCTGGTTTCTGTACCACAGGTGGGTGGCATTTTCCTTCGAATCCAGCCTCCAATGAGCTGTTTCCCTTCTCTCTCTCTCGAAGTTTGCTATGTATGTGGTCCTCCTTCCTTCTCAGGGTTGAAAATGGCTGACTATGCAGGAAGAATAAAAGCAAACAAGGCAGCTGAGTCGAGATCACAAATACCAACTTTATCACCCATGATTTTGGTGCTGCTAAAATAGAAACATCTGTGAAACATTTTTAGGTTAGAAAAAGTAGAGTTGTTAGGATGCTTCTGTCTGCCTTGGGAACAAGCCCACATATGGAGCACGAAGTCAGTACTCTAATCTATTGAATACATAATCAGGTTTTGAATTAAATAGAAGATTTTCTGAAATTATCAAGCCTATGCATCATTTGAAGATTCTCTGGTGGCTCACTGCCTGAGGCATTTGACTGCTAACCAGAAGGTTGGCGGTTCAAACCCACCAGCCACTCTGCCGAAAGAAGACAGCAATTCTGTAAAGATTTACTGCCTCGAAAACCTAATGGGGGTTGCTATGAGTCTAAATTGACTTGATGACAATGGGTTTGGTTGTTGTTGTTGTTGTTTTAATGCATCATTTGAGGAGCCTTGGTGGTACAGTGGTTAAAGCACTCAGCTGCCAACCAAAAGGTTGGCAGTTCAAACCCACCAGCCACTCTGCCAAAAGAAGACAGCAATTCTGTAAAGATTTACTGCCTCAGAAACCTAATGGGGATTGCTATGAGTCGGAATTGACTTGATGACAGTGGGTTTGGTTGTCATCGTCGTTGTTGTTGTTGTTTTAATGCATCATTTGAGGAGCATTGGTGGTACAGTGGTTAAAGCATTCAGCTGCTAACCAAAAGGTTGGCAGTTCAAACCCACAAGCCACTCCTTCGGAGAATGATGAGGCAGTTTGCTTCCATAAAGATCTACAGCCTTGAGAACCATGGGACAATTCTACTCTGTCCTATAGGGTGGCTATGAGTTGGGGCTAACTTGACAGCAGTGGGTTTGGTTTTTGGTTTATGCGTTACTTGGAACCCCTGGGTGATATAAATAGCTAACACACTCAGCTGCTGACCAAAAGGTCGGCGGTTCAAGTCTATCCAGAGATGCCTGGGAAGAAATGTCTGGCGATCTGCTTCCAGCCACTGGAAATCACCTGGAGCCACACGGAGGACAGTTCCACTCTGATACACGAGTGGGTTTGCTGCTCTTAGTTAGAATCTAATGGACTGGTATGCAACAGTTGAGAAGTAAGAACACTAGATAGGAGAGTGAAGTTGGATTGCCAGTGTGTTTTTAAATAAAGGGGGCAAGGGGCATGAAACTGCTTTCAGTTTCTGCATCACAGAGACTTTTCACTTGTCTCAGTTACGTGTCTCTGGAATGAGACTACCTGTATTCTTATCCTGACTGCACACCTACAAGCTGTACATACTTTGGGCTAGTCACTTAACTGCTCTATGAAAAATGGGAATAATGATAGCTCCTTACCTCAAGGTCTGTTAGGGTGATTGAAAGAGCTATGAAGTATAAAGCACCCGGATCAGAGCCTGGGGCGTAGTGAGCGTCAGTAAGTGCCACCTGGACCTGCATCGCACAGACCGGCAGCGATCTGGAGCGTCCCCAGACTTTGCTGTGATGAATTTGTTATAACGCAGTAATGAATCCCCACCTGTCTTTTCTCACCGTAGGTCAGTGCAGCTGAACGGCCAGCCCTTAGTGATGGTGGACGACGGGACCCTTCCAGAATTGAAGCCCCGCCCCCTGCGGGCTGGCCGGACACTGGTCATCCCTCCAGTCACCATGGGCTTTTATGTGGTCAAAAACGTCAATGCTTTGGCCTGCCGCTACCGATAAGCAACCCTCACAGCCACCAGCCACCAGCGGCCACCTGACTGCTTTCCACTTTGCTGTCTTAGTAGTGTCCTCACTTTTCAGACATCTTCTTAGCAACCAACCAGTCTCACTGCCCATCCTACTGGAATCCACATAGACTTGCTCTCCAAAGAGACTAAATGTCATAGTGTGAGCTTAGCCTAGGTAGGTCACATCCACCTCAAAGGAAAATGTAGATATCATCCGTACCTATAGAAGGGAAGGGTATGTGTGTACACCTATACGTCCCCATGTACATGCACCACGAGAATAAGTTGGCTGCACGCTCCAGGGACAAACCTTTCCAAACAACTCCCCATAGTCCTAGCTACACAGCAATACAGCTAGAAACCCCAAACTGTAGCCTCAGCAGAAGATGAGGAAGGAGAAATCTGGGTGGATCTGTAAGAACCCAATCCTCTTCCAAATGCCCCTCCCTTGTCTGTTTTCTGCTGCTGCCCTGGGTTTCCGATCACCTCTCCCTTTCTATAGGGGTGCAAATGGGTGAGTCTACTCTGGCCTGCTGGGTGAGCTGTTTATGTAATTTCACGGCTGATATATGAGTGTGTGCATCTGGGTTTCTGACAGTGACATCAATCACTGGCAAGTCCTCTGGGAAGCGGGCGCTTCAAAAGTAAAATTACGGTCATACTCCGGATCTTGTAAGAAGGTTCTATGCCTCCGCGAGTCCAGATTCCCCGGGGGCTGGAATGGGTGGCAGGTAACAATATTCATGGAGTGGAGAGCAATGGATTAGGCGCTGCCAACAGCAATCATCATCCTTCATGTTGCTCTGAGGGGAAAGAGTTCTAGTCCAAAGCGAAAACATACCGAAGCACCACCACACACGCGCCCCAACTGAGCATCGCAAATCAGACCTGCCCCCCAAACCATGAGGCTGTTAAAGGCTTAGTAGGGTCAGGCCTTAACGGAGGTGTCGATCAGAAGACACCACTGTAAGGCTCCATCAAATCCAGCCCTGCTGCTTCTCCCAAGTAGCTGTGTGCTTCTCAGTGGCACTAACTACTCACAAAAAAACTTACTGCCGTGGAGCCCATCCGACTCATTGCGACCCCTCCTTGGGTTTCCGAGGTGGTGTCTCTACGGAAGTAGATTAGTCAACTGCCTTAGGCACTATGCCACCAGAGCACTAACTAGGCAGAAATCAAATGTGGCCTTTAAAAATGACCAGGTCCATCTTCTCAGACCAGGTTTGCGCATAGAACAGAGCTGACAGATAGCCACTGCGGAAGAAGTCTGATGGCAAAACTAGAATTAGCTGCAGGTGGGATGTTTCTGAGTTGGGCAGTCAGCCTGCTCTGATTTAGGCAGACTTGTCTTCCTGGAGCCCCAAAAAGGAGGACAAGGAGGGGCTAAGGTAGGTGGGAAATAGAGTGATTTAAAGTTGGTGATGAAGATGTCCCAGAGCAGTGAAAGGATATGTAAGTCCATAAACAAGTGGCAACTGAAACGGCTTTCTTTTCTGTGCACATGGTTTTCTTTCTCAGGATGAATGATGTGAATGCGCTTTATAAGAAGGGGTGGTGGGGAAAGATTTGACACGGCTGTAGGGTTCCATCTAAGAGACTGTCATGAAAGGATAGAAATAGGACTGAGGATGGCCAGAGGCCGGGGAGACTGCCTAAAATGCCCCAGAGTTAAGGATGAGGGCCAAATCGGCAAAGTGACGGTGAGGCAGGAGGCCTGGGGCAGGTGAGAGGAGAGAAGAGTGGAGGAGAGCCAAGTGTTCCGCACTTGGAGGACCGGGAACCGGGAGAGGAAAGCCACAGGCTAATTTTATAGGGAGGAAGATGGCGGACTCCGTGTTAGACTTGTTAATTATTAGGTACAAGAGGAACAGCAGCAGGAGGTGTGCTACCGGAGTGAGAAAGTGGGAGGGAGATCTCTGGGCTGGGCAGCGGGGTGCTCAGCAGGGAAGCAGCTGGAGAAAGAAAAGTAGACCCCAGGGGCTTCCTCTTGCCGGGAACCAGGCACCTCCCACTGAAGGTCAGAGAGGGGGATGATGCTAAGACTGGGAGTAGATGGGAGGGAAGAGAAGAGAAGCATCAGATGGGCGGGGCAGCGTGAGGGAGAGAGAGGAATAAGAAACGGAGTTGTTTCCCAAGCTTTTTAAATCGGTGGAGATAGAACCATCTGCCCCCTATACTGATGCAGGTGCAGCTGCAGGGGGCCCTGATAATAACAAAGGGAACCTGGCCCTGGGCTAGTTTGCTTTATAGACACAGTCGCCCCCTGGCGGGAGTGACTATTATTATCCCCATTTCCCTATGCCAGAGAGGGTCTGTGGCTGCCAAGGACCACCCAGGGGAAGGGTTGCTGTGTTCTGACTAACCCAGAGACTTCCACCTGACCCCCAGTGTTGCCTAAGGCACAGGCTCCCCTCTTCACCTCTTCATTTAAAACAAAGTTGCCTGGAGTTGACTCTGACTCTGGGCAAGCCCATCACCTACTGTGCTCTGGTAACAGTGCAGCCAGGACTGGCAGGGCTCCATTCACTTTCTGAAAGTAGCTGTTGAGTCTTCACTGAGCCTTCAAACTTCCAGAACACAGACAGTTCCTGCTTCTTTTGTTTTTCTCTGTATATTAAATGCTGCTCCAAAGAGGTTTAAGTTTTGTTCATTTTCTAGTTTAAAAAAGGGAGGAGGAAAAAAATGAAATCTACATTTGGAGTCCTAGAATTCTAACATTGCAAAGGTCTCATGGAAGGACAATTTGATTGTTCCAAGAATGGCCAGAAGTTCACTAGAACATCTCGTTCCACAGAGATTTTACCATAGGGCCTAGTGAGTTTTTCACTTCGGGACCAGAAAACCAGCCACATTATGGCAACCATTCACCAGACCTTTCTTCCATGGTGCCACCAGGTGAGTTCAAACCACCAACCTTTAGATCAGCATCACAAAGTATTTGTGCCACCCAGGGATCACCTTTTAAGGCAGGTAGTTATTAAATCAATGGGGACTGCTCTAAGGGGAACACTTACCCCTAAAGGCAGCCTGTGGCCCAACTCAGCATCACAATCAGGGTGAAGGGGTCAGCTTGCCAAGCTGAGACCAGGTGCACCATTGCTCACCCACCAGCTCTCCTAGATCGGATTCTCCTTCCTAAACCAAGACATGGCCAAGGTCGTCTCAGACGTGAGAGCGCTTTGTTTTAACCAAAGAATGAGCTTGAAGAAATGCTTATTTCAAAGAGCAGTAACACACGATGAAAAATCTGTGCCTTTTGTTGGGATGGTTCTCTGCTCCTCCTGCCTCCAGGAATAATTTCCTTTCTCATTTCTTATCAAGAAGGCTCAGGACAAATTCTCATTGTTATTTGGAGACAAAGTCCAATTCTTCTAAACCAATTCTTTTAATGCCCTGAAAAATACTCTATCACAGGGGGATATTCACATTATCTCTGGCAGGAAAAGGCTTGGAAATACCAGTGCTGGGCTACAATGAGACTAAGACCTGGGCTCTCAGTACGCAATTCCCACAAGTCCACACACCCTCTGTCTGCAGCCCCAGCCCCTTCCCAGCAACAGGGCAGTCCCTGGGCAGGTGGGCCCAAAGCTCCCCAGCGGGACAGAGGCTGTGGGCGGGTTCTGCCCAGGAGACTACCACTGGCTTCTCATGCTGAACCAGGAGCCTCAGCAGCCTCCTGAGGAGGGCACGGCAGTGAGGACTCGGGACTGGCAGGGCTGTGAGCTGCTGCGTCTCCAGGCATTCTCTGGGGCAGACCCTGCATCTCAGATGTGCTCGCTGACACTCAAGATCCCTGTGTTTGGGATGGATGTAGCTGCAGAATTCACCATGGAAATCCATTGAGAGTGGCTCGATTTCTGGAAACAAAAGAGCAATGGTGAATTACAGTAGAAGCAAAAGAATTTGCTCTTCTTGAATTCCTCTGACAATAAAAACACCTGCTGTGCATCTGGGGAGGGATGTGAGGCAGCACAGGACTAAGATTTTCAAATATCAACAGAGAAACCAAAAGTACAGATACAGCTTCGAGAAGGCAATGGAAGGAGGGTCATAAACATTGACGCCACATGGTTCCTCTGCATCTCTCTCTCTCCAGCCTTAGGAAAACTGTCTCAGGTTGGACACTACACATTGCTCTTTTCCACTAACTTACTCTCCATTTCCACAGCCTCACCCCTGCCAGCCACTCTATGCCAACCCCGAGCCCAGGGGAATCTTGAGTTCTGAGATGGAATTAAGTTTTGGATTTAGGATTTCTTGTAATCTTTTCTTAGGATGTTCCAGAATTGAAAATTAGATAGGAAGGGGTACTCCAAAGAGAAACAGTGCTGAAATGGGGGGTTTTATTGTTATGATAAGGCCCAAACAAATTGGACATGGAACCACAGCTTCTGAGTTTCACTAACAATGACACAAGGCTGTGCACAGCTGCCCTTTATTGAACGCCTTCTTTGTGCCAGACAATTTCAGTGAACCCTCAAGCAGGTCTGTGTGATGAGTATTGTGGCCTCCAAGTATAGATAGAAAGAATCAGAGAGGTAATTAGTCCAAGGCCATACAGAGACCAGAGTTCAGAAGTGGGATTTGAACCCCTATCTGTTGGATTCCAAACTCTGCTCTCGATTACACTGTGCTATCTCATCTAAATGACCACAGCCAAGTTGTCCTCATCTTGGTGTTGCCCACAGCTAGCTTTCCTGACATCCTGTGTGTGTCCTACAGAGAACCCTTCCCCAGGACAGAAGGTCACTGCAGCCTTTCTGGTTTGGGGAAGCAGACCAGCAGCTGTGATGAGTAGTAAATAGGGTTGTGAACTTTGAGTCCAGGCTCCCTTGGCCCATCAGTGAGTGGCCTTGGTGGGCTGCTGCTGTCCCTCTGAGTTTTTCTGTGGAACATTTAAGGACCACTCCCACCACCACCGCTCACCAAAGATGATGATTCTTGGTATTTCTAAATTCAGGAGGTAAGTACCAGAGCCAATCAGCACACATGTGCATTCCCGAGCACACATGCTCATGCACACACATACTGTCACCAAGGGCACTGCTCCTCTCCCTCCACTACCTCCCGGAAGTTCGGAAGCTTTTCTTTGCCTTCCCGTACTAAACCCATTACCCATCACCCTGCCAGTAGCATTTGTAAATAGCACTCTAAAACAAAGAGAGTCAAAATACAGCAAACCAACTGTTCAGGCACCCTGGGAGCCATAGGAGCATTTGGGAGAAGCCAACCAAGTTCCATGTGACTAGCTCAGGAATAAGTCCCACAGTCATGCATACCCAGCAGAGAAAAGGGAACCACCATTCCTTATAGGCCACGTGGGTGCCCACGTCACAAACATTACTCCATTAAGTAATCATGAAAATATTCTAGAATTCTTTTTCAAGTTGTAAATGTTATGCAATAAACTCTATTTTTGGAAGAAGCAAAAAGAAACCTTTGTTTTATTCATTTGGAAGGTGACAAAATGAGTACAGGACGACATCTTGGGAAAAGTCACTTCTCTGTGCAGGGGAATTTCACAGGTTATTTGAAGGCTTATATGAGCCTGGTGTTTTGTAGAGAGTTTGGGTCTCTGAGGTAGTTTATATTTTGAGGTTATGGTTGGTAAGTAATAAAATGTGAACATCCTTTCTATTTTATATAGGACTTTATTTATTTTGTTGTTATTAGTAAGAATATACACAGCAAGCATACACCAATTCATCAGTGTCTATGTGTACCATTTAGAGACACTGAATACATTCTCTGGTAGCATAGTGCCTAAGGCACTTGACTGCTAACCAGAAGGCTGACGGTTCAAACCCACCAGCCACTCCTCAGACGGAAGACTGGGCAATCTACTTTCGTAGTGATACTGCCTTGGAAACCCAAGGAGGGGTCGCTATGAGTCGGGGCCGACTTGGTGGCAGTGCGTTTAGGGTTTTCTGGATGACATTCTTGAAGTTGTGCAACCATCCTCACCCTCCTTTTCTGGGTTATTCCTTCTTTGTTGACATAAATTCACTGGCCCTAAGGTTCCTGTCCAATCTTTCAAGCTGCTGTTGTCAATCTGATCTCATATAGATGGTCCTCAATTTCTTTTCTTAGTATGTTCTGTGGTCAGAGGGGGACCCTGATGTCCACACTACCCCTTGACCTGAGACTAACTGCTTGGTGACCTAAGGCCTGCTGTGAATCTTTGATTTCATGGTGCCCTGCCATCTCCACTCTCCCCGCACAAGCTTTGCTTTCATCACTTTAAGTGGAAATTAAATTTTAAAATTCAAGTTAGATGTCATTGATTGTATTAGTTAAAGTAACTTAGTTCCAACAACAGATAAACCCCAGAATCTCAATGGCTTAGCACAAATTGAAGTTGATGTCTTGCTCAATGGCATATGTCAATTTCAGTTGGTGGTGATGATGGATAGCGGGTGGGGGGGGGTGGTTCTGTCATTTAGGGCCCAGACTGGTGGAGGTACAGTCACCTTCAGCACTTTGGCTCCAAGGTTGCCATAGGCATCAATGTGCACTTGGCAGATAGTGAGAGGGCATGTGGGATCCCATGGGAGTATTTTATGGCCCTCACTTAGAACTGGTATAAATCCTTTCTACCCAATTTCATTGGCCAGAGGTCAGTCACATGATCCCATCTAGATGCTGGGGTCTAGGAAATGAAGTTCCTGGCTGGGCAGCCACTTCCCAATAACAACTATGTTGTTGTTGTTAGATGCGGTCCAGTCGATTTTCGACTCATAGCAACCCCATGTGGCAAAGCAGTACTGCCCAATAGGTTTCCTAGGCTTTAATTTTGATGGGAGCAGATTACCAGGTCTTTGTTCCACAGAGCAACTGGAGGACTTCGAACCACCAACCTTTTGGTTAGCAGCTGAGTGTTTAACCACTGTGCACCCAGTTTCCTTAATAACAACTATAGTTCATGGACAATGAACATAAAACTTTGGTGAACAGCAAGGGGACCAGAGAATGATTAAAGCAGGTTAGGTCCCTCCAGTTGATTTGTTACAAACAGCCTGTGGGTTGATACCTACATGTTTTTTTTCCTTGCATACTCGATAATGATTTAAAGGAGCTTTCTTCTCCACTTCCACCCATTCCTCAAGCCCTACCCTCTTGACTGATTCTTGGCTGATTGTTATCAGAAAACAATAGGTTGTTGGGCTGCTATCCACTTAGGATGCAGACAGTACTGCACGCTGTGCCCTATACTGGACATATCAAATATATACACACAGAGAAAGAGAGTGCTCTGGTAGCACAGTGGTTAAAGCATTCAACAGCTAACAAAAAGGTCAGCTGTTCAAACCTACTAGCTGCACCATGGGAGGAAGATGAGGCAGTCTGCTTCTGTAAAGATTTGCAGCCTTGGAAACCCTATGGGGTCCTACAGGGTCGCTATGAGTCAGAATTGACTCAATGGCAGTGGGTTATATATAATTTGAAATCTCAAAGAGCAAATTGGGTTAAAGGATCACTGGAGAATTGTAGAGGCCATGGCTGAACACTCACTCTGAAAGGTCACAGCACTGCTATCCTATAGACTCAATCCACATGAGAACAGGAAAGTATACTTTCAGCCTATTGAAGGAGGTTGTTCTGTCTAGAGATCTTGATTCTAGGGCTACCTCTCCTACCAACAACTGTGTGACTTTCAACAAGTCTCTGGACCTCAGTGTCCTCATCTGTAAAATGAGGAGTTTGGATTAAGTAAACTTTAAGGTCACCTGGAGTTGCAATATTCAAAGATTCTATGGCTGAAATAGTGAATGACACAGGAGACATCAACAGAAGATGGAAGGAATACACAGAGTCACTGTACCAAAAAGAATTGGTCAGTGTTCATCCATTTCAGGAGGTGGCATATGATCAAGAACCAATGGTACTGAAGAAGTCGAAGCTTTACTGAAGGAATTGGTGAAGAACAAGGTTCCAGGAATTGATGGAATACCCATTGAGATGTTTCAACAAACTGATGCTGCATGGGAGGCATTCACTTGTCTATGCCAAGAAATTTGGAATATAGCTACCTGTCAACTGAACTATGCCATGATTCTCAGTGGTTTGGCAGATATTAGGTAATCATCTTCCATTTTGTGATCTTATATGAGCAGCCAATGAGTTGAAAGGGGAGTTTTCTGGGGGGTGTGGCCTATATCCAATATATATGGATGCTCTGGCAAAGTGCTCTCTCTCTCTTTCCTGCACCTGACTTGACCTGACCTCCAGTTCTTGGGATGTGAGCCAGGGGACTGACCTGAAGACTCTGGGACTTGCTAGCTCCCACAGCCCCATGAGCCAGCAGCCTGCCATTTGACCTGCCAATTTGGGGTTCATCAGCTCCTGCAATCAATCACATGAGTCAGGAGAAGCCTCCAGCCTGACGCTAAACCCACAGATCTGGCATTTACCAACCTCCACAACTTCATGAACCATTGCCTTGAAATAAATCTCTATCTGTATTTATACAGACGTACATATGCTTCACTAGTTTTGTTCCTCTAGAGAATCCAGCCTAAGACATGTGTTAAATGTAAACGGAATAAAGGCTCCAACTAAAAGACAAAATTTGCCAGGCTAAATAAAAAGGAACCAAGCCCAACCAAATGCTGTTTCAAAAGAAACATCTAAAATATAAGAAGGCAAAAGGATAAACAAAAAGATATACCATGTCAAGAAAAGTGATGCAGCTATGCTGATGTGAGATCACCAATGCTTTCATGAAGCAAAAGGCATCGCTAGTGATACAGAAGGACATTTCATAATGCTGAAGGATTTGATTCAACAGTAAAAGACACCATTGTAAATTTGCATACACCAGAAGGCCGGCGGTTCAAACCCACCAGCCACTCCTCGGAAGGAAGATGGGGCAATCTACTTCCATAGTGATACTGCCTCAGAAACCCAAGGAGGGGTCACTAT
>NW_006921651.1:8814153-8815536 GCF_000298275.1 Orycteropus afer afer
TTGCCCCATCTTCCTTCCGAGGAGTGGCTGGTGGGTTTGAACCGCCAGCCTTCTGGTTAACAGTCAAGTGCCTTAGGCACTATGCTACCAGAGCTCCCACTTACAGTAATACTGAAGTTATATCAGACTGACCCTTTTGCCAATAACAATTATAAACAAGGGTGGAACAGGAACATGGAGAAAAACTGTCTAGAAATCCAGCTCTTCCTCTAAGCACAATGTAAGACAAGAGGGAATGTGAAGCTGTTGATGCACTGAAAATAACCACAGCAACTCAAAATACACCAAGTAATTAGGAGAAAAACAACCTAGTTTAAAAATGGATGAAAGATTTTAACATGTTACCAAAGAAGAGATACAAACAGCATATAAGTGCATGAAAAGATGATCAACATCATTAGGAAAACGGAAATTACAACCACAATGAGATACTACTATATACCTACTAGAATGGCTAGAGTTAAAAAATGGACAATACCAAGTGCTAGCAAGGATTCACAGCAACTAGAACTCTCCATGGGAGCTCTGGTAGCGTAGTGCCTAAGGCACTGGACTGCTAACCAGAAGGCTGGCGGTTCAAACCCACCAGCCACTCCTCAGAAGAAAGATGGGGCAATCTGCTTCCGTAGTGATATTGCCTTGGAAACCCAAGGAGGGGTCGCTATGACTCGGGACTGATTCGATGGCACATAACGACAACAACAACAGAACTCTCCATATTACTAAACCCACCGCCCTCCAGTCAGATGCGACTCATAGTAACCCCTCCTTGGGCTTCTGAGAAGATATCACTATGGAAGTAGATCAACCTTCCTTCCAAGGAGTGGCTAGCGGGTTTGAACCGCCAGCCTTCGGTTAGCAGTCAAATGCCTAAGGCACTACGCCACTGGAGCTCCTCCATATTACTAGGAAGAATGTGAAAACACCCACTTTGGAAAACAGTTGAGCAGTTTAATATCAATGTGAACATACCCCTACCATACAACTCAGCAAATCCATTCCTAGGTATTTACCCAAGTGAAATAAAAACATGTTCACACAAAAGACTGTATGCAACTGAAATATATATGTGATTAATTTAAAACTTTTGTGTTACAAATGATACCTTTGAGAAAGTAAAAAGATAAACCACAGAAAAAGAAAAATAGTTTTGCATATCCTACATCTGCTATGGGATTTGTATCCAGAATATATAAAGAACTCTTACAATTCAATAATAAGAAGACAAATAACCTAATTTTAAAAAATGGGCAAGGGATTTTAATTAGACATTTCTCAGAAGAAGATAGGAGCTCTGGTAGCATAGTGCCTAAGGCACTTGACTGCTAACCAGAAGGCTGGCGGTTCAAACCCACCAGCCACTCCTCGGAAGGAAGGTTGGGC
>NW_006921651.1:8815636-8821150 GCF_000298275.1 Orycteropus afer afer
GTAGTGATACTGCCTCGGAAATCCAAGGAGGGGTCGCTATGAGTCGGGTCTGACTCGACGGCACATAACAACAACAACAGAAGAAGATAGCTAGTAATGCTGTGCATTTCTCCAAATAGCACATGGAGAAATGCACAGCATTACTAGCTATCAATGCAAATCAAAATCACACCAAGATACCACTTCACACCCACTGGGACAGCAACCATAAAAATTACAAAAAAAAAAAAAAAAAAGCAGACAATACCAAGTGTTGGCAAGGATGTGGAGAAATTGGAATCCTCATACATTGCAGGTTGGAAATGGAAACTACTAGTAGGGAAATGAGTAAGCAAAGAGCACCACATCCATCCACTTGATGGAATTTATTCAGGCACCAAAATTCATGCTGATGAAGAGTTTGATACAAGAGGAAACATGGTGAGTGAAAATAGCAGAATAAGGAGTGTACAGACAGAACCATCTCAACTACAGGGGAGAGAGCTACAGTGGATGGAGGCGGCTCTGCACAGCAGACGGGGAGTGGGAAGATTTCACCCTAAGAGTGCTGGAAAGAGTAGAAGAGGAATGATGCTGTTTTGGGGTACCAGTCTGGAGGCCGTGAGGCCCTGATTCTTGGCCCATGCCTTTCCCCAGGGGGTGATCAGTCTGCTGAAACCCAGCCAGTCCCAGCACCCCAACCCCTGGTGGGCTGTGCCCAAAGCTTGCAGGTGTCTTGGGTGGGGATTTAATACCCTTCCTAATCTTCTTTAATCTTTCCCCCTTTGGCCACCTGAAATACACATACAATGTAAGTACATCTTGCAAATACAGATTCAAAACAAAGTCCCTAATGTGCCACCATCACTTACAAAATGGCCTGGGAACCCTTATAAAGAAATGCCAGCACTGGTACTTTGGGAGCAGCTGGGCTCAGGCCAGGAAGCTCTGGTAGTGTAGTGGTTAAAACACTTTGCTCCCTAACCAAAAGGTCAGCAGTTTGAACCCACTGGAGGCTCCCCGGGAAAAAGATGAGGCAGTCTACTTCCATAAAGATTTACAGCCTTGGAAACTCTATGGGGCGATTTTATTCTGCCCCATAGGGTCGCTATGAGGCAGAATCAACTGGATGGAGTGGGGTTGGTTTGGGTGGGCCCAAGCCTGCCTTCTGCAGGCTGTCTGCTCAACCCCCACCTTCTCCACACACAAGCCGGACACCAGAGAAAACAGTCACATGTAGCAGGGTAGCTATTCCCCAGAACCGGGGTTCAGCAAGTAATTGTAGGGCCTGAAAGAGTGGGCCTGGGAGCCAGGAAACCTGGCTTCTGATCCGAGTGGGGCCGGCTCCTTACTCACTGTAGACCCGTTAGTATGTTATTGCTTCTCTCTGGGCCTCACTTTCCTCTCCTGTTAAATGGGGCTAAAAATGGAAAACGATATTCCAGAGCCTCGGTCTGGAACCCACTGAGATAACCCAAGTGGAAGGGTTGGCACAATGTCAGACACACAGCAGGTGACTCTGCTGGCTCTGAGGGAGTCTCCCAACCCTATGGGCCCCGATCCCGCCTTAGTAACAGGAGGACTGTGGCGACAGGATTGCAGGATTCAAAGATCCCTGGGCCACCGTATGGAATTGAAGCAGGCAGCACCACGGGGCGGGGCGATGCCAGACAGGGGAGGGACTCGAACCTGCGTGTCCGTAGGCTTTCGGCCCCACCCGGAGTCCGGCGGTCATGTGGCGCGGTCACGTGGCCTGACCCGGAACCGCGGTATTGGGCTCCCGGCAAGCTGCGAGGTATTTGGGCACGATCCGGTACGTGAGCTCCTTGGCGGGTCCGAGCGCCGACCCGAATGCCTTCTCCGTGGGTGGCGGGGCTCCTCTGAGACCCCTAGCTGCTCGCCCGAAAGTGTGGGACTGGCGGTGGGGGCGGAGGCGAGGTGTCCCGGGCGCGGTCCCACCAGCCTGACCAACCCAGGGCCTGGGAAGTGGCTGCAGGCAGCCGCCCCTTGTGGCCGTGGACGAGTCTCTTCGCCCCTCCGAGCCAAAGTTTTTGCACCTGCGGATTGGGGCGGTTACCACGAGCAAGTTCTTCCTGCCGGGGTCGCAGTGAGGTTTGGGGGGCGGGGGAAGTTATGGCGTTCAAACTGCTGCGAAATCTGCACAGTGCTAGGCAGACGCGTGCGGGTCACAGGGCGTACAGGGGCGAACTGCAGACCCGCCCTCCGCGCCAGCTCAACTCCCTCGGGCCCTCCAGTCCAAAGGGGGGCGGCCGAGGCTGCGGATGGACCCCAAGACCGAGCTTCCTGGAGGCAGGAGCAGCCGAGGGAGTGAGAGGGCCCGGGCTCCAGATGGTGAACTTGGGCGCTGGGAGTGTCCCCAGGCTGGCCTAGCAGCATCAGGAGCCCCCTTTGCCAATGAGCCCCGAGTCCCCTTTTTTAGGGCAGGACAGACAGGAGACCAGGGAAATCACCAAGGAAGCTTGGTCAGGTTCATCAAGAGCCTTTTGAAAATCAAAAAAACAAAACAAACCCACTGCCATCCAGTTGATTATTACTTTTAGCGACTCCCGTTTGGGTTTTCAAGGGGGTAAATCTTTATGAAAGTAGGTTGCCCCATCTTCCTTCTGCAAAGTGGCTGAAGGGTTTGAACTGCCAACCATCCGGTTAGCAGTCAAATGCCTTAGGCACTAGGCCACCAGAGCTCCTTTTTGAAAAATAAGTAGAACTTGAATGTCCACTAAAAAAAATTCCCATTTTTTCTGGGAACATGGCATTAAGGCCAGTTATGCCAGTGTTGTAGGGTCTTAGTGATGTGCTGAACCCCTAGGAAAGATGGCAGACTTCTTTGTCACTTCCTTTTTAATTGCATATATTTTTTGATTTGCTAATGAAGCTAAAACTCTGTATTGTTCCTGCCTTTTATCATCAAAATATGAATGATGCTGTCCTCTTAATTTGAAGGAGGAAAGCTAAAAAATCCTAAGGCCCCTCACACCGGTAGAAGAAAGAGTTTGCTAAGGGTGGTTCTGCCCAGAGACTGTGATAACTGTCCTGGGAACTGAAGGGAGGTGGAGCAGCGGTTTGCTCCCCACTTCACAGCGGGAGCCTGAGCCTCAGAGAGTTCAGGTGACTTGGCCAAGCAGAAACTGGACCAGGTCTCCAATGCCTTTTCTCTTAGAGTTTATTGTTACTCCACTGCCCCGTCCCAGGATACCTCGTCTTCATCTAGGAATCCTGCTTCCCAGCTGCCTAGGTGGTGCTCAGTGCCTCCCAGGGAGCTCTCTGGGGCAGCTTAGGGTGGGTTTGCTGAGCCAGACCGCACCTGGGATCTGAGTGGCCCACAGTGAAATGAGAGCACCTGGAAGGAAGCAGAGGAGGCAGGGATTGATGTTTGGTCACCTGCTGTGTGCGAGGGGCTGTGCTGGCTGCCGTCAAGTTCTGGGTAAGAGTCAGAGGGCGAGCTGCCCGTGGGAGGGGGAGGCACAGCCCCCTCTGACGCTCCCCAGCTGTGGGCGTGTGTTCTCAGCAGACTGCCTGGGAGCCTGAGAGAGACCTCACGACCACTGGGCTCTCCTGCAGCTTGTCCACTGCTCAGGAACAGCAGGAACGGGAACGAGAACCTCCGCTGGCCCTCCAGTCCTCTCTGTTTTAAGCCTTCACAGGACCAAGGATGCTATGAGCTGGTCATGACGTCTGTCGGCTGCAGCCCTTTCTGAACCTCTGGCTGTCCGGAAGCTCCATTCTGATCCTTGCCAAGGTAGGTCATCCTGCCCAACCTGAGACACAAAGAGGTGGCAGCACCTTGTGTGGTAGAGAATGAGGCGGGCAGTAGACCGAGCATTGCAGCTACCAGGAGCCCCCTCACCCCCACTCCCCCTGCCCAGCTCTGCATCCTGCCATCATCTTTGCCTCATCACTTTCATCCTCTGAATCCAGGTGGTCCATATGGCCTGCTGAGCCTCTAAGCTGCACCTCTTGAATCAGCCCCTTCCTCTTCGTACTCCTGGGCTCCACTGAGGAGTGGGCTCTCATTCCCACCCTGGGATGATCAGCCTGCATATCCCTAACCTTGCCCATCTCCAACCATCACATCACCTCTCGGCTCACTACTACAGGGACTTCTGGTGCCAATCACAGCCTCGATTCCATAGCCTACGATTCCCCAGCCCATACCCTTTCCTCTTATCAGGGCAGAGCCCCCAGTTTTTTCATACTCACCTGGGGGGATAAACTGGCCACTGTTAAGTCAGTTCCAACTCATGGTGACCCCATGTAGGCCAGAGTGATTCAAAGCCACCAGCCACTCTGGAAGGAAGATAGGGCAGTCTACTTCCATAAAGATTTACCACCTCGGACACCCAACAGGGATCACTGTGAGTCAAAATCAACTCAATGGCAGTGAGTTTGGTTTTTGGTTTTAGGGTTTCTATGGCTGATTTTTCTGAAGTAGATCACCAGGCCTTTCTTCTGAGATGCGCTTCAGTGAACTTGAACCTCCACCCTTTCAATTAACAGCTGAGTGCTTTTAACGTTTGCACCACGTAGCGATTCTGCTCACCTGGAAGTGGTCTCTAAATCCAAATTGGCTCAGCGCCGCTCCTTTCAGGCCCACATACCTCACCTTCACACCTCCGCTACTCTCGCAGTCTCTGTTCTGCTTTAGTATCTACTCCTTACTAGGAACATGCTAGGAGCCCTGGTGGTGCAGTGGTTAAGCACTTGGTTGATAACTAAAAGGTTAGTGGTTCGAACCTACCAGCTGCTTCGGGTGAGAAAGATGCAGTAGTTTGCTTCTATAAAGGTTTACATGTTGGAAACCCTATGGGTCAGTTCTGTAGGGTCACTGTGAGTTGGAATCGACTTGATGGTAGTGGGTTTTTTGGGTTTGTTCATTTCACTGTGTGCATTCAGGTCCCCCTGTATTAGTCTGGAAACACCTTGGGGACAGGTGCTCTGCACTGAGAATCCACCTGCGGAGTATGAATGAGTCCACACCCTCAGGATGCTTACGAATTTGTTGGGAACTGAACACCCACTCGAGGCACAGTCAGAGCCGAGCTTCTGGCCCTCGTCTGATGCCGCCGTGCATCCACCTGTTACCCTTCTGTGGCACACACTGCGGCACAGAGAGGATTTCCAGGCCCTGCCTGAGGCTGCTGTCAGCGCACGCAGCCGTCCGTCCGGGAGCTTGTCAGGCAACCTCAGAGGTTTAGAGGATTGCTGCCCTGCTGCATCCCAGGGGCCTGAGGTGCAGCCTGGGAGGCTATGAATTATCTCTCAGTTGTTGACCAATCAAGAGTCACAGTGCATAGATTCAGGCGTAAAATGTGTGGCACGGAATGTACATGTGTGGTCAGGAAGGGCTTTGGAAGGCGAAAGACACAGGTGGGTGTGGCTGGAAAAGCAGCAGGTATGGCAGAGTCCTTGGGTGGAAATGGTTGAGTGCTTGACTGCTAACCAAAAGGTAGGCGGTTCACACCCACTTAGAAGTGCCTTGGAGGAAAGGCCTGTCAGTCTGCTTCTGAAAGGTCACGG
>NW_006921651.1:8840163-8889580 GCF_000298275.1 Orycteropus afer afer
TTTTAACAGTTCTTTTTTTGTGTGTGTTTTTGTTTACTTGTTTTGTCTCTTCTTTAGGACACTAGAGAGGGGGAAAAGGGAAGATGTCATAAAAGTAAACCCATGCTCATGAAAAACAAGAAAAGTATAAAATAGTGGTGGTTGAGTGGGGGAAAATAACCCATAATCTCTCTCTCCAGAAGCAACAACTTTAACAGCATTGGCTTTCTTGATATTTCTTCTGTACTTTGTTTTTTTCTTCACATTTGTAAAAACAGCATTGACGGCCATTTTTTTAACATAGTACATTGTATCAGAGGAATCCTCCATGTCATTGAAAATACTCTAATATTTTAAGTGGCTGTTGACTCATGTCCATTATTTAGATATACTGTTATTTATTTGTTTCCCTGGCACTGGATATTTACTTTTTTTATGGTTTGCTTTAGAAATCATGTTGTGAACATCTTTGCACATGAATCATTTTGCCTACGTAGATTTACTGCAACAAAGAGCATGGATATTTTTTTCGGCACTTGGTACACTTGGCAAAGTTCCTAAAAGTTGGCCAGTTGTCAGTTAAATGCCCTGTGGTAGTGAAGGTTATGTGCCAATTTGGCTGGGCCTGGTTTTGAGTGGCTGGGCAGCCGGATGTAGTTATTCCCCTGGAGAGACTGGTAATCCACTCCCTGGTGGAATCTACTGGAGCAGCTGAGTGGCTCCCTTAGGGATGTGGTCTCCTTCCAGTAGATCAGGAGAAGCCTTGAGAAGGTCTGCATCTTTTTGACATGCTTGAATCCCGCATGTAGCCAGGAAGCATTCAGGAGCCTGCCATATTGTCTGCTGATACAAGGACTGTGCATTTTCACTTGTCGACCTTGGGTTTGTCAGCCTCGGCAGCCAGCAGCTGCCTGAGTGAGGAAAGCCTCCAGCTTCAGTGGCCAAGAGGCAGAGCTGAAGCCCAAGGTCGAGGAGCTTTCACCCAACCCCTAGAGCCTGGTGCTTTGAACTCGGATTTCTAGGCTCCAAAACTGTAAGAGAATAAATCCCTGTTTGTTAAAGCCACCCATTTGTGGTATTTTCTGTTGGAGCGTCACTAGAGGTAACCAAAACATGCCCCTAACATTCTACTATGGAGATGTGGCCTGGTTTCTTAATGTTTTCTTGTAATTTTGGGGAGATGGCTGGCCCCCCCACCCTTCCTAGTCACCACCCAGGGTCCTGAGGCAGGCGTTCTTTGCCGCTTTCCCTGTTGAGACAGCGATACCCACATAGGCTGGTCTAAAACTGTGGGGCCTCTTGGTGGCAAGACTTGGGTCTTGTCTGTTTCGTTGTCCCCAGTGTCTGGCATCCCCTAAGCCCTGTTCTTCCTCTTGCAGCTCCCTGCCCTGGAGGACAGGCTCAGCACCCTGCTTGCCCCAGTCATCATCTCCTCGATGACAATGCTGGAGAAGCTCTCAGACACGTATACCTGCTTCTCAACAGCAAGTGACAACTACCTGTATGTCCTTCACCTGGTGAGTGTGTAGCACGGGGGCCATCTCCCTCTTTCCTTAGCCCCTTGGGGAGCCACACAGCTGTGCTTTATCTTGGACTTTAGACTCTTTTGAAAGGCAGAAACTGCATCTTATCAGAATCCCCAGCCTCTCCTCAGTATCCCCAGGGGGCAAGGCAGGTGAAAGGAGGGCTTCTGGGGTTGGCTCACCTTGGTCGAGCTGTGCCTACAGTTTGAAGAATGCCTGTTCATTGCCATCAATGGAGATCACACGGAGAATGAGGGGGACCTGCGGCGGAAGCTACATGTGCTCAAGTACCTGGTCGAGGTGCACTTTGGACTGGTTACCGTGGACAGCCAGCTCATCCGAAAGGAGTGAGTCCTCACAGCTCGTCCCCTCTGTGCCCTTTGCTGAGCACCCAAACGATGTGCACCCAGCTTACGTGACGCTGCTGTTCCACACTCTGCCCCTGGCTGGGTCGCTGGGTCAGAGAAGCAGAGCTCCAAGGAACCTTGGAGATCGTTTGGTCCAACCCTCCCATTTCACAGCTGGGGAAATTGAGGGAAGAGAAGTTAAATAACGTGCCCAGGGCCACCCAGCGGGTGGTAGGTTACACCCAGCCCAGAATCAGAGCTCAGGGCCGCTAGTCCGGCGCTCTTCCTGCTGCAGCGTCAGCTCTCTGTCATCACAGACCTTGCTGAACGCATCCTCTCCAGCTTCCCAAAGACACTTAGACTCCCTCTTCAGGGAAACACATGTGCACACACCCATACACCACCTGTGAACAGTTTTTCTGAGGGATCAGACCCCTGACACCCCTCTCTGGGCTCACAGCAAAGAACACATGAAAGAGAATGGTGTGCAGAGCATACCCTCAGGTGGGAAGGAGCCCAGAAAAGGAGCTCAGTTGGAATGTGGACTCAGGAGACAGATTCTTGGTGGGGTCACCCTGAGTCTCACAATGAGTTGGGAAGTTGCCAAGTTGGAAACATGAGTCTTTTGAGCTGTAGCAACGTGAGCAAGCACCCATATCAAATTGGCAAATATCATTTCATGAGTCACTTTAGCCCAGGTGGGTGATGGTTTTAGCATTGGAGCTGGTTGCAGCCCTGGCATGGTCCTGACCAGCGAACCTCTGGGAGAAGTGAGAGGTCTAGAAAACTGAGGCGCCTTCCTGGCCCTCTGTAGCTGACCTTGTCTCACATGTCTGAGTATGAGAGAGACTGAGAAGTTAGCAGTTTGCCGACTCCTGGTCTGTGCTTATGCCCCTACACTCCATGGCCTGGGCCCAGCCAGAATCATGGGCTCTTTGGTGGCTTGTGGGCTCCCACAGTTACTTGGGCACATCCCAAGAGCTCTTCCAGCTCTGTAGGTGACATGGGACTATGGTCACTTGGGTTGGGGTTGAGAGTAACCAGCTTTCTCATGATCTCTCCTGGTCTCTTGGGCTTTGCCCCCAGGCTGCGGCCTCCAGACCTGGAGAGGCGCAACCAGGTGTGGGCGCACTTCCAGAGCCTGTTGTCGACCTACAGCCGCCTGCGGGAACAGGAGCAGTGCTTCGCCGTGGAGGTGACTACCGGGTGACTGCCAGGGGTGGGAGGCCTGCCTTTCAGGTGCTTATCAGCTGCTGGGAAAATCAGTCCCTACTTTGGAAATGATACATATGTACTAAAAAAGTACCATGAAGTGTCCTGGGTGCCTTATTAGATTTATCTTCAAAATCCATGGTGGTGCGAAGGATGAGAACATCAACTCTTTCTCAGGTTATCAGAAAAGGCTTCCTGGAGGAGGTGACTGAGTACAGTTAAGAGCCAAACTCCTTCCTTAACGCTCCAGATCCTGTATAATCTGGCCTCTGCCTGTCACATTCCAGCTTCACCTTTTGCCTCTGTCCCTCGCTCACTGTGCACTGGCCACATAAGACTTCTTTCCATATGAATATGCTATGTTTAGCTCTGTCCAATATGTGCCACTATATTGGTGGTGTAGTGCCTAAGGCATTTGACTGCTAACCAGAAGGTTGGCTGTTCAAACCCACCAGCCGCTCCGCAGAAGGAAGATGAGGCAATCTACTTCTATAAAAATTTACCGCCTTAGAAACCCAATGAGGGTTGCTATGAGTCAGCATTGACTCGATGGCAGTGGGTTTAGTTTTTATTGAATTTCAAGCCACACTTTCTATGTGGCTAGTCCAAATTGAGTTGCGCTCAAAGTGTAAAATACACACCACATTTTTATGACTTCGTATAAAAAAATAACAGTTAATCGTTAATAATGTAATGTTTTTATATTGTATGTTGAAATCGTAATATTTGGGGTATATTGGGTAAAATAAAGTACATTATTAAAACTAGTTTCATATGTTTCTTTCTACTTTGTTAATGTGCTACTAGAAAATTTTAAATTATGCACAGGACATACCTTATATTCCAATTGAATGGCACTGCTCCAAACTCTCCCTGCCTCAGGGCCTTTGCGTATGCTATTTTGTTTTGCTTTGTTTTTCCTCTGAATTTGCCGCATTCTCTCTCTCCCTCTTTCTCTGGTGTGCTTTCTCAGTCTTTAGATATCACCTTAAAAGGTCACCTGAGGTACACCTCTTTGATCACCTGACCTGAAGTAGGTTTCTGTCCTTCTTGTCTAGTCAAGTACTGTGCTTTCCCACCTCGCACTTCTTAGAGTTGGCACTACCATGTCTGCTTCCTTGTACAGTGCCTGTCTCATCCACTGGAGTCTAGCGACCAGACTGTAAGCCCCAGGAAGGCAGGGACCCTGTGGTCTCAGACTCTCTGGTCCCCACTGTCTGGTACATGGTATGAGCTCAGTGTGGATTGAGTGTGCCTACTAGCCCAGGGCCTGGAGAAGGGAGAGGGTGGTCCGTGACATGGCATCCTCTCCCTGCCCCATGGACAGGCCGTGGAGCGGCTGACCCACCCCCAGCTCTGTGAGTTGTGCGTAGAGGCACTGGAGCGGCATGTCGTCCAGGCTGTCAACTCCAGCCCCAGGCGGCCTGGTGAGGAGGCCCTGCACGCCTTCTTGCTTGTGCACTCCAAGCTGTTGGCCTTCTACTCCAGGTGAGCCATGGCCTAGCCCCTGGTGACCTGAGGGCCCTAGCTCTTACACTTGCCCATCCTATTCCCTGGACCCCAAAACACTGCCTTCCCCAGTAAAGAAAGCCTCAGGACCCATCTCTTCCACAAAGCCCAGAGTCTTCAACTCTTCACCCCTTCTTGTGTCTCTCTCTTTCTCTGAAGCATTTCTTTTTGGAACACTGTCTTAGAAATAAATTTAGGAGAACTACCTTCCATGTTATTACTGTTTCCAGGTTGTTTCCTGTTGCTATTGCTTTTTTTTTTTTTAAACACTGTCAAGTTTTATTTTTTAAATGGATAGATTAATTGTATTTATACCTTGCCTTTCTCCAAAAAGGCTTAAGTCTGCTGAGGTATTTGTAAACTCCTTGCGGGTAGGGAGCTTGCCTTGGATGCCCCGACCTTCTTGACCCCACAGCACTGTCACTTTCCTGGGTGGAAGCACCAGCTGTTGCTGCCTCACCTCCTTGTTCTGTCTTCACAGCCCGAGCGCAGGCTCCCTGCGCCCTGCAGACCTCCTGACCCTCATCCTCCTGGTGCAGAACCTCTACCCCAGCAACAGTGTGGCACAGGCCGATGATGCACAGGTCTTGGGGTGCTCCCACTCCCGGGGCAGTGGAGGCCGTGAGGGGGACAGCTCAGAAAGCCAGTCTGGACAATGGAGGACGGGCTGCCTGGGGAGGGCATGGTGTCCAAGTCCCAGTTCTGGGCATGTGAAGGAGCATGATTTTTCCCTCTGTTTTCAGATGTTAAGGGGGTTTTGTGGAATGCATATGGTGCAGGTTAAAAGTGCAGATTTGAGGAGTCAGATGGTCCTGGTTTGAATCTCAGCTGCCCCACTTAGCCAGCGGTGTGATGTGGACAAGTCCCTGCCGCTCTGAGGCTCAGTTCCCTTATCTGCACATGGGGCTAACGTTGGCATCTTCCTCTCGGGGTTGTTATGAGAAATAGAAGGGGTGACTCACATACAGCCCAACAGTGCCTGGGGTGTAGTGAACACTCAGGTGAGTCACCACCATCACCATTGTCATCTTCGTCCACTGTAGTAGTTGTAGAATCGGAAATCCCAGAGAGCTGGAATTCCTGGAATCTCAGTGGTTCTGGAGAAATACTAGACCACCTAGAATGGAAACCCCCAGGGAAGCTGGGAAGTCTGAGGACCCTGCCCAGGGCTGCGCACTGGGGCAGGGTGGAGGGCCCTGGCTCTCTGCTCTCAGGGCTTTTCTGTGAAATGCTGGAAGGTCCAGGGCTGATGCAGAGGGGCCGGTCAGAGGGGCGCTAACAGGCTTCTCCCTGCCCCATCATAGCCTCCCCCAGCGCGGCCCCGGAGCAGCCAGAACATCCCGGTGCAGCAGCCCTGGAGCCCTGGCTCCACACACCAGGCCAGGAGGAGCTCTACAGAGACGGTGTGTGCACACGCTGCGCGGGAGGAGAGGCAGACCTGCCTCACCTGTGTGGCCAGGCCTTTCCCCGGGAAAGCAGGGTCCAGGGTTGAGCCAGCCAGGTGATCTCCCAAGTCCTCAGCCTGAGCTGCCCTCTTCTCCCTCCCAGGAGACAGACAGCTTCCCTGAAGAGTACTTCACACCAGCTCCTTCCCCTGGCGAGCAGAGCTCAGGTGAGGGGTGTGGGGGTGAGGGCAGGAGGCCAGGTGGGCTGTGTATATATATATATATATATATATATATATATACGGATCAGCAGCCCCAGGGATTCTGCCTTGGGGTTTAGTGGCCCTCCACACCTTGCCCAGTTCCGGGCACAGACACTCAAATTCGTCGGAGATTTTTCTCCCCAGAGCATAAGATGCAGACTTCAGCTTCCTGTCTGTCTTCCCTGCTAGCACCAGCTTGAGCTCAAAGACATTTTAAGGCCACTTGCATGTTTCCTAAGGCTGTGGCTTCAGTTTTCCTTTTTGCAATTGACTTAATAATAATGAGGTAAAATTAAGTAATAATCATTTTATTTAAAGTGCATTTTTTAAAATACAAATATCCACTCTGTAGTTAGGAGCTCTGGAGATATAGTGGTTAAGTGCTTGGCTGCTAAAAGTCCATAGTTCGAACCCACCAGCCCTGCCCTGGGACAAAGATGAGAGGCATTCTGCTTCTGTAAAGATTTACAGCCTTGCTCACCCACAGGGCCAGTTTTGCTCTGTCCTGTAGGGTCACTATGAGTCAGAATTGACTTGACCTCAGTAGGCTATAATTTATACCAATAAAAAGAAAAACAATGTCATTAACAAACAAATCAGTGTTGCTTAGACAAATAGGTAAGCCAAAACCCAGACTACTGTGGTCACTGAGCATGACATCTAACCCTGAGTTTCTTGGGAGAAGGCTGGATTATGTGGTTTGCATCATGTATTAGAAGGAAGAAGGCCGGGGGTCAGGAGGAGAAGCATCTTGGGCTGAGTTTGAAAGGCATTTACCGTGCGGCTTCCTGAAACCGGTAGTTCTTAATCACCTGGAGAACTTCAGCCAGGCCAGTTACAGTGGCCAGACCTGGGGCCCAGGTGTGAATACTCTGAAATCCCCCCCACATGGGTCCAGTGTATAGCCAGGATGTGACCACCTCTCTGCACAGATTTGCCGCTAGTCTAGGTGCAGTTAGACTAGGCTGGCGAGCTTTAAAAATGCAAGCAGTCCCCAGGTTGCGAACAAGATCAGTTCTGTCTTTAAATGGAACGGGTGCATATATAGTTCTTATTTAACCTGCAAGAAAAGGCTCGATGCATTTTAACTGATCTAAAAGCTGCACATGCAGCAAGTGAAGGTGATTGGGATGAAGAATCTGTTGTGAGTAAGGAGTTGGTTCGATCATTGAAAACTGAGGGAAAATTTACATAACGTTAGAAGGCAAGTGTGAGTTGTTAGTAAGTCTGATATTCATAACCCAGGGACTTACTGTACTGAAGCTGGCCCTGAGGCCAGAGAGTCTGACTTAATTGGTGCTGGAGTGTGGCCTGGGCATCAACAGTTTTAAAAGGTCCCCACAAGATTCTCCTGTGCAGCTAAGGTGGAAACCGCTGGGCTGAATGTTCTAAACCTGCAGTCCTTGGACAGGCTTCACGGAGCCTGGGACCCTGAGATTGTGCGTCATCTCGTACATGCTCCCCGTAGCTTTCCTCCAATTCGCCACACGCTCCGTGAGCCCAGAACATGGTGCATTTGGGTGACCTCTGAAGTTTTCATCTTCTTACTGCTCCCTCCCTCATCACCATCATCCTCCCACCCCTATCTCTCAGTGGTGTTTCCTCTATCTCTGGGCTGTAAATAATGCCATCCCACAGCCAAAACTCACAACTTGGAAAAAGTGTGAGCTGCACTCGTCCATCTATAAATCAGAAACACGTTTGTCAGGAGAAACATGGCTGTGAATGGTGGTTACTCGTTGCCACCGAGTCGATTCCCACTCATAGCAACACCCATTGGGTTTCTGAGGCTGTAACTCTTTACGGAAGTAGGTCGTCCCATCTTCCTTCCATGGAGCAGCTGGTGGGTTTGAACTGCTGACCTTCTGGTTAGTAGCCAAGTACCTCCTTATGCCACCAGAGCTCCTTTAAACGGTCGTTATTTGCAGTGAGATATAATAACAGTATTATTATAAGTATGTAATATTTTGAATATGCAGTGGGTTCAGTAGGTTTTCATGAGCTATTAAGAAAAAAAAAAAAGCTCACTGCCATTGAGTCAGATCCGATGCATAATGACCCCTCCTCAGGTTTCCAAGGCAGTATCTCTACAGAAGTAGATTGCCCCATCTTCCTTCTGAGGAATGGCTGGTGGGTTTGAACCTCCAGCCTTCTGGTTAGCAGTCAAACACCTTAGGCACCATGCCACCAGAGCTCCTGAAGGAAACCTACCTCAACTCCTGCACATGCTTAGTAAGGTTTGCTGATTGAATAAATTAATGAGGAAAATGCAGACAATCTGCTTCCCTAGTGACACCACCTCGGAAACCCAAGGAGGGGTCACTGTGAGTCGGATCTGACTCCACGGCGGTGAGTTTGGGTTTTTTGTTTGTTTGTGCTGCTCCCAGGTGCTCCTCTCTTACACCTTCTCTATGGGGTCTCTGAGGGAGCCCTGGGGGTCCAGTGGTTAAGTGCTCAGCAGTTCAAACCCACCAGGAGCTCCATGGGAGAGAGATGTGGCAGTCTGCTCCTGTAAAGATTTACAGCCTTGGTAACTGATAGGACAGTTCTACCCTGTCCTACGAGGTCTCTGTGAGTCGGAATCAACTTGACAGCAGCAGATACCGGCTGGAGTCCCTGGTGGTGCAAATGGTTAATGCACGCCGCTCCTAAGCAAAAGGTTGGAGGTTGGCGCCCACCCAGAGGCACCTTGGAAGAAAGGCCTGGCAATCTACTGTATTTTTGTGCAAATAATACATGCATTACACATTTTTGCATACCATACAACACCCATGTGTTATTTTCCTAAGCACACTGTACAAATATCTCTTTCACATTAATGACTTTTTTTTTTTCAATTTTTTTTTCTGTCTAATGGATTTAATGTTAAGTCTTCATCTTGGTGCCTGTTGACGTGGAGGTTTGGTTCCCAGCAGCAGACCTTCACCAGCCTACCCTCAAGTTTCTAAAGCAGCCCTTCTCCCAGCAGGATCCCTTCCCTGGCCTGCAAAACCACTTTTTCCAGTGCAGGAAGAAACCACTTCTTCCATCCCAGAAACAGCCCTCAGTAGCACAGCTGGCCCCAGGTTGGGAGGAACAAGGGTCTTTGTACTCTGGCCCAGAGAGGCCACTCAGGTGGGTGAGGCTGGCACACTCACAGCCACACACCTTCTGCCGCGCCATGTGGCTGGCTGACCATCATGGTCTGGTGGTTTGAATCTCCTGCTTGCGTGGATGCCGCAGGGTGGGTGTGAGAGCCATAAGCAGAGAGGGCTCCTGTATCCCTTGCTCCCTGCTCAGATGAAACAGGTCCTAATGGCCACCAGAGCTGGGACATCGTGCGCCCACTCTGTACCATTCTGCCACCTGGCATTGTGTGCGGCCAGCACTGCAGGACCTAGGTACACGTGGGCAGCGGCCCTCTCTGCCTGCTGTGGGACGAGCCTGTACTCCAGCTACGGCAGCTCTGCACGCAGCCCTCCATCTCAGGCACACCATTTGCACCGGGGGCAGATCAGCTGCAGGAACTGCACTGCACTCAGGCCCAGCTATGAATGGCCCCGGAACAAATGCACAGTTTCAGTTGTTTTACTTTCTGGTTACCAGGGTACTTCCAAACTCGATCCATGACTTCTTAACCATGGCTTATACCTTTACTATAGAGATATGATCAAAAGTGGGAGCTCTGGTAGCATAGTGCCTAAGGCACTTGACTGCTAACCAGAAGGCTGGCGGTTCAAACCCACCAGCCACTCCTCAGAAGGAAGGTTCGGCAATCCTACTTCCGTAGTGATACTGCCTCAGAAACCCAAGGAGGGGTCGCTATGAGTTGGGGCCGACTCGACGGCAAATAACAACAACAACATGATCAAAAGTGACATTTTTGGATTATTGAATGAGGATGAATAAGGCCAAAATTCACTTCTGGAAATACCACACAACACGTGCTGTGTAGGCCTGGGTGCACTATGCCAGAACTTTTTTACGTAATTGTGTCATTTCCCCGTCACGTGTGTGTGCACAGTACTTACATGGGCACAAAAACTTCCAAAAGATCAGCCATTGAAAACTGTATGGAGCACAGTTCTTTTCTGACATAGATGGCGTCACCATGAGTCAGAATCAACTCAACAGCCAGTCAGGGAGGGGTCTGTAGGAATAGAGGGTGGGGAGGGAGGTTAAAGGGGTGAAGACAGGGGTGCTGAGGGAGTGGCCGTACCACCCCTGTTGCTGGTTGTATCTTTAGAGCTGTATTCCCAGTGGCCATTCCCAGTGGCCACAGCTGCCAGCTCCGTGGAAGCTTCTGGCTGCTTTGCCTGGGGCTGTTACTGTTGGCAGCACTTGCCAGCTGGGGTAGGATGGGATACGCTGCACTCTCCCACACTGAGGTGCCTCTGCCGCTGCCTGGTGCTTCAGGACTGACTGGCCGGGGAGCCTCCTATCTCCACCCCTCCCCTTCTGACGTCCCACTGCTCACACTGTCGTTGCCTGTGGCCTGCAGGTAGCACCATCTGGCTGGAGGGGGGCACTCCACCCAGTGATGCCGTCCAGATCCAGGTGAGTGTCTTCTGAGAAGGAAGGCTCCCCCTGCACTGATTGGTCTGAGAGGCTACGGGCGGGGTGGGGGGGGCACTAGGGATTCAGGGCTTAGCCTCCGGGGGGCTCCACCAGGGCCAGCCTTCCTCCTGCCCCTCAAGGTCAGTCATTGCAGGGGTGGGGGATATGTGAAGGGTGACCTTACGCCACACTCTCCCCCAGGAGCTGGTCTCAACTCCTGCTGAATTCCACCCTCCTCACTATTTTTAAGAGTGAAAGTCCAGTTTAATTGTTAATGTTTTTGTAAATGAGAAAGTAAATGTATTCCTTGTAGAAAAATTAGAAAATATAAAAGTAAATTATGGAAAAAAGAATGAAATTCCCTCTCAGTCCCACCCCCAGATAGTAACTACTATGCATATTTTGGGGGTATTTCCTTCCAATCTTTTTCCCTGTGATTTTATGTGTACACATACAAACTCTTTTTTCTTTTCTTCCCCCACCAAATTTGAATCATAATGAAATTCATTACTTTCTTCTCTAGTCATTTTTCCGTTTACTAAGCATTCTTGAGCAGTGTGATTTTTGATGATAGTCCACCACACGGGTGTGTTATTTTTTTTAGCAGCCTCCCTGAGTTGACTGGTAGATCATTTCTAGTTTTTTACTGCTTTTCCTAACATGTCTTAATAGACATTATTGTGTCATCCTTAGTGATCTCTAGTTTTTCCTACTAAAGGCTTTCCTACTCAGAATCCTCCCTGAGGCTGGAAGGTGGCTCACGTTCGTCGCTGTGTGCCTCAGTTGCCCCACCTGGGCAGTTGGAATGGCTGCATGTTCTGAGAGTGATTGAAACATCAGGATGTTACTTAACTTTAAATACTTTCCTCTAATTGAAGGCATGTTGAGGGCATGTCCTCTCCCCATTCCACTGCTGTCTGTTTCTCCTGCCTCTTTGCTCCCTTCTTTACCACCCACCTCCAGCTCCGACACCCTAGCCCACTTGGCATCCGCTCCTGACTGCAGTGGAAAAATCTAGAAGATGCTGAGAGCGACAGTAGCAGAGCTGTGGCTGCTAGGGTGTTTGCAACAGATCTGGGATTCTTTGAAGTCAAAGTCTGTGTTCCTCCATGGGTCACGGGGAACGCAGCACATGGGCGATGTGGGTGGATCCGACTTGGGGATCCAGGTGGCCCTTCCTTCCTCCCCACCACTCCCTAACAGCTCCTCCTTCCTGGTAGGTGGGCGAAGACACTCTGCAGACGCTGCTTCCTCCCTCCCCGGCAGCATCCAGGTCTCTAAGGATCTTCCTGGATACCACCATAAAAGACAGCTACTGCCGCATGGTGCCCCACACCCTGTATTGCCTGCCCCTGTGGCCGGGCATCAACATGGTGCTCCTGACCAAGGTACCAGGGCCCTCACCCTGCGCTGGCGACCCCAGGGCCTGAACACCTGCTCTCCCAGCCGCCCCATCCTACCCAGCCCTGTGCTTTCTCCCCAGAGCACCAGCAACGGCCTGGCCCTGGCCCTGGCCCAGCTGCTGGATGGGTTTACCCAGCTGGAGAAGAAGATAAAGGAGGGTCAGGAGGCCAGGGGTACAGAGCTGCGCCAGAGGATGGACAAGTTTGTCAAGAATCTAGGGGGCCAGGAGATTCAGGTGAGAGCCGGGTCCCTGGATGCGCCCAGCCTTAGAGGCAGGCAAAGGTGGGCCCGCAGCCCTTGGTCTATCAGATGAAGGGCCAGAGATTCCAGGCCCCTGTCTCTGCTCCACCTCTGGTTTCTGATCCCCTCATCCCCCTGGTGAAGGGATGGTAACCAAATCTCATGTTGTTAGCTGCCATCTGGTCAGTTCTGACTCTTCACCACCCCATGTGTGGACCTGCCCCATAGGGTTTTCCTGGCTGTGATCCTAACATGGAGATTCCCCAGGGCTTTTCTTCCACAGGACCGCTGGGTGGGCTCGGACCACCAACCTGCAGGTTTAGCAGCCGAGCACAGACCATCTGCGCCACCTGGTTTGCAGAACAGTTTCATTTCATTTTGAGTTTCACCAAACACGAGTTGCAGATTCTGTTTTATAAACAGGGAAACAGGCTCCGATAGATGGTGACGTGGCTGAGATTACTCAGCTGGTGAACTGTGGGGCCAGAACCTGAATCCCAGCTCTGGCCTTCGGGCAGTGGTCCACCTCCACACCCACCAGGTATCCTCACCTGGTTTGGCCAGTGCACCGGCCTGTGGGGAGGACAGAGATGCACATGGCAGAGTCAGCCCCCAGGCCCGGGAGCTCAGAGCCCACAGGGAGATGAGACAGAGCTGTGAGCTATAGAAACCAGTCCAGATCGAAGCTCAGAGCTTAGTCCAGAGAGCCGAAAGCAGACCGCCAGGTCTAAGCAGCTAGGGCAGTGTCGTGCTTCTGATAGCACTTGGGTCTGTTAGAGCAACTGCAAGTTCCTGTGGCTACCGTGTGGGCTGGTCTGAAACAAGCAGGAGGATTGGAAGAGGCAGAGCAGGCAAGGAAGCCCCGTGGCCTTTTTATTTGAGGAGCCCAGCAGCTAGGTGTCCTGCAGGGCTCCGAGGCAGCACATGGGGTCCAGGGTTCTCACTGTCTAGGAGACACCACTCAGGCATCGCGGTGGCATAAAGCCTTCCCTGAGGCCGGCAGCAGCCGCCGCAGCCCACTCTGCATCCCAGCCCCCTGCCCTGTGCTCACTCACCCTGGAGACTCACCTCAGCACCCTGACATCGCGTCTGCCCTGCTAGACAGTGAGCCCCAAGTCTAGCACAATGCAGGGCCCCCAGGAATTGCTCTTTAAATAAGAGTGACTGGTGTGCTAGGCACAGTGGGCAGGGTCTGGGGGGCGTGCTGGAGAGGCCAGCATGGGCAGAGTGAAAGCAGACTCGTGCAACACCAAAGCCGCCTGGTCCCTGCTTGGCAGCAGTGTGGAAAGGGGTCTGCATGGGGCCTCACTGTGGGAACATGGTCAGGAAGCCACCCTGTCACCTGTCCTTACAGAGCACCTGGCTGGAGTTTAAGACCAAGGCCTTCTCCAGAAGTGAGCCAGGATCGTGCAGGGAGTAAGTAGTGGCCCTGAGACGGGATGTGCCCCTTGGACACCAAGTTTTTTCCCTAGGCCTAGAAGGAGAGAATGCCCCAGAAGGAGCTTATGTGTGAAGTTAGGCCCTGTGAGGGCTGGAAGGGTGGGGGAAGCAGAGGGGCCTAAGGAGCCCAATACTGTACAGGAGAAAGGCCCGCTTTAGCGCTGACTTGGGGGTGGCCTCGAGCAAGGCACTTCCCCTACTTTATTGGTGAATGATGAGAGTACGTGAGATGCCATGCGACAAGGAGATTGCATGCCACAGGCATGGAGCACGGTGCTGGAAGTCCTGGCCCCCTACAGGTGAACGGTTTTGCTCAGCTCTGTCTCGTGGTACGGGAGCAGGGGTTACCCGTGCCGTGGGGACAGGCACTCTCCCAGGCCTCATCCCACTGTGACACTCTCGTCCCCTGGGCCAGGCTGCTCCAGGCTTACAGGAAGTTGAAGCAGCAGCTCTGTGCCATCTACCGCTTCAGCTTCCTGAGCACAGTGCCGGGCCAGGGCGGTCCCCATCTGCCCCAGCCCCTGCAGGACCAAGCCCAGAAGCTCATGCAGTAAGTGGGGTGTGGCCACCTGACTGCCCGGGGCAGGAGCAGGGACACGGCTCACGGTGGCCTGTGCTGCCCCTGCTTGCCTCTGCAGAGAAAAGCTAGCCGACTGGAAGGACTTTCTGTTGGTGAAGAGCCAGCGGAACATCACCATGGTGTCATATCCTGCTGCCTAAGCCCCAAGCCCATCCAGGCAAGCGACGGTGTCTGGGTGCCCCTTCTGCCTGCTCTCTGTGCAGGAAGCTAGAGGAGGGAGAGTTATGGTATGCCTCCTCAGTTTCTTTTCTCAGAAGAAAATTAATAGAAAGTAGCATCCCAGAAGATGGGGCAATCTACTTCCATAGTGATACTATCTCGGAAACCCAAGGAGAGGTTGCTATGAGTCGGGTCCAACTCGACGGCACATAACAACAACAACAACAACAGCATCCCAGAATCTTGTCTGTAGGTACACTCTGAGGCTGCAATGTCAGAAGTTCCTGTTGTCCCAAAGGGAATTCATAAAAGCCTCAGCGATCCTTTTTGTCATTGTTTCCCAACCAGCAAAAAGGTAATAGGTACTGCACGTGGATGGCAGTGGTGGGCTTTCTGTGGTCTGTGGGTTTGACAGATATCTCCTTCCTAGAGCCCTGCTATGCACATGCTAAGGTTCTGAGAAGTCCTGTGGTAAATATGCTTATCCCTTTTCATAAAACCATTTTCAAGTTTATTTGACCCTTTTATTGTAGAACACTAATTTTATTGAATACTAATTTTCCACGGAACTTTTTATGAAACAGCTTTTCCTATATTCAGATCTCTAAAGGGCCAGGCCTCAAGTCCCCTAAAAGTCATGTCGTCAGTAGGGCAGGTGAAAGGGATGCCCAAGGGTCTCTTTCTCCATCAGCCAGTGCCCTTCTGTGGTGTCTGCTCCCACTCAAGTGGAAGCTTTCTAACCTCAATGTGAAGGGTAGCGATGAACAAAATTGTGGTGAGGGGTGGAGGTTGGGGAGCCTGCTAGGCTCACTCGTTAGTTCTGTGGCTCTGCTGTTACATCAGCCTTACAGTGTGCATGATTCAAGCTCATCCCATGTTCCCGCAGGGTCCAAAACTGCCCATGTTGAGTGTACAAACATCAAGAATCTATTTACTTGGATCTTAGGACTTCTCAAGGCAGGCAAGTGGGGAAGTGAAGAGAGACCCTGGAGAGTAGGGAGACTGGGAGCTTGCATGAAATGGAACCCTATGGGAAAGGACAGGTGTGGCACACCTGGCCCTCTGAGCCCATTGCCCAGCAGGGCTGCCAGCCTAAAACAAGGACAGAGACATACCTTCCCTGGTTCCTGGCTTTATAAGCACCTTAACTCACCTCACCTACCTAGAAGACTTCCCAGGCTTGGTGCATTTCATTTACGTGGATCGCACAACTGGGCACATGGTGGCTCCTTCCCTCAGCATCAGTGAGAAGACTTCTTCGGAGCTGGGCAAGGGACCACTGGCTGCTTTCATCAAAACCAAGGTAACCTCTTCTTGCCCAGGCCTTTTCAGTGCCCACATATGGGATGTGTGAGGCCTGGACTTCCCTGAGAAAAACTAGCTGTTCTGTCCTCTGGGTTCCTGTTAGTGCACATATATGTGTATGTTGTGGCTAGGTAATTATTATATTATGTTAAGTTGTGTGTGTGTGTGTGTGTGTGTGTACACATGCAGACTTACTATATATATTTTTTCAAACACAGTGCATCATTATATTAAAATAAGGCAAGCGACAGATGGCTGTGTTTGAAGCCCAGCACTACCTCCCACTAGCTGTGAGCCCTTGGGCATCGTGTAGTCTAAGTTTTGGTTTCCTTTTCTGAAAAAGAGGATTGTACGGCACGTAACAGCAACAACAAAAAATGCTGTTTGCATCCTAGAGTTAGTGTGACAATTACACGTCTGCAAAATACTCAGCACAGTGTGGGACACCACCTTCCTCTCAGTTTCCCTTCTCCACGCAGTTACAGTGCTATCTAGGTACACTGCTTTTCATTGCTTTCTCTGCACTGTTTTCTGTAGTTGAGCTCTTTCTGTGTGGGCAGTTGTGTTTCCTGCATTTTCAACTCACATTATAAAATGCATTTTCTCATGTCATTAATTCTTTATAAACATGATTTTTAACAGCTCCACACCGGTCCATCAGGTGAATGGAGCATCATCCACGTAACCAGTTCCCAGTTGAACACTTGTTGTCTGCAGGCTTTCACTGTGATAAATTACCCCACAGCACACACCTCTGGGCATGCGTCTCTGTCCTCATCGCTGATTATTTCCTCAGTGTGGATTCCCAGAAATGGAATTACTCAGCCAGACAGGAGGAATCTTTCTAAGGTTATTAATACATGTTGTCAAATGGCTTTCTGAAAAACAGAGCAAACCCACGTATCTGTTTCCAGGTTTAATTAGGTATTGCATTATGATTGCATGTGGCGGGAATCGGGAATCCCTTCCACAAAGCTTTCTGGTGAGAGCGCTCATCCACCTGCTCCCAACCCCTGGGAGACAGGAGCGAGCCCACGCGTCCCTGCCGCATCCCTCTGGCAGTTTCCTGGCGGCATCGGGAGGGCCCTGCATCAGGCAAGAAAAGGCCGGGCAGGGGATCTGTGACGCCTCCTTCCGTGGTCACTAGGCCCTTGTGTGTCCTAGCTTAGACTTTCCTCCTGGAGCAGGGGACAGGTCTCCACATTCAGACTCACATCACCATGGAGCTGGAGGTGACCCTGGATGGCAGGAGGGGTCTCCAGATGGCCACACTTCGATCTCCAACAGTGATCATAATGTCCCTGGCTGTATTCTGACCTGAATGATTGGCGTACTAATTTGTGACTCACATGTAGCACATGAAAGTAATATAAAGTGTCTCTACATATATTTATCCTCTTCAGAGGGCAGCCCATCCATCTGTGCTGTAAAGATGTAGTTCAAGCTCCTACTCTGAGCCAAGGCAGTGGTGGCCCAAGCGCTAAGGAAGCAAATGAGGGGGAGGCCCCTGGCCTCAGGGAGCTCCTCATCCAGGAGCTTTTCTTCCTTCCCGTCAGTCTCAGCATTGTCTGGAGGTGGGAGCCCAGGCCACTGCTCCTGTGATAGGGAGCAGGCAGGCCATGAGGGCGGGCTGAGCACTCTCCTTCTCCCCAGGTCTGGTCTCTGATCCGGCTGGCACGCAGATACCTCCAGAAGGGCTACACCACGCTGCTGTTCCGGGAGGGGGACTTCTGCTGCTCCTACTTCCTGTGGTTCGAGAATGAGATGGTGGGTGAAGCCAGGTCCAGGGTAGGACATGCTGCAGTGCTCTTCCTTCCTGTATCCTTGGCTTCCTGTCTGAATTGTGTCAGGCTATCTCTTCACCTCTTCTTATCCCTGGAGGAAGGAAGGACAGATAAATACAGCTGGTCGGAACCCAGAACTCAGGGGCCGTTCTCACATGGGCCATTTAGCTTTCCTTTGTGATCCCTTGCACTTGTTTGGGAGCTCTGGTGGCATAGTGCCTAAGGCATTTGACTGCTCACCAGAAGGCTGGCGGTTCAAACCCACCAGCCACTCCTCGGAAGGAAGGTTGGGCAATCTACTTCCGTAGTGATACTGCCTTGGAAACCCAAGGAGAGGTTGCTATGAATCAGATCCGACTGGACAGCAGTAAGTTTGTTTTTTTTCAGGTTGTGATTCCTCCACCCAGCTGCCTGATAAATCATGCCATTGTTCAAGGCAGCGTCCAGCTAGGTGTGTGAACAGATCATCGGGGCCCCAGTGGGAAACCAAAACCAAACCCACTGCCATCAAGTCAATTCTGACTCATAGCAACTCCCATAGGCTTCCAAGGCTGTTAGTCTATATGGAAGCAGACTACTTCATCTTTCTCCTGCAGAGCGGCTAGTAGGTTCGAACCACCAAGCTTTTAGTTAGCAGCTGAATGCCTTAACCACTATGCCACCAGAGATCCTTTCCAGTAGGAGAGAGATCACTCAAGGCACGCACTTCACGAGTAGTGCTTCAACACCGTCAGTTCATGCATAAAGCACGGCACACTGCCATTCCCATTGTACAGGTGGATAAATTGAGGTGCAAAGCGATTAACTGGCCTACCCAAGGAGAAGCTGAAAGTGTGTCTCAGGTCTCTTGCCTCGTGTCCCTGGATTTCTTTCTTTAGACATCACTGTTCCTACGGTATAAACACAAGTAATGGGGGTTTACTCTTATGCCTTCTCTCTCTCCTCTCTCTCTCTCTCTCTCTGTTTTCTCCTCTGTTGTCCTCTCAGCTCTCTGTTCCAGCTCTCTAAGGATCATCCCTTCTACTGCTCCCATGCCCTTGGTCCCTGTATCCCTGCTTCTCTCCCTGCCCATGCCCTGTTCTCTCTCTGCTTCTAGCAGCAAGCCCTCAGGGTAACCACCACCCTTTCCACAGCGTGTAGTTATCGGGGTCTTTAATGGCTGTTCTCTCATTTGATTCTCATGCCAAGTTCCCATGATGGTTGCAAGGGTATCACTGCCCCATTTGACAGATGGAAACAATGATACCAGGGAGGACACATGCCCTGGCCTGGGCCACAGTGCTCGTGTGATAGAGCAACTCAAGCTTTCCTAGCCCTCAGGCCTCCATTCTCCTGCACCAGCTCCCACGCACCCAGGATGTGTCTGTGAGAGAAGTGTTAGAAAGCTCCTCTGGCAGTTTCCTTGGGGTAATAGAATGGATGGAGCTGTGGGGATGGGAGGCCCCGATTTGAATGCTGGCCACACCGCTCACGCATGGCCTGTGCAGTCACAGATACGCTGCTTACTGCTGCCAAGGGCACTTCCTCCTCTGCAGTGCAGGCGTGTGGCACCCACGTGAGCGTTAGGTGAGAGCACATGTAGGAGCACCATGATCGCACCCAACACACAGTGGACACAGATGTTAATCCCCGCCACACACTGTGTTCTACCACAGGCATTCCCATTTCTTTCAAAGCAGAGACTTGGGCCTTTTGCTAATACTTTGCTATCGCAGAGGCTCCGCCCAACACTTCCCCGCATCACCCTCCAGGCGGCCTCCCCAGCAATGCTGCTGCTGGTCTGGGTCCACTTAGGATAATGAAAGCTGCTGTTTCCTGAGGATTTACCACGTGCCAGGCATGGTTCTTGAAGCTTTATACCCGTTCTCTCTAGTGTTCCTAAGATGATTATTACTCCCTTCACAGATGAGAACACAAGGGTAAAAGAAGCACCTCATTTTCCCAAGCACCAGCCACACACCTGAGCTGAGCTGGTGTGTCTGACTCAAGGCCACACTCTCTCTACCATACCCACAGCCTCCCCATTCTCACAACTTTCTCCCTCCTTCCGTAGGGCTACAAACTGCAGATCATCGAGGTGCCTGTACTTTCCGATAACTCGGTTCCTATCAGCGTGTTGGGTGAAGACTATTACAGGTGACACTGATCTAGAAGGCCTTTGGGAACAATGGACGTACCCCATGCTGGGTGATAGGTGCCAGCTCTCTTAGAGAGCAGCCACTCCCATCAGTAATGCCTCACCCCAGCAAGCTAGAAACGTACGTTTGGGGCGCCTCACAGCCTGGTGCGTCGTTCCGTGGGCGAGGAAGCAAGTTGGAAGCTCATTTGCATTTTGGCCCATCTTCCTGCTTGCCCAGTCTTGGAAGCATTTGCAAATGTCCGGATGGCCCTGGGAGAATGCCCCTGCTGGCTCTGTGGCATCCCTGTGCTAGGACACTGCTGCCTTCGGCAGACCCCAGGGTCAAGGTGAAACCCCACAAGGCAGGGACAGTGTCCTGGGGCCGAGACTTGCCGTCTTAGTGCTCGGGGCAGGGAAGGCTTCCCTGGCCAGTGCCAGGGCCTGAGATTAGATGAGCATGGGATGGGTGCTCACCTGATGTCAGGAGAGGACAATGCTGCCCTGGCTTTTGAGTCCCATCTTTCCTGTGTCCTCCCCCAGGAAACTCCTGTGCTATTACAGCAAGAGCCACCCAGCCGAGACTGTGAGGTGCTACGAGCTGCTGGCCCTCCATCTGTCCGTCATTCCCACAGACGTGGTGGTGCAGCAGGCCGGGGAGCTGGCCCGGCGTCTGTGGGAGTCCTCCCGCATCCCTCTACTCTAGGCTGGGGCCGACTGGCCCACAAGCTCTCCTGTGCCTTCAGTCCTCCAGGCTCACCCGGGTGCTCAGACGTTCTCCGTGGCAACCACCTCCTGCGGTCAGCCTGGGGCAGCCATCCTAGGGTGGCACAGAGTCCCCAGGACAGCCCCAGTGTCTCCTTAGGAAACTGCCTAGACCACCCTCCCTGGGAGGTAACCAGCAGGCCCCCAGATCCTTCCTTGTAAAGGGGGAGGGAAGCCAGGGAGTGCCTTATGTCTCCTTAGAACAATGCCCCAAGGTTAGAGCTGACACAGAGCCACCTCTGTTCAACCCCGGGAGACCCAGAGGATGTCCCCAGTGCCTGAGGGGTCTGAAGCCACCCTCCTTTCTGCCATTCTCAGTGGCGAAAGAGCTCCCTCAGGAAGTTGTTTCCCTCCTGGACAAAGGGTGCTTCATTGGCTAGGCTGGTATTCCCACTCTGCTACTTCCGGTCTGTGGCTCTGGGCAAGTTCCTTAGACTCCAGGCCTGTCTCCTCACAGTGAAAGTGGTAACACCTGCCCCACAGATGAGCTGTGAGGCTTACCAGGCACATGGTAGGTGCTCAATAAATGGTGGTTATTACTGGTATCAAGCCCAAACCCACTTGTACTTCTGAACTGCTTTGTTAGCGCTGACATGCCCTTGCTAAGTCCTGGTTCCTTCTCATCAGACCTGGTCCTGGTGTTTTGCCCCAGGGCTGCAGTTTTGGATGCCCTGGTCCCTGAGTCTGATATACTTGGTCTGCTGGCAGGCCCAGGGTTTGGTATTTGTAAAGCTTCCCATGTGATTCTAACGTGCCCTGGATTGAGAGCCACTCCCCAGCGGCACAGCACCTCCTTACTTACCAGTAGTCCCTACCCCCAGAAAGGGCACAAGGACCAGAGTCCATGGGAAAAAGCACACTGGGGCGGGCGTTTGCTGGAGGGATCCATCCCCCTCAGGCCCAGAGGCTGCTGCTGAGATGAAGAGAAGTGACCTGGATAAGCAGGCATCCACCACACCAAAGGCCCGGATGCATTTGTGATGCCGGTTGTGTCCCGGTGACCATTTGTTCTCTTTAAGGAAACAGCCTTGAGGGAAAACCGAGCTGCTGATGGAGCTAGAACCACACCCTGGGCTAATGCCCTCGGTAGGTAGCAGTGAGGAACACCACTGGATCTGTCCTCCTCAATATTGTGGTTTTATGCATGGGGATTAAAACGGAAACCATGGTAAACACAGAAGAGCACAAAGAACAATCAATCAGCTATTAATCTTTAAACCTCAAAAACAACCCCTGGATTCTTCTTTAAAACAAACAACAATTTAGTGCTCTTTTAAGAGTGATCTGTATGGGATCAAATTGGCAACAGCAACTCGAAAGGTTCGATAGGAACCTTCGGGGACAGTGAGCTGATGTTAATGAGGGAGGAACATTTTGGAAAAGGAGGGTGAGAGCGTGTGTACATGAATGTAATCAGTGTCATTGACGTGTCTATCTAGACATTGAATTGATGTTTTGCTGAGGATATTTTCAGCAACAAAAACATTTTTAAATTAAAAGAATTATATTTGAAAATAAACAGAGAAAAAGCAAGAGGAAAAAGATCTTTAAACTCACCAAATGGGTTTTGGGTACCCCCTTTTGTTGCCTAATATTTTGCCTTAATTTTTAACAGTAGCATCATGTGACCCAATTCATTGAATCAGTGCACCTAATTTTCTTAACACTTCAGTATTGTAGGTAACACTGGGCTGAACATCTGAATCGGGTTTTACCAGGCAGGTTCGCTCCCAATGTAAACCCGCTGGGAGGTGTCTGAGTTAGGAGAAGGCCCTTTGACAGCCCGCATCCCAACACCAGCTTCCCCACATTCCTTTCCCAGTTGGAGGCTTGAGCCTGCAGCACTGGCAGGTGACAGTGCCCGACACACACCCTCAACTCCTGGGGTGCGTTTTCCCTACAACAAGGGGAATGGTCTAACAAATGGGCAGAGAACAAACGGGCTCCTAATTCAAGACAGGCCCAAAAATTTGCACTTTAGCTGAAGACATTTACAGATGTGATCTTTAATCCTTAAAGATTCTTGGAAAATGGGAAAGGTGCCAAGAGAGGAGAGACATGTGCAGGCCTTCCAAAGAAGAAGGTGGACCTCAAGAACTGCCTACTAATGAGCCTTCTCTCAGGCTCCTGCCAGATTCCTTGGCAGTCCAGTCTAAGTGGGAGTGTGGGAGCTTAGGAAACTGGAGGCTGGCTACAGGCGACAGATGTGGCCCTCTCATAGTGATGCTGAGGCCCTGGCCACAGGGATACTAAGTGGTTGCCCTGGAGATGTTCGCCCAGTGGGCTCCCTGTACCTCTGGTGGGCGTATGCAGTTCACACCCTTCCAAGTGGAGGACTGGGGGCTGCAGCAGAGTCTGCCAGGAATCTATATTAGAATTCTCCCAACCCAGCCCCTGTGTTACCACAAAGCTTGGGGTTACTCAGCAAGACTCTGTATACAGCCAAGTAATAACAGAAGCTGAGTTGAGGTAGGCAAAAGGCACTTTTATTCCTTTGGCCAAAAGAAAGTAACAGCGGGGCTAATTGCCTTCCAAGACTGGTCAGGCATGGGGTTGAGGGAAGCTGTTTTTATAGGGTTTACAAACAGGCAATCATACAATGATGTCATCACATTTTTAAACATGCTACGCAAGTGCAGTTAGGACTGATGACATCAAACATACGTAAATGTTCAGAAAATGGTAGCTGTACTCCACCCAGAGGCCATGAAATTAATATGCCTGAGGCTCCTAATGAGCTAATGTTAACTCCAAGTCACACAGACCAGCTTGAACTGGCAGTGGGACGGCTGTTATCAGGAGAAGTGGCTATTCGGACTCAGGGCCAGCCAGTGGGCCCACGATCAGGCCATATAAGGAAATGGAGCCGTTCAGCCACTGCCTCACCAGCACATCACAGGCATATGGTTCCTTTATGAGGGCAGACAGCACAGCAGGGAGAAGGTTTTTGACTCAAAACCTGTTCTGACGACACCACTTGCTCACTGCCTTCTCCGAACCTCAGCTTCCTTATCTGTACAATGGAGAGACTCTAACAGGAGCCCCTGGGTGATGTGCTTGGCTTCTAACTGAAAGGTTGGCCGATTGAATCCTCCCACAGGCACCTTGGAAGACATTTACTTGCAAAAATCAGCCATTGAAAACCCTGTGGATGTGGAGAGACTAGAACCCTCCTACACCACTGGTGGGACTATAAAATGGTGCAACCACTGTGGAAAATGGTATGGCACTTCCTTAAAAAGCTGGAAGTAGAAATACCACATGACCCAGCCATCTCACTGCTACGTATATATCCTGGAGAAATAAGAGCCATGACATGAACACATACATGCACACCCATGTTCATTGGAGCACTAGTCACAATAGCAAAAAAGATGGAAACAACCTAAGTGCCTATCATCAGAAGAATGCATCAACAAACCATGGTACATACACACAATGGACCATGCAGAATTACAGAACAATGGTGAATCTGTGAAACATCCCATAACATGGGTGAACTTAGAGGCCATTATGCTGAGTGAAATCAGTCAGTCACGAAAGGATAAACATTGCATGAGACCAGTATTGAAAAAAGTCAAAAGAGTTTCACACTCTTGGAAAAAAAAAAAAGAAATATTCTTTGATGGTTATCCAGGGTAAATGGAGAAGGTAGGGTAGACCACTGAGTAGAGGATAGTTACATTGACTTGGATGGAGGAAGTACACCCTATGGAGTGCAGTTCTGCTATGACACCGTAGGGTTGCCAGGAGTCAGAATGGGCTTGGGGACACCTGGTTTGGTTTGGTTTGCAATTAAACCAGAGGCTCCCCAAAACATGCCTGAAATATAGTGCCTGGCACAGGGCCGTCTGAATTACCAGTATGATAATCTTTCTCCAGAGTCCTGGAGGCTCTGACTTCTGCCCGGTTAATGGGCAACCTCCTCTGGGTGACTGCCGGGAGCACAGAGCAACCTCTGTTCCTTAGCTGTGGCCCAGAGCCAAGCGGCAGCTTGGCTGCAGTTCCTTCTCTCTTCCTGCTCCTCCCCTGGCCCAGGACAGCACAAAAAGCTGACTGCAAGCAAATTCCTTGTCTCTTATTGCTCAGCACAGGGCAGAAATGGCGGCTGGTGGTGGAGGTCTCTTCAGGGCCCTGCTTGCCTCTCCCCATCCTGCTTGGAGACAAGCTCACTCTGGAACCAGGGGACATCTGAAGCCTGAGTACGATGCAGTGGTGATAGGAGCAGGTAACATGGGGCTGGGCCACACAGCTAAGGGGTGAGGGGCAAGAGGTAGCCTTGCACAGAGGTCAGGAGGGGCCCCTTCCCTAAGCCCCACACACTCCCTTCACCTCTGGGCAAAACCTGGCCAGGAGTTTGGGTGACAGAGAGGAGTGATGGTGGAAGGCCCACCAGTGTGGGAGTCAGTTATCCAGGCTGCAACCCCAGCACTGCCATTGACTTGCTGTGTGAGCGTGGGTAAATCCTGTCCCTCTTTGGCCTTGGCTTGTCCCATCCAGGAAGACAAGTGAGAACTAGATGGCCTCAGAGGTTTCTATGTGTCTGCTGTGAAATTAGCTAGTTCCTGCCACATTTTTGTGTCCTAGGTGGTACAAAGGGTTAAGCATGTGACTACTAACTGAAAGGTTGGTTCGAACCCATGCAGAAGCACCTCCGAAAAAAGGCCTGGCAGTCTTCTTCCAAAAGGTCACAGCGACAGAAACCCTGTGAAACAGTTCTCCTGTGCACACATGGAGTTGTCATGAGTTGGAATCAATGGTACATAGGGTTGGAAAGAGAGCCCTAGGATCCTGCCACCCCTAAGCACCTGAGTTGTGGTTGCCACCACTTCACCACCAAGATGACTTATCCTCAGAGGAAGTGGGTCATCTTGTTCATACAGGGGCGTTAGGAGGAACCAGAACCGTGTGCCAGAGATCTGACTGCATGCCCACAGAGGGTGCCAGCCCCCATTTTCTGCCCATCTGGGGCACTCGGGGTCTGTGGCATTGATCCTGTCTCATTTGACTGGCCGTGGCCTGCAGAAGACCAAATTCTGAGTGACCGGATGAGGCCGTGGGGCCAGGGCCATCTGTTCACACTCACAAAGGACCTTAAGTTTAAAGATAAGCATTATTTCCAACGGAGTTTATACAAGGAGCTCCGGTGGCACAGTGGTAAGGCATTCAGCTGCTAACCAAAAGGTCGGCATTTCGAACCAGTAAGCCGCTCCACTGGAGAAAGATGGGGCCATCTGCTTCCATAAGGATTTAGAGCCTTAGAAACCCTATGGGGCAGTTCTACTCTGTCCCATGGGGTCTCTGTGAGTCAGAATCAACTTGATGACAGTGGGTTTGAGTTGGGTTTATACAGAAGGGTAATGACAGGACTGAAAGAAGGAATCACCATACAGCCTTCAATTGCATCCCTGATTTGGCAGCTCCATGTTGGTGGAATGCACTGAGGCAGGAGGGTGTTGAATACTTAACCTCGTCTCTACAGAATTGATGCCTGAATTATGGTGTTGGCAAAGAATATTAAATGTACCCTAGACTTTCAGAAGAACAAACAAATTTGTCTTGGAAGAAGTACAGCCAGAATGCTCCTTATAAGTAAGGATGGCAAGACTTAACCTCTCGTGCTTTGGACACAGTATCAGGAGGGACCAGTCCCTACAGAAGGCCATCATACTTGGAAAGGAGAGGGTCAGTGAAAGAGGGATAGATCCTCAACAGGGTGGGCTGACACGGTAGATGTAACAATGAGCTCGAAGGTAGCGGTGATCATGGGGATGGCACAGGACCCAGCGGTGTTGTGTTCTCTGTATATTCAATCACTATGAGTCAGAACCAACACAACGGCACCTAACAACACAACGGCAAATTAAAAGACAAATGGCTGCCATATATTGCAGGTCTGCTAAGGGTCAAGCGCTTTACATGTTACTGATGATCCTCCCTGCAACACTGTGAGGCTGCAGCATCCTCTCTGAGTTACATATGAAGCTCAAGGCTGTTAAAGTGACTCTCCGAGGGCCACATGCTGGTAAATCATAGAAGCCAAGTGTGAGCCCAGCACTGTCTGCCTTGAATGTGTTTTATGCATTTAAGAACAGTGTTTTTTAAACTACAGGTCGCAATCCATTCAACCAGAATTTTAAAAACACTCATAAAAATTTCCAGTGGTACCTAAAAATAGTATGTCAACATTTTTTTAATGAAATAGAAAATATCAGTGTGTTTCTCACATCATTTGTTGATTTTCAACTTGTAATGACCTCAGTGATAGAGTAGAACTGCTTCCACAGGGCTTTCTAATCTTTATGGCAGGTTGCTAGGTATTTCTTCCACGGGGCACCTGAATGGGTTCGAACAGCCAACCTTTTGATTAGCAGCCAAGTGCTTAACTGTTGGCCACTGGGGCATCTTATCACATGGTAAGAGTCAGTATTAGTTAATGAAACTTTTGTTTCTGTGAAACCCATTGATCTCTCGGGGGTGTGCCAGGTCATGATGTAAAATGCGTTTTCTTCCTTGGATCATTGCCCAAGAGGTTTGGAAAACTCCATTTTAGAGATTCTTTTTAATGAGAAGCTGGCTCAAAGACTTCTAAAATTCTGGGAGTCTCTAGGAGGACAAGTTAAACTCAATCTGCTCAGTTATGAAGAAGTCTATCATGTGAGTCATTGCTGCTCTCCTGTTTTTGAAAGTCTGCCCAATTAACAGTCCAGCATTTTTTTTTCCAAGTCAACACAGGGTTCAGGTTAGTGCCCAGAGAACACGGTCATCTGCTGACATCTTAAAGACTCAGAGTGACTTTCTCTCACAAGGACAAAAGTGTGCTAAGGGTTAGACAAGGCCCAGCTCCACCTCCCTGCACACCAGGACTTTGAACCATTTCGTTCTGGTTCAACCCCTGCTGAGAATTTGCATTTCCACCTGAGATATACTGAATCCGTATCTTCATTTTAACAAGATCCCCGGGCAGGGCTCTGAGAGAATTACCTGGGGAATCTTGCTAAAATGTAGATTCGGATTCAGTATATCTCAGGTGGAAATGCAAATTCTCGCAGGTCGTCAAACTGGAATGAACCAGATCAAAGCCCTGCTGCAAACTTGTTCTCAGTCCACCTGAAAGAAAGGAGGAGGTGGGCTCACCCCAAGAACCTGTTTTCTCCACTTGTGGGTCTGAGACCACCTGCGTCACAGTCTACCTTGTGAGAAATCAGATGCCAGGTCCCCACCTCCAACCTGCTGAACCAGACTCTCTGGGAAAGGGGCCTGGGAATCAGCATTTATACTGATTACTCAGGTGATTCTGAAGTTTGCCAAAGCTGAAGAAGCAGTCCCTCCCAACGAGCTCAACATGGGTCCTCAAGCCACATCCAGGACCCATAGCGCGGGAGCAGCCCTCCTAAAAGGTTAAGGAAAAAACTTTACATATAAGATAGACAAATTTGCCCGGTCAGCTTGTACCCCCAGTTAGGCTAGCACACAGTGAAGCTGTTTAATGACTTTTGAACTGTCCATCTTTTTATTTTTATAAACTGGGGGTTGTCAAGACAAACCCAAGTGAGCAAAGACTTACACACTCTTGTGTCCTGTGAACCACACTTGGGCAAAACAAACCATACCTGACAACAAATATCCCCACAACCTGCGCTCATCTGCATGGCTGATTATTGAATGCATTGGGTGACCTCCATGCTGGGCTAGGGACCACCCTCCTGTCACCTCTTCCCTGCTAAGCAGGTGTGATGCTCCCCCAGACACAGTCACCTGCATACTCCTGAGTGATGGGAGCCCCATTAGTGTGAGGCATTGTGGGAGCCCTGGCAGTGCAAGGCATTGTGGGATAGCTCTGTCTCAGGACCATGTATTTCTTCAGCATGGAGTCTCTGGCCATACCAGAGTGATGGAACTTTTTTCAAGCCAGGGCAAGACCCAGAGTTCTCTGATTCCTCACAAACCAGGTATACCATGGCATCGAGCTGCAGCCTGATCCAACATCTGAGTGTACGTAGAGTGTGGGAGTGTAGGGGAGTCCCCAAGTTTCTGCTGCCTTGTTAAGATCTTCACGGTGTGGGACTGGGAGTGGGTGACATGCTCCTCAAGGAATGTGTCTGTCTGCGCACTGATGGGTGTTGCTTCTCTCTCCTCTCTCCTGTCTCACTACAGGACACAACGGGCTGGTGGCCGTGAGTACCACCTCCTCCCTTGGCCCTGCATCACTGCCCCTGGGCATGCAGCCCTCAGCGCTTGGGGAGGGGTGTGAGGAAGGGCAGGGTGACCACTACAGGGGAGGACAAAGTCAGGAGAGTCTACTCTCTCTGGTGCTGACTGGTGGCTGATCAAGTGTACATGCACAGGCAGTTCGGGAGGATTTGGGGGCTCCCTTTCCTCTCCTTTCCCTAATGCACACAGATTATCCCACATGGCCTCTGAGAGAGTCGGGAGCTTTCCAAAACAAGATTACGAGAAGGTGGTAAATTGTATAACTGGTATAGTCCCAGAGACATGCTGGAGGCTGGCATCAGGGAATGAGCTTGGGGGGCCTCTGACTTTACATTGTGGACAGTTCTTGTATGGGGCTCACTGTTCCCCAGCGGGGTCCAGGCCATGTACCAGCCTGGAGCATTCAGCAGCTATGAAGTCCAAGGTGTACCCTAGAGACAGAGAGGAATCCCAGTGTAGCAGAGGAGGCAGGGACCCTGCCCCGAACACAGACGGTCTGAAGCTTAGCTGGGCGAGAGTTACCTTAAGTGTGTGCTTCTCAAACCTGACTCCGTGTACCCCTGGGAGGCCAGAGCATGTGCTAGAGGGTGTTCAAGACTACAGAACAAATACGGGTCATCTTCCTGAAGCAGTGGCTGCTCTTGAATACCATTATAGGGGACTCCACGAAGCATTGTAGGGTTGCTGCGGGACTTATGTTAAATCTTAAGACTTTACCTGAGTATCAATTTTACTTGAAGATGTAGCAAGGAAAATTTTGTAACTCAACCGACCAGTAATTTAAAACATTGATTTTATATTAATGTAAGGCATGGGTTCATCACTCAGCTCTGCCACTTTCTATCTGTAAAAGGTTAAGACAAATCAGTAGCCTCTCTGAACCGCAGCAAAATGAGAGTAACACCACCCACCCTTGCAGAGTGAGTGTGAAGGTTACAGGTAATTTGATTCAAGGACCAGGCACATAAAGCTTTCCACAAAGGGTGGCTTTTATCATTATTGGAAGTTTCTAGGCTGGGGAAGGCTAGTGTCAATGCCCTTCAGCCAAAGACCACCAGGAACACACTTGTAGTTAAACACGTTGGGTTTTTTACTCATTGCAGTGAGAGAGAACACACACCATGGGGAGCCGTGAGTCAGAAGGTGCTAGAAAGAACCGATTATAGGGTTTGGGCTTTGGTTGAGTGTTTTGAGGAGGATCTAAGGAAGCAGGGGTTCATTCTAGATTGGATGCTGCCAGAAACCAAGGGCAACCCTGGAATTGTGTACCTCAATAAATCTTATTTATAGAGTGGGCGACTAGTATGAGGATAGTTGTACTTAGTAATGAAGTAGCAGTTAGTCATTTTGGCCAAGGGGAGGGTGTTTGGTATTTTGTGACTGGCACAGGGACCTTGGTGCTGTTTGTACTTAGACAACATTGCAGTGAGGCCTTGCTCTGTCTCATTTGATCATGGTCAGGGTAACCTTGTCTGAGACTGGTGTTCTGTGAGATTGTTGGTGTCTGGAGAGAATAACATGGCTGAGCTCTGAGGGCCAGGTCACCTTCATTTAGAACGTTCAGGGCTGTTCTGTTTCCTTTCTCATTAGGATACCTTAGGAGTGTAGACCTTGAGTTCAGACTGTCTGGGTTCAGTTCCCAGCACTTCTCATCAGCTTCATAAACCTGAGGTGAGCTATTAACCTCTGGTTAATACTGAGCCTTGGTTTCATTACCTGTAAAATGGGGAGAATCGTGGCTACCTTTGGGATGGTTGGGTACGTTAACTGAGATGATATTCACAGTGTTTGGCACTTAGTATCTGCCAAGTGAACTATTAAAAAATCTGAACTACACCGTCCTTGTTGTCACGTTGCTGTTGGTGGTAGTGGAGGGATGGGCATTCTAGGTCTATAGATTGATGAGTTGTTTAGTTCAACAAATACTTATTGATTTCCCATTAAACACTAGTGAAAATTTAATAAAAACTCCTCCATCATTTGTACCCTAAAATTAAGTTATGTTACCACCATAGCTTCATTTATTGAACTGGCTTGATGGCAACTCTCTATCCATTCATTCATTCATCCATCCATCCATCCATACCTCCCTCCCTCTATCTAGGTGCCTGCTAGGTTCAGCCTCACAGCAGTCCTGTGAAGTAGGTAGAGTAGGTATTATATCATCAGCCCCATTTATGCACATGAAGAAACTGAGGCCAGGGGAATTTGATACAGAGACCACACCAGCAGAAGGAGGTGTGAGAAACTGAGGCTGGATGATCCGGTGGGGCACTCAAAAGCTTAGCCTCACTGGGCTGCCTTTTGCTGGGGAGATGATGCTGCAGTCAGGGTTGATAGGATGGGATGCAGTAGGAGTTCATAGATGCACTAGGAGCTGCTTAAGGGGGAAAGTCACCTTTAGCTGTGGAGTGGAGAGGCAGGACCAGTCAGCGTTTGAGACAAACGTTAGAAGATGCCTGGAAAAGGGGGGAATTTAGGGCAAAGCAGAAGGAATAGCATTCCCAGAGTGTAAACAGCATGAGCCAAGGAGCAGCATGAAGGCCCTGTGGTGAGACCCCTGAGACTTGGGTCAGCCCCAAGGGATCTCAACCTTCCAGAGGGGTGAAGGGAGGGCCCTGTGTGCCCCTCCTCCAGGCAGCCTACCTACAGAGACTGGGAGTGAACACGGTGGTCTTTGAGAGGCGCCACGTGATTGGCGGTGCAGCTGTCACTGAGGAGATCATTCCAGGTGAGCCCCGAGGGGTGGTGAGGGTGGTGACCACTAGCTGACCACTGACGACCATCTTCATCTGATTTGGTTTCAGGGTTTAAGTTCTCCCGAGCGTCCTACCTCCTCAGCCTGCTGAGGCCGCAGATTTACACAGACCTGGAGCTGAAGGTAGATCCCTCCTCAGCCCAAACGTAGGGGAGGAGTTCCATCTTCTCCAGCTGGGGTGAATCCCTACGCCTGAGGTCTTTCTTCTATCCTGAGGGTCTGTCTGTTCCACGTGATCTCCTTGGTGCATTCTTACAGAGGGACTTTTGTCAACCCACCCAGTATCTTTATTATTATTATTATTTTTATTGTGCTTTGGGTGAAAGTTTACAGAGCAAATTCACTATCCATACAGCAGCTTACATACACTTTGTCTCATGACAGTACTGCAATTTCCCACAATGCAACAGCTCTCTTCCCACTTCCTCCCCATAGTTACCTCTTCCCTGTGTCCTTCCCTCCCAGGCATTCCTGCCTCCCAAGCAGTCTCCCTGTGCACACACAGCCGTTCTATTCTCTCATGACTGATCTCTCCAATGAGTGTATGTACCTAATGTAAATGTTTAACTCATATTCCTGTCTTTTGTTTGACTGAAAGAAACAGGAAAACCCACCCAGTATCTTAAAAATTGAGAAATTTCATATAAAACTCAGACCCTCTTTTGAACAATGAGATTTGTCAACACCAGACCCACCTTCCTGTAGGGCAGCGCTTGGCCAGGCCTGAGTGGCCTCTCCCCTCAGATGGTACAAGGACTCCTAGCTCTGCCCTGTCTCAATTTGCCCTGGAGTCTTACCTGGCCCTCATAGGTATCTACCTGGACCCTTGGGCATTTGAGTTTGCAAAGCTGCCTTAGGATGCGAGCCTCGTTTCTGCCCTCTTGACTCTTCAGATCTTGTTACTTCAGATGCCTGCTCTGGGGCAGCTTGAGCAGGAAGTCAGACCCCAGGGACTCTTCACTCTTCTGGCTCCTGGGCTTTTTTGAGGGAATGCTGAGAACTCTCTGCCTCCAATTTGTTTACTTAAATCAGCTTAACCTTTGTCGGTAGCTTTGCCTCACTCTGCCCCGAGCCCTCTCAGATTCCTTCTGCCTCTCACAGCCTCTTCTATCACATCCTGAGCCATCTTAGCTTCTACCTGCTTCTGCCTCACCCAACTTAGAGAAAAAGGCCCTCAGTGCCATCTGTACAGGCAGTTCCATGTGCTTTGCTGAAATTCTAGGTGTAAACCTGATAAGGCGTCCAGCCACTGTTCACAGCTCTTTGGCTGCTCTACTTGGTAACCCCATCTAAAGAAGGGGCACCTTATTTTAACATGACGTTGACAACCTGGAGGGCATCCGCAGGAGGGCAGTTAAGCTCTTTCCATTAAGATCCTGTTTCCAAAGCAGTAATAAAGAGCATCTATCTTACAGCGTCACACCTTGGGCTAGGAGCTTAAATGCTCTGTTGTGCTTGATCCTCATCCCAACCCTATGAGACAAAAACCAAAACCAAACCAAATGCACTGCCTGCATCGAGTCAGATCCAACTCATAGCAACTCCTCCTTGGGTTTCCGAAGAGGTATCACTATGAAAGTAGATTGCCCAACCTTCCTTCCAAGGAGTGGCTGGTGGGTTTGAACTTCCAGCCTTCTGGTTAGCAGTCAAATGCTTTAGGCACTATGCCACCAGAGGTCCTAACGGTTAATTTCTCCATTTCATGAGGGGGGAACTTGTGAGGTCAGAGTTCACACAGGTAGAAAACGACAGAGAATTTCAACCAAGTCTAACTGATTCCTATTCTTTACTCTTGAGCACCATGGTGGGCTGCGTCAGGCACCTTAAGAGCATCCCACTCAGCCTCAGATTCCAGCACTTTGCAGTTTGCAATGGACCCAGTCATCAGTCATGAGCTCTCACCACAGCTCCCGCCTGGGAGAACCCATTGGTTGAGACCACAGACTCGGGAACCTGATAGATTTGGGATTCCTACTTTACTGTTGGAGCTCTGGTGGAGTAGTGCCTAAGACATTTGACTGCTAACCAGAAGGCTGGCAGTTCAAACCCACCAGCCACTCCTCGGAAGGAAGGTTGGACGATCTACTTCCGTAGTGATACCACCTCAGAAACCCAAGGTGGGGTCACTATGAGTGGGGTCCGACTGGATGGCACATAACAACAACAACAACATGGAGCTGTTGTGATGGTTAATGAGACTGTGTTTGATAACCACGGTGCCTGGCACAAGTGCTGAGCAATTGTCAGCCATGATTGCTACTCCATTTTGCAGCTGAGAGAACTGAGGCTCCAGAAAGACAAGGCAGCCTACTCAGAGGCTCGTGGCTAGCTCCTGCTCGCCAGTCCCTGCCACTCATGGGAGGTACCCAATTAGACTAAGCCCTGACTAAAGGCTGAGGCTTGACTTTGCTGCCACTTTCCCTCCTCCTGTCCTTGAGGCAGAAGTCGTCTCCCCAACCCATGACGCTTCAGTGAGACCTCCTTCCCCAGGTGGTTCTTGGTGTACACAGCTTTCAATGCGAGCACTGAGTTAAATTACCTCTCAGTTCCATCCATCTAGATACTAAGTTTGCTTTTACTGACTCCACATTAAGTAGTGGAATCCAAGCTGGGAGGCAGGAACTTTTGCACTTGCAGGGACTTTGGTTCCACACCAATCAGCACCCAGTATCCCTCACCTCCCAGGAGCCAGCCCTGTCCTCACTCTGGGTGGCAGCCCCTTGTCCTCCTTTCCCTCCCTCACCAACGTTCTGGATCTCAATTACGTGTCAGCGTGGGCTGAGGTGCAGTGGAGGTTACAAGAAGCGCACAGCTTCTGCAGACAGGGCTGACGACTGCTGGCACTGGATAGGATGCAAGACTCAGGGAAAGGGGGCAGAGGGCGCCTCCTGGGTGGTAGAGAGCTCACTATTTCAGTTGGAGGAACCAAGCTGGAAGCTCCTGCCACTTAGATAACTCCCCCATCTTAGCAACAGAAGGGGCCCTGGAGGTCTCCCAGCCCACGCTCCCACCAAAGTTTGCAATCGCCTCCACAGAGTGCCAGCACCCGCTGAACCTGCCATCTGGCATGGCCTCGGTTGCAGGAAACTCCAGATATAATTATTGAAAAGGTTTTTTTTTTTTTTTTTGGTTTCTCTATGCTATCCTAAAACTTCTACTCACAGACCTTGTTTCTGTCCTTGTCTGCGACAGAAACCAAACCAAAGCCATTGCCGTCAGTTCCGACCCCTGGTGACCCTCTGTGTCAGCGTAGAACTGCTCCATATGGTTTTCTTGGCTGTAATCCTTACACAAGCAGATCGCCAGCTTTTCTGTTGTGGCGCCACTGGTGGGTTTGAGCCACTAACCTTAGGTTAGTAGTTGAGCGTGAGCCGTTCATGCCACCTGGGGGCCTGTCTGCAGCAGTTGTTGTTGTTAGGTGCTGTTGAGTCAGTTCTGACCTACAGTGACCCTACGTGCAACAGAATGAGATGCTGCCTGGTCCGCTGCCATCCTCACAATCATTGCTTTGAGCCCATTGTTGCAGCCAGTGGATCAGTTCATCTTGTCAAGGGTTTTCCTCTTTCACTGACCCTGTACTTTACCAAGCATGGTGTCCTACTCCAGGGACTGGTGGCTCCTGATAATATGTCCAAAGGATGTGAGATAAAGCCTTGCCATCCATGCTTCTAAAGAGCAATCTGGCTGTACTTCTTCCAAGACAGATTTGTTCATTCTTCTAGTGGTCCATGGTATATTTAGTATTCTTCAATAACACCTAATTCAAAGGCATTGGTTCTTCAGTTCTCCTTATTCATTGTCCAGCTTTTGCATGCATATGAGGCGATTGAAATTAACATGGCTTGAGTCAGGCACACCTTGGTCCTCAAGTGACATCTTTGTTTTTTTAACACTTTAAAGAGGTCTTTTGCAGCAGATTTGCCCAGTGCAATATGTTGCTTGCTTTTTTTTTTTTCCTTTTTAATTTTTATTGTGATTTGGGTAAAAGTTTACAGAGCAAATTCACTTCCCATACAGCAGCTTACATACACTTTGTCTCATGATATTGACTGCAATTTCCCACAATGCAACAGCTCTCTTCCTATTTCCTGCCCATAGTTACCTCTTCCCTGTGTCCTTCCCTCCCATGCAGTCATGCCCCCTGAGCTGTCTCCCTGTGCATACACAGCCCTTCTATTCTCTCATGATTAATCTCACCAAGGAGTGAATCTACCTAATGTAAATGTTCAGCTCATATGCTTGTCTTCTGTTTGGCTGGAAGCCATAGGAGTGAGTTCAATTCCAGACTCCATCAGACCAGCAAACTTGGTCCTTTTTTTTTTTTAATGATTTTGAGTTTTGTTCCACGTTGTTCTCCCACTCTATCCAGGATCTCCTACAGAGATACCCCTTCAAGTAGTTGACAGTGGTGGTAGCTGGGCACCGTCTAGTCCTGTGGTCTTATAGTCCTATAGGCTGAGTATCACATGGTGTACCAGTCGCTTAGGCTAATTGTTTCCATAAGTCTTTGGTTTTCTTCATTCTTCTTTGCTCTGGATGAGGAGAGATCCATCGTTTCATCTAGATGCCCATTTGCAAGCTTTTAAGATCCCAGTTACTACTCGCCAAAGTAGAATGTGGAACAATGCTTTTGTATAGTATGTTATGCCAATTGAGCTTGATGTCCCCTGTGACTATGGTCCCGAGCCCACAGGTCCAACTACTCACTCCCTCTGGGTAGCTGGCTGTGGCCAAGAAGTGACTACAAACTTGACCCTTGTCAGATCTACTATGCACCTGGGAATTCTTACAGAATATACAAATATACTTGTAGAAACATTGCCAACCCTATACATGGTCTTGGGGATACTATCCCCTGCATAGACATACCTACTAGTTCAGCCTGTCTACCCACTTATCCACCCATATATCCATGTTTTCCTTCACTGACATTGCAGTGCTGTATGTGCAAAAGGTTCAGACAGCAAAAGGTTTGCTGTCTGTATTTCCCATACCTCTCTATGTCTTCATCTTCCTCAATGCCATTGTGTTGAATACTCACATTTGGTATAGTGCCCTTCTCTTCACCCAAACCAATACTTGTCTCTACCTATCTAAGTGTTCCCTCCCCTCCCCTCCCAGCCCTGGTAACCAACAAAGAAAATTTCCTTCCATATATAAACCTTTCCTTGACTTTTTACAATAACAGACTAATACAATATTTGTCCTTCTGTGATTGACTTATTTCATTCAGCATAATGTCCTCCAAGTTCATCCACATTATGTGGTGTTTTGCAGATTCTACATTATTCTTTAGGGTTGCATAGTATTCCATTGTGTGTATGTACCATAGTTTGGTTATCCATTCTTCTGTTGATGGGCACCTAGGTTGATTCCATCTTTTGGCTGTTGTACATAGTGCTGCGATGAACATGGGTGTGCATATATCTGTTCTTGTCCTTGCTCTCACTTTTTTAGGATGTATACCTAGTAATGGAATTGCTGGGTCAAATGGTATTTCTAATTCCAACTTTTTATGGAATCACTATACTGCTTTCCACAGTGGTTGTGTCATTTTATAGTCCCACCAGCAGTGTATGAGAGTCCCAATCTCCCCACATCCTCTCCAGCATTTGTTATTTTCTGCCTTGTTGAACTTTGCTACTAGTGCTAGGGCAAGATGGTATCTCATTGTTGTTTTGATCTGCATCTCTCTAATGGCTAATGAGGAGCTCTGGTAGCATAGTGCCTAAGGCACTTGACTGCTAACCAGAAGGCTGGGGGTTCAAACCCACCAGCCACTCTTCGGAAGGAAGATGGGGCAATCTACTTCCGTAGTAATGCTGCCTCAGAAACCCAAGGAGGGTCGCTATGAGTCAGGTCTGACTCGATGGCACATAACAACAACAACAACAATGGCTAATGATCATGAGCATTTCTTCATATGTTTATTGGCCACCTGAATATCCTCTTTGGTGAAGTGTCTATTTATGTATTCTGCACATTCTTTTTGTTGTTGAGGTGTTGGAGTTTTCTATAAATTATAGAGATAAATCCCTTGTCAGATACATCATTGCCAAATATTTTTTCCCAATCTGTAGGTTTTCTTTTGACTCTTTTGGAGAAGTCTTTGGAAGCACATAAAAATTTAGTTTTTAGAAGGTCCAATTCATCTAGTTTCTCTTCTGCTGTTTGTGCATTTTGGGTTATGCTTGATAGTCCATTTATGCCATATATTAGGGTCCCTAAATTTGCCCCTAGTTTTTCCTTGAGGAACTTTATAGTTTTAGGTTTCACATTTAAGGCTTTGATCCATCTGGAGTTAGTTTTTGTGTATGGTGTGAGGTACAGATCTTGTTTCATTTTTCTGCAAATGGATATCCAGTTTTGCCAGCACCATTTGTTAAACAGACAATCTCTTCCCCGTTTAATGGATTTTGGTCCTTTGTCAAAGATCAGCTGACCATAGGTCGATGGATCTATTTCTGGGTTCTCAATTCTATTCCATTGGTCTATGTGTCTGTTGTTGTACCCATGCCAGGCAGTTTTGGCTACTATGGTTGTATAGTAGGTTTTGAGGTCTGGCAGTGTGAGACCTCCTACTTTGTACTTCTTCAATAGTGCTTTGCTTATCCGAGGTTTCTTTCCTTTGCATATAAAGTTAGTGATTTGTTTTTCCATATCCTTAAAGAATGTTGATGGGATCTGGATTGGGATTGCATTGAATGTATAGATTGCTTTGGGTAGAATTGACATTTTCACAATGTTCAGTCTTCGTATCCACCAGCATGGTATGTTCTTCCATTTATGTAGATCTCTAATGGTTTCTTGAAGTAGTGTTTGATAGTTTTCTTTGTACAGGTCTTTTGTGTCCCTGGTAAGATTTATTCCCAAATACTTTATTTTTTTGGTACATTGCTTGATTTCTTGACTGCTACTTCCATGGGTGTTAACTGTAGATCCAAGTAAAATAAAATCCTTGACAATTTCAATATTTTCTCCATTTATCATGATGTTGCTTATTGGTCTAGTTGTGAGGACTTTCATTTTCTTTATGTTGAGGTATCCAGACTGAAGGTTGTAATCTTTGATTTTCATCAGTACTTCAAGTCCTCTTCACTTTCAGCAAACAAGGTTATGTCATCTGTATATCAAAGCTTGTTAATAAGTCTTCCTCCAATCCAGATACCACCTTCTTCTTCATACAGTCCCTATTCTTGACTTATTTGCTCAGCATACAGATTGAGTAAGTATGGTGAAAGGGTACAACCCTGACATACACATCCTGCAGCATAGCATTTATTTTTTCAGTCAACAGAATACTTATCGATTCCACTATATCTATGTGTTGGGGCTGCAGCAGTGACTAAAACAGGCAAAGCACCTGACCTTGCAGAGCTTTCATTATCCTTGGGAGAGACATAAAAATACTAAATATGTAATAATCCAGGTGGTGGTCGGTGCTTTGGAGAAAAATAAAGTAGGGTGGAGAGGCCAGGCAGTGCTGGGGAAGGTCTCACTGATAAGGTAACAGTTGAGCAGAGTTCCCAGGAAGTTAGGGGATGGGCCAATGGAAAGAACTCTCTAGACAGTGAGAACATTAAGTCTTATTTGTGGAGGTAGCAGACCCCTTTTGTTTCATTTATGCCTCCTTTGAAAAAGTAGATGTGCTCTTGGAAAACCCTGTGGGTTAGTGAAAATTTATAAATCAAATCATATTTTAAATGCATCATTAGAACTTCCATGTAGAGTGACCTTGAGGTAAATGTGTCTGCAAAGTAAATAATCTTTTTTTTTTTTTTTTTGCAATGTGAACTATTTAACTCCCTTGGAAGTATGGATTTTCACATAACTGTTGCTTTATTATGTCTTTCTAAGTCTTAATTATTTATTTCTGAATTGGGGCAATTATGGACTGGGGCTTAAGAGCCAGGGCTGTGGAGTCACAGAGATGTGGTTTGGAAACCCAGATTCCCTACCTAACATGACCTTGGAGGCTTAAACTCTTTGAGCCTCAAGCTTTTCATTTGTACAATGAAGATCATAATATTCATCTCCTAGAGCTGTATTAAAACCAGGTAAGAGTTGTAAACCTTTAGTACAGTACCTGGTATATGGTTAAGTATTATATTGTATTGCATTGCATAATCTACCATAGGAGGTCTGGACAAGAGGACTCTTTATAAACTTTTTTTTTTTTTAAGGAACCAGGACCACATATTCTGAGAACTTGCACACAGGTTCCTAAATAGTCACATACACACATGTACATGTGCACATGCATGCACACAGAGAAGTGTTGAGGGCAGAGATCACAGATCCCTTAAAATGTTGCCTGTGCTGTTTGTGTTCTGCAGAAACACGGGCTAAAGCTGCACCTTCGAAACCCCTACTCCTTCACCCCCATACTGGAAGAGGGCACAGGAGGAAAGGTGCCCAGGTCTCTTCTGCTGGGCACAGACATGGCAGAAAACCAGAAGCAGGTTGCCCAGTTCTCACAGAAGGATGCCCAGGTAAAGGAAGAGACCAGGAACTGATTCCCTCGCCACTCACAAGCCTGGAGGTGGTTGAATGAAAATGGGCCTGGTTTGAATTGTCCTTAAACACTCTGCCCAGAGGCCATAAGGGCCTGTACAGGCCACACCACCTTCCCTACAAGGGTCCGGCCTGTGCTAGCCTTTGATCTCAGGCACTACAAAGAAAAGGGGATGGAGGAGGGTGATTAGGACCAGTGACGCTGGAGGCCATCAAGTCTGTGTGTCTGGGGGGGGGGCGGTGTGTGCTCAGTTCGGTTGGTCTCTATATGCTGAATTTCAAAAGGGAGCTCACTGACCTACACGTGCACCGTGTGGTCTTTATAGCCATCCTGCTCTCAGAAAGAATTCCAAGTGGTTATCAATATTAAAATGAGCAAAAGCCAAAAAGAAAGAGCAAAGAGAGATCAGGCACAATTAAGGACAACTGAATGAACTGGATCAGAAGCATAGGACTGAGAATTGAGGTAAATTTCAGTCCACTTGGCATCAGTCTCCTGATAACCCAAGGCAAAAAAGGACCCTGCTGGTGTGCAGGTCTGCTCAGAGGAAGTCAACACATCTGATGGAGAATGCATTTGGAAGAATTTGTTCAGTAGCTTTGTTTAGATGAGTCACTGAATAATGTAATGGGCCTGGTGTGATCAGTTGTACAGATACAAAAAGATTCTAAAAATGGCCACTTCTTATAGCTTGAGTACTAGCTGAAGGTGTAGCATTAAGGTGTGGCTTAGTGGAGACAGTTTTGTAAGAACCTATGTTTATGTACCACCACCCATCTGTCAGCTTGCCATACTGTGGTGGCTTGCATGTTGTTGTGATGCTGGTAGCTATGCCACTGGTATTTCAGTTACCAGCAGGGTCACTCACAGTGGACAAGTTTCATCAGAACTTCTATACTAAGACTTCCTGCTGATCTGCTTTCAAAAATTAACCAATGGAAACCCTATGGATCACCAGAGAATACTGTCTGATATAGTGCTGGAAGATGAGTCCCCAAGGTTGGAAGGACTCAAGCATACCAACAATCATGAAGATGCTTGTGATATTGGAGCTGTGTGTCAACTTGGCTGGACCACAATTCTGTGTGGTTTAAGCAGTTGTGATGTGGTTATTCCCATGATGGGATCAGATGAATGTGTTTTGAGCAGCCAATCCGTTGAAAGGGAGTTTCCCTAGGGGTGTGGCCTGCTTCCAGTATATTTATGGGCATCCTGGAAAAAGAGACACTCTTCTGTGGATTGGGATTCTATTGTGCTGCCTACAACTGCCCATGAGCTAACAATCCACCGTTTGGCCTGGAGATCTTGGATTCGTCATTCGTTGGTGTCAACAGCAAGTATACCACCTGCCAACCTTGAGCTCCTCAGCGTCTGCAGCTGTGAGAGTCGGGAAGAGCTTCCAGCTTGATGTTTGATCCAAGAACTTGGGACTTGCCAGCTTCTATAAGTGTGTGAGCCATTTTCCTAAGATAAATTTCTCTTTCTCTCTCTCTATAAGCTTTACTGGTTTTGTTTCTCTAGAGAACTCAGTCTGACACAATGGTAAAGGACCAGTTAACGTTTGTTCTACTGTACGTGGGGTCACCATGAGTTGGAGCCAACTCAACAGCAACTAACAACAGAAGTTTATACAATCCACCTATGTTGCTTTTTGATGTTTTCACCTAATGTTGGGTACAACCTAGAGAACCACAGACACACATCTGTCTTTACCCAGCAGTTTCCAAACCTGACTGACGATCAGAGTTACCTGAGGAGTTTTGCGTTGTACAAGTGATTCCTCTGTGCAGCAGGCTAGGAATCAAGGCCTAAACCCTCTCCTCTAAATCCTGCCTGTCTCTGATGCACTAAGGGGATCCAGCACAAGGTTGGGTCCCCAGGCCTGCAGGACACTGGTTGCATCCCAAGGGCAACCACACGAGCAGGAGGCATACTGCCTTGGAAACCCAAGGAGAGGTCGCTGTGAGTCGGGTCCGACTCAACGGCACATAACAACAACATTGTGGAAAGATAGGAGTCTGATTCCTGGTTTCATCTTTACACAGTGCCATGTTAGAAGCTCTGAGAAGCTTTAGAGAAAGCTGTTTAACTTCATTTTGCCAAAACTTTGCAAATGTACTTCAACACCAAATTTTCTTCATGTAACACTTCCTAAAATGCCATGGGTATATAAAAGCAGATGAGCCGGAAGTTGAAAATGCTAGGCTGAGAATCAACGGAGGGACCTCCACTGGCACAGGCACCCGCACGTGCTCCAGTTGCCCATCAAGAGAAGGAGGTGGGGGTGGTCTGTAACCATGCTCGGGGGTGATGGGTCTTGACAATGGATTCTGTTGTGGGAGCCTGTGGAGTAAGGGGATGCAGGCTTCTGTTCCTATTCTGTTACTGCTTGTGACAAGGGGACATGAAGATGAGAGTCTAGGAATGGCAGTCAGCACCCTGGAGAAAGTGGAAAGAAACTTTGATTTTGCCAGTAATCTATGGAAAGGTAGAGGACACAGAGAAGAAACTTGTAAATAGTTTTATTATTTATCACAGGGATCACACCCTTGGATACGTGCCAGTTTCTGTGGCTGATGCCTTATTCCCATCCCTACCCCAGGTGGCTCTTCCATCACCCATGATCTCTCTGACCTCCCCAGACGCACACAGATGTAGGAGCAGGAGTGACAGCAGAGCCTAGCTAAGCTACAGCTGGGGGTGAGACATGAGGAACCCTCAAGGCCCAGCTGTTAGGGGTGGCAGGAGAGCAGAACGTGAGGAAATGTCTTATGGGGTTTGGGGCAGTGGGACTTTGACTCAGGGCTCTGTTGCAGGCCTTTCCCAGATACGAGGAGTTCATGAATCGCTTGGTGTCAGCCATTGACCCTCTGCTGGACGCAGCCCCAGTGGACATGATGGCCTTCCAGCGTGGCTCCCTGCTGCAAAGGCTCAAGTCACTGTCCACCCTCAAGCCCCTGCTGCAGGCAGGTGAGTCTGGAGTGCAAGCATCAGGTGTGGTGAGTGACGGCGTGGAGCAGGCTGAGCCCATTTTCTCCGTGACTGGACACAAGGCTGAATCTCCCAGGCAGCCAGCCAACTGTGTTCTGTTAGTCAAGGGCATTTAGAGCACTTGATGGAAAAGGTCTTGGCCTGGGAGCCCTAGAGTAAAGCCTGAGATAAAGGCTTACATATAGATAGATAGTTTATTTTGAGCGGTAACCCCAGGGCATAAAATGAGGGAAGGGAGGAGTGAACTGGAAGGAAGGGGCATCAATACCAGGGCGTGTTACTGTATGGGTTGCCGCTGTGGGTGATGGGGAGCTGGACCTTCCGAGAGGGCTTGTGAAAGGCATTTCTGGACAATTTCCAGGAGAAGAAAGGGGGAGCATTTATCCACCAGGTTTTGTCCCCCACTAGTCAAGGGTTGCCCCATGGGGCATTAATTCTCACACTTGTGAGTTACGAGTCAGTGACTGCCAAGTAGGGTCCTGGGGGTATCCCATCATGGTGCCAGAAGACCCCAGGACAACATGAGAAAGAGCATCTTACCGGTCTGAGGTGAGACGCTGTTGGGATTGTACCTGTGTGAAGCTGGTGAAAGCCTGCATGGAACTGGGCACTAGACCAAGAGATGGGGGCCTAGAGAATTGGAAGATATGTCCCATACAAAGACAATGCTAAATCTGGGCTCAGCAAGAAAGAGTTCTATGATCAGTTAGTAGATGTCTGCCATGGGTTTAGGAAGGGTATTTTCAGCAAACATGCTATTATTTCCCACCATTCATCTAGGGAACAGAGACCAGTTTCACATCTATATACTAGAAAAATATAGATTCAGTTACATGTGGTCACAAAATTGCTGCATAACAAACAAAAAGAAAATTCCAGTGGCTTGCAAAAATAAACATTTATTTCTCCTATGTCTGTGTGTTCAGCTGAAGCCAGCTGGACTACACTGATCTGGTCTGGTCTCAGGAGTAGGTTTGTGATAGCGCAGATTAGCTGGGGCAGCTCTGTTCCACGTGCCTGATGTCCTCGTTTTGAAAGCAGCAGGTTAGGCCAGGGTAGGCGTGGCCTTCTCACATGAACAGCAGAAGCACAGAGGGCAAGACCCATGTACAGGCCCATTTCAAGCTTCTGCCTGCATCACATCTACAAATACTCCATTGGCCAAGCCAGTCAAGACTTGTGCATGAGCCAGAGTTAAGGGGCAGAGCAGATAAACTCAACAATCAGAGCCCGCAAAATCTACCAGAAAGGGTAACAGAAGGCATTTCCTCTCAGGTTTGCAGGAAAAACTCCAAGGAGCTTCATGCAATAATCATGTATTGAGCAGCCACTATGTGCCAGCCACTAAGCTAGGCACTGGGATAACAATGGCTAGACATCATGGTCGTTACCTTCAAGGTCTTACTGCCCAGTGATGGTCTGAATCAGTATCAGAGGAATAAGCTAGCAAAGCCCAGGGTGTGAGCTTTACTACTTCCCAGGGTGTGAGCCTTAAAGTAAGGGAGTGAAGCACAAGTTCAGATTTTCCTGAAAATAATTAAGCCAGTTGCCATCAAGTCAGTTCCAACTCATGGTGATCCTACGTGTGTCAGAGCAGAACTGCGCTACACAGGGCTTTCAATGGTTGATTTTTCGGAAATAGATTGCCATGCCTTTCTCTTGAGGCACCTCTGGAAGTGGAGGTCATTAACCATTTCTACCACCCAGGAACTCCCCCAAAATAATGCTAACAGCTAAGATGTAGTAAGTGCCTATTAACTTGCAAGTGCATACAGATCTCATTTAACCCTCACAGTAGCCCAATGAGGGTATCCAGTATTATTCCCATTTTACAGATAAGGTTCAGAGATGTTAAATGTACTCCCAAGGCTTCCTGCTAGAAAAACCTGCATTCTTTATGGTAAGCTCCTCCCATCACAAATTCGCCCAGCCTCCTCGCTTTCTTTTATCCATGGGAACAAGATTGGAGTGTGTCCTTAGTATCTGTCTCAAGTTATGTTTTCTGGGCCTTTTCTTTCAGGCCTTACCCTGGGAGCCCAACTCCCCCAGTATTACCAGGTCCTCACAGCACCCATTACGAAGGTGAGTGGCCCCCCAGCCTCAGGCCCACCGTGTAGAGGAAAAGGGCTGGTTCCCCCTGAGGCTTCTGAGCCTTTCCCCTGCTGTTTTGCTGCCCCAGGTGCTAGATCAGTGGTTTGAGTCCGAGCCTCTAAAAGCTACTCTTGCAACAGATGCTGTGATTGGTGCCATGACCAGCCCCCGCACTCCAGGGAGTGGGTGAGTGAGAGGGTGAGGCGGGCAGCAGGAGAGGAGGCGTGCAGGGGAGAGTCTAAGAGTCAGACAGGCAAAGTCCTCAACAACAGCAGTAGCAACGTTGGCAGGAGCATCCACATTATTTACTGAGCTCACACAAGTGAGCCAGGTGCCAAGCCAAGCATTGCCATTGACATAACCCTCAAAGCAGCGCAGAGGAGTTGTGGTTCAGAGAAGGGAAGCATCCTTGTCCCAAGTCACACAGATAATAAGTGGCAGAGCTGACTTCCAACCCAGCTTGTCTGACTCCCAAAGAGCCTCCTTAACCCCCACTCCCTATTGTTGTTAGGTGCAGCCAAGTCAAGTCTGACTCATAGCATCCCCATGGAACAGAGTAGAACTGCCCCATAGGGTTTCCTAGGCTGTCATCTTTATGGAAGCAGATTTCCAGGTCTTTCTTCTGCAGAGCCACTGGGTGGATTCAAAGCACCAACCTTTCACTTAGCAACTGACCATTTAACTGAGCACTTAATACTGCTTCGCTATGACAGGGCTCCCCTTCACCGCGCATTATCATATGTCAACACTAATGCCTTCTTTCCACTCTCTCTTTCTTCTTGGTCTCTCTCACTCTTACTCTCTCTCATCTTTTTCCTTGCCATAAAGCCCTGCTGTCCCACCCTCCTCCACACCGTTCCTTTCCCTGCATCCCAGGAAAAGCTCCCCCACTGACACCTATGTGTGGACACAGAAGTCTGTCTGTCTTTCTCGGGGTGAGGGTGTGCTGACAGTCCAGGCCAAGAGGGGGCAGTCAGACACAAGCAAGTCTGTGGTTGTGGTCTGACTTAAGGAGCCCTTGTAGGAGCTGGAGTGGAGGGGCGTGGGCATGTGTGTGCATACATGTGTGCATGTGCTTGTGTGTGTGTGCGCATGCATATTGGGATAGAACATGCTGCCAACTGTTGAGCCATTTCCAGGGCACCAGAAGATGTACCTCAAATGTGGCTTTTTCCTGAGTGATGAGAGCACTCGCTGGAAGAGGTTTTCATTATATATGAAGCCAGCCCTAAACTCCCCAGAGCCATGGAGAAGGGGAGTGACCGCTCTTGGCCAAGCTCTGTGATCAACCAGCATATCCCGATCTTCCAGCCGAGGCTTTCCGTCCTTTTCTCTTTGGCTCTCTAGGAAGCTTAGCTACTGTCCAGACTGTGAAATGTGCCTTCAAGTCATTTGTTTCTCCATTAAATTTTTCGATGGTGGCTCACTCACCTGTGCTAGGTGCTGGGGAAACAGCAGTGGGTGGAGCTGAAATCCTAAAGGGAGAGAGAGACACAGAGCAGGTACGGATAGTGAAGTGCTGGAGGGTTATGTTAGGGGTCACACAAGAGATGAAGCAGGGACCCTTAACCTGGTCTAGACATCACGAGAGGCCTCTCCATCAGGAAGAGCTGTTTAATTGAGACCCAAAGGATAAGGAGGAATTAGCTCAACAAAAGACGTGGGAAAAAAGAAGGTTCCAAAGAGATGGAAAAGCATGTGCAAATGCTCAGAGGACTGTGTGTCCACTCGAGACCATAGTAATGCAGGGTGCATGGGAGAGAATGATGACAGATGACAAGTACCAGCTTCTATGCAGAGAAAGGCTTGCAGCGGAGAAAGGGAGGAGGTGATTAGGAGGCTGCTGCTGCAACAGTTTAAGGAAAATCAGAGAGGCCAAGCCAGGGCCCAGGCAGCAGGAAATGGCTGCATTTGAAAGACGCTAGGAGGCAGCGTGGGCACTGCTTGATTGGCTGTAGGTGGTGAGGCAGCAAGGTTGACCCTAGGTTTCTGTTGGAAACTGAAGGAGCTATTCACAGAGATGGGAAAGACTGAAACAGGTTGGAAACTAAGGGAAAGATGTCTGGCAAAAATCATCCAAATGGAGCTCTACCAGTGGGTAGCAGGACATAGGGCCTGGAGCTCAGGACAGAGCTGGAGTTCAAGGTCATGCGTCACAGGCATGCTGTGGGTAATAAAGCCATGTGCACAGACATGTTTGCTCGGAGAGAGAAAGCAGGATGAGAAAGCCATGTGCTCTTACAAGAGCCTGGAGCACATTGAAAGGCTAATGAGAAGGTTCTGGATGTGGGCGGGGAGAGGCTGGCGGTAAATGACAGGAAGGAATATTTGCATCAAAAACTCTGGGGAGATGAAATCCCACCTCTGGCCCTCGTCTCTTTCCAGGTATGTGCTGCTACATCATGTGATGGGGGGCCTGGAAGGGAAGCCGGGGGCCTGGAGCTACGTCCAGGGTGGCATGGGTGCCCTCTCTGATGCTATTGCAAGCTCAGCCACAGCACACGGAGCAACTATCTTCACCGAAAAGGTGAATGGCTCTCAAGGCTCTACCCCAGTGATTGGCCAGGGTCTCAGAGCAGAAGAGTCTCAGATTTGGATGGGCCTTCCTTTCCTGATGAATAGGGGGGTAGGGGGACTCAGAATTGGGGACTTCCCCAAAGTTATGCTACCTGTTAGGAGCTGAGCAACCAACCCCATTCTTCTGACCATCTCCGTTCAGCTCACGAGCCACTGAACTATGTTTGGGTTGATCCTTCACGCTGAAGGGGTGGGCTAAAGGTGTCCTGAGGAGTGGTAGGTCTAGACAGGGCTGGATTTGAAGGAAAGCTGTGAGGGCCTGAGAGAAGCAGAGACAAGGGTTGTCCCCCAAGATCCAACCAGGATCCCCCGCAGGGGGAGCTTCCAAGACCTCTTTCTGGTGGGCTTAGACAGTGGCCAAGGTGCAGGTGAGCAATGGAGGCCGTGTGCGAGGAGTCGTACTGCAGGATGGCACAGAGGTGAGGAGCAACGTGGTGCTGTCCAACGCGTCACCTCAGATCACCTTCCTGAAGCTGATGCCGCAGGTAAGGCCTGGGAGTGAGAAGGGAAGGTAGCTGCCAAAACTGGGGTCAGTAAGAGGGTTGTTTAGAGAGGCAGGTCTATATTGGGTGAGAGATATCTGAGCAGCTTGTGGGCAGCAGGCCAGGGGAGGCGAACCGTTCTCTGTCTCTTTCATCTATTGGGCAGGTAGCAACCAGGGCAGGGGCCTCACAGGTGAGGAGAAAGGTCCAGAATGTGAGGTGACCTAGACCATGTGGCTGACAATTGGCAGAGCCAGAGCTAGAACCCAGGTCTGACTTTCAATCCAGGGTTATTTCTGCACCTTTCCTGCTATCCTGATTTCTCCCTTTCATCAGCTCTAATTCCACCATCTGTGTCAATTTATTACCATATTAAGGCTGCATATCAAACAGCCACAAAACTTCCAGGCCTAGACCAATGAATACTGATTCAGCATACAGATCTGGAGGGCTCCAAGTTTGGCTGATCTGGGTACGCTTATGCACCTGAGGCCAGCTCAGCCCCCTAGTCAGTTCTGCTGATCTTGGCTGGGTCCATTCACATGCCTGGTGCCGGCTGGCTGAAGCTGGTCCCAGGTGGTTCCTAACGGGATGATTGGGTGACTCAGCTCTGCACCACGTTCTTTCATCCTCCAGCCGGGTAGTCCTGGCCTGTTCTCAGATCTGGCGGAGGGCAGAGCAAGTGTGGTTCGTCATGCAAGTGGTTTTCAGGCCTCTGTGCATCGCATTTGCTAACATTGGCCAAAACAAGTCTCATGGTTGAGCCGAGTCAGGGCAGGAGGACACTGCAAAGCTGCACAGAAAAGGGGTGTGGACACTGGGAGGAGAGGATTTGGCACAATGTTTGCAGTCACCTATACCTTCCCTGTCCCCAAGATATGGTAATATGCATCAAGCATGGAACTCCCAACCATTCTTGGGGACAAGGCACCACTTTTCTGAGTGATTCTACCAATAAAATTCAACATGTCGTTGTTGTTATTAAGTGCCGTTGGGTCATTTCCGACTCATAGCGACCCCATGCACAGCAGAACGAAACACTGCCCGATCCCGCGCCGGCCCCACAATCCCTGCTATACTTGAGCCCATCATCGCAGCCACCGTGTCAATCCATCTCGTTGAAGGCCTCTCCCTCTTTCGTCGACCCTCCACCCTACCAAGCATGACAACCTTCTCCAGGGAATGGTCCCTTCTTACAACATGACCAAAATAGGTGAGACAAAGTCTGGCCATTCTTGCTTC
>NW_006921651.1:8891795-8895593 GCF_000298275.1 Orycteropus afer afer
TTTCACAGTGAGAATTGTACGCAGATCTCAGAGTAAGGAGTGGTTAGTGTTGAGTGGGAGGATACAGGAAGGCTTCACAGAGGAGGTGATTTTGGCTGAGCTTTGAAGGGTGAAGAGGAGTTCTGCAGTCAGAGGCTGAGGGCCCAAGCAAAGGGAGAACACAGTTCCCACGAGGCCTTGGCTATCCCTAGGTCTTTCCCATTGTCTTCCTCTTCCAGGAGTGGCTCCCTGAGGAGTTCGTGGGGAGAATCTCTCAGCTGGACACCCAGTCACCTGTTACTAAGATCAATGGTAAGAGGCCCACCTGGAGTAAAGAGCTATCTCTTTTGACATTACACAAGTGGTCTACATCAGCTCCTTCTCCTGCCTCCAGCTTGCCCTTCCCCCACATTGCAAATCCTTTTTCCTACTTTTTCTTCCTTGGGTGAGTCAGGTACTGGTTGTAGAGGGAGGACCCTGTGGGACTGAGGACAGAGGGCCTTGCCTGTGACCCTCCTTTCTGATCCCTCAGTGGCTGTAGACAGGCTGCCCAATTTCCTGGCTGCACCCAGTGCTCCTGGAGGCCAGCCTCTGCCCCATCACCAATGCTCCATCCATCTCAACTGTGAAGATACCCACCTTCTCCATCAGGCCTTCGAAGACGCCATGGATGGCCTCCCTTCCCACAGGTGCATGGGCCAGTGGGCTTTTCACCAGCTCACCTTTCCTGGTTCCCTGGGATGTTCTTACACATGAATCAAGGGTGTGTGTGTGTGTGTGTGTGGGGGGGTGACAGCAGTGCATGGTCTTCTGCCTGATGTTATGTATCCACACTGACGGAGGATCTGCCTCACACTATACCTCAGTTCTAAGGACAGGAATTCATCCCAGGCAACAAGTCTGTGGACCATATCAGGTAGAGGGAAGGGAGAACATGCTGAAGGAAGTGTCACAGGTTCTAGGATTATGTGAACACTGCACAGAGAGCCACTCTGGCATTTGGGAAGAAGAGAAGATGCTTTCTGGGCTGTGAAGACATTTGCCTTTGGGAGCCCTGGTTAGAGTCTGTGGTGAGGAAGCAGGCTCGGGCCACATTCAGATAGGAGCTGGGCCTGCCCAGAGACCCTGCGGCCTGCAGGCCAGGCCTGGGTGGGGACTGGGAGGAAGGAGCTCCCTGCAGTGGTCTGGACTGTCCCTGTGGTCGCTGGGACCAGGACCGTGCAGGCAACAACCACTGAGGCCTCACAGGGAGGATCGGGCCAGCCTCTGTGTCTTCCAAGGGGCTTCATTTTGTCCCAGGCCATGTCAGACTGGTTCCCCGGCCCCTCCCTCAGGGTCTCTGCTGCTCTTCAGACCTGACCCTGCCTCCTCCCCAACGCAGGCCTATGATTGAGCTCTGCATTCCCTCTTCATTGGACTCCACCCTGGCTCCCCCTGGCTGCCATGTTATCTCCCTCTTCACTCAGTACACTCCCTATGTGCTGGCTGGAGGCAAGGCCTGGAGCGAGCAGGAGAGAGAAGCTTATGCAGACAGAGGTAAAGAGGGCTAGACTGCCCTGTCTCCAGAGCAACAGATGGACACACAAGCCCCACCAGTCCCCTCTCCTCCCAGACTTGCCCCATTCAAGTGTCCCATGGGGAGAGAAGTACCTGAGGAAACCTTAAGTCAACAATGTCAGCAAACATATTGAATATCTGCTGGGGTCAGGCCCTGCCCTTAAATTGCCATAGCCTTGTGGGGGAGACTAATAAACAAACCAATAATTACAGTACAAGGTACTGTATGAGCCAAAAATGTACTGTATGAACAAAAAGAAAGCCATGAGCCAGAGAGACAGGGAGGGTTTTTCAATGGAAGGGACATTTGAGGTGGGTTTCCGAGGATGAATAAGAGTTGGCTAGCTAACCAGAAGCTGGTGGTTCAAACCCACCAGCCACTCCTCAGAAGGAAGATTGGGCAATCTACTTCCGTAGTAATACTGCCTCAAAAACCCAAGGAGGGGTCGCTATGAGTCGGGTCCGACTCGACGGCACATAACAACAACAACAACAGATAGAAAAAGATATTTCAAGGAGAGGGAACAACAGCATGAGCAAAGCAAGGAGGTAAAAAGAACCTTCCATACTTAAGGGGAGAAAAGTAACTTCTTGTTGAGGGTGGAGTAAGAAGTTGGAGAGATATGAGAGGGCTGGACTGACCTAAGACCCATGGGTCTTTGTGGTAAATTATTTATTTGTCTATGTATGGATTGTTTTGTTTTGTTTAACTTCATTGAGGTATAATTTACTTATGATAAAATTAATCCATTTTAAGTGTATAAATCAATGATTTTTAGTAAATATACTCATTGATGCCACATATTCCTGTACCCTGTCTTTGCTGGGTCTTGGGGACTTTTTGTCCTAATTATCATCTCACTTCCCTACTGTTTGTCCCCCAGTATTTGACTGCATTGAGGCCTATGCCCCTGGCTTCAAGGCCTCTGTAGTGGGCAGAGACATCCTCACGCCACCTGATTTGGAGAGAATCTTCGGGCTTCCTGGAGGGGTGAGTGAAAGCCTGGGGCTTCCTCATTGTGTGCATCTCTCTGCACACCTACTCCCTGCCTGGGTCCTCTGGGCTTTATCCTGTCCCCACATCCCTAGGTTTCACTGGGATGGAGGACAAACAGTGGCAGAGCCCAGAGCTGAGAGGGGACAGAAATGCCATCAGTCCTGGGGCATAGGGGAGTGGGGCATAGGCAGGTGGGATCACAAGACAGAGGCTCAAGAGGTCACCAGGATTGCAGCCCTTCTGCCTGAACATCCATGTCAGCCTCTCCCATCTGACCTTTCAGGGGGAACCCTCAGACGGGAGGCAAGGAGACCAGTTAGAGGCCACGTGCTGCCCCACACGCAGCCGCTAGCTTCATGTGACTACTGAGCTCTTACGATGTGGCCATTCCCATGGAGCTAAGCTGTAAACATGAAGTGCACACTGGGCTTCGGAGACTTAGCACAGTAAAAAATGCATAATGTCTCATTAAAAATTTCATATTGATTGTCTTAGTTATCGACTGAAAAAACCAAACTCATTGCCATCAAGTCAATTCTAACTCATAGAGACCCCCATTGGCGTCTAAGGCTGTAAATCTTTGTGGAAGCAGATTGCCTAAATGCTTTTCTACAGAGCAGCTGGTGAGTTTGAACCACCAACCTTTTGGTTAATAGCCAAATGCCTTAGCCACTACACTACCAGAGTTAGCTGCTATAACAGAAATACCACAAGGGGATGACTTTAACAAACAAATCTATTTTCTCACAGTTTCAGAGGCTACAAGTCCAAATTCAGAACATGGGCTATAGGAGAAGTCTCTCTGTTGGCTGTAAGGAAGGTCCTTGCCTCTTCATTTTCTGCTTTCTTGTTCCTTGGAGATCTCCATGTATCTTTGCATCTGTCTTACACCATCTCTCTCTGCTTGTTTGTTTAATCTCTTTTATATCTCAAAAGATATCAACTCAAGATACACCCTACACTAATCCTGCCTCATTAACAAACAAAGACAACCCATTCCCAGATGGGATTATAACCATAGGCATAAAGATTAGGATTATAACACATGTAGTGGGGGACATAAATTAATCCATAACATTCCACCCTTTGACCCCCCCAAAATTCATGTCTTTGCCACATGCAAAATGCATTCACCCCATTATTATTGTTGTTGTTGTTGTTATGTGCCATTGAGTTGGCCCTGACTCATAGCAACCCCTCCTTGAGTTTCCAAAGCCATATCACTTCGGAAGTAGATTGCCCAACCTTCCTTCTGAGGAGTGGCT
>NW_006921651.1:8895693-8916117 GCF_000298275.1 Orycteropus afer afer
AGTGCTCCCAAAAGTCTTAAATCAGCTCCAAATCCAAAAATCTCATCTTTTGAAGTATCTAAATCAAACATGGGTAAGACTTTATGCATATTCCAACCTTCCTTCTGAGGAGTGGCTGGTGGGTTTGAACTGCCAGCCTTCTGGTTAGCAGTCAAGTGCCTTAGACACTATGCTACCAGTGCTCCCAAAAGTCTTAAATCAGCTCCAAATCCAAAAATCTCATCTTTTGAAGTATCTAAATCAAACATGGGTAAGACTTTATGCATATTCCATCTTGGAGCAAAATTCATCTTATCTGTGAACCTGTGAAATCTAGACTACAAGTTATCTGTTTCCAAAGGGCAAGGGTGGAACAAGCACAAGGTAGACATGTCCATTACAGATAGGAGAGATTGGAGGGAAAAGAGGGGTAACAGGCACCATGCAAGTCCAAAAATCAGCAGAACAAGTTACATTAGCTCTCAAGGCTTGAAAACAGTCCTCTCTTGTCTGAGATCATCTTGGTAGTGGCCTTGCCCTTTGGACTCTGGGTGGAGGCTCATTGGCCCCGGGCTTTAGCTTTGCCTTCTAGGCCCTCCAGGATGGCAACTCTACTCCCTCAGCTTTAGGTGGCCCCATTCTCTTAGTCCATCTCAGTGGCAATCCTACACCCTCAGCCCTGGCAGACTCCATTCTTCTTAATGGGCATGGCATCCCAACCCCCTCAGCTTTAAGCAATGGTCTCATCCCCCTGGCATACCTTAACAGTCAGCCCCAAACTCCTGAACCACATTGTCAAAGATCCAACTATTTGAAACCTAGGATACTGTGGCCCACCCTTTGAGACCTAAGAGACTATGGACCTACCCTTTGAAATTGAAATGGCCCCACTTCCCGTGTTCCTTCCAACAATTCTACTGATCTCCAAGCTGCTACAGAGATAGTCCTTTTCTTTTCTTGGAGGACAGCAGATAGAGCTCTTTGGCCTGTTTCTTGCCTGTAGAATTCTACAAGGCGCTGTCCCCTTCAGTCTAAGCTGATAGGTTTCCTGCTGTGGTAGTTGGTCACAGGCTTAATTGTTCTTTAACAAAAGATTGTGTAGCTCCATCCTTGGTGAACATTCTAGGACAGTGTCCTTAGTTTGTACAACAGAATTTTCCAGATCTTTAAGTTCTATTTTCATTTTACACAACTCATTTTTTAAGTCCATTTCTTTCCTCTCACATTTTACTATAACAGCAAGGAGAAACCGTGTGGCCTCTTTAAGATCTTGCTCAGAAAACTACTCAGTAAGATATCCAAGTTCATCACTTCCACCAAATGTTTGAACATAATTCAGATGAGTTCTTTGCCACCGCATAAAAAGAATCACCCTTCCTCTATTGTCCAATCACATGTTCATCATATTCATCATTTTCTTTAAAAGCCTCACCAAAATCACATTCATCATCCACATTTCTAGCAACATTCTGTTGCTGGCACCATGTATATTCTCTAAAATGCTAGATACTTGTTCTATAGTTCTCTTCACTTTCTTCTGAGCCTCCTCAGAATTACCTTTGACATCCATAATTCTACCAACAGTCTCTTCAAGGCAATGTAAGAATTTACTATTATTGTTGTTGTTATGTGCCGTCGAGTTGGACCCGACTCATAGCGACCCCTCCTTGGGTGGCTGAGGCAGTATTACTACAGAAGTAGATTGCCCCGTCTTCCTTCTGAGGAGTGGCTGGTGGATTTGAACCTCCAGCCTTCTGGTTAGCAGTCAAGTGCTCTTCCAGCTTCTACCCATTTTACCCAATTCCAAAACCATTTCCACACTTCAGATGTTTGTTAGGGTAGTTCCCCATTCTTCTGGTACCAAATTCTTGGTTATCTAGTTTTGCAATAACAGAAATACCACAAGTAGATGCCTTTAACAAGTAAAAATTTATTTTCTCACACTTTAGGAGACTAGAAATCTAAATTCAGAGCATCAGCTCTCAGGGAAGGCTTTCTCTGTCATGGAAGGTCCCTGTCTTATCGGCTTCTGCTTCCTTGTTCCTTGAAGATTCCATGTGTCTTGGCATCTATCTTCTCCATCTCTCTTTCTGCTTGTTCGTTTAATCTTGGTTATATCTCAAAAGAGATTGACTCAAGATATGCCCTACTTTAGTTCTGTGTCATTAACATAACAAAGACAATCTGGTCCCAAATAAGATAGTAACCACAGGCATGTTGTCGTTGTTAGGTGCAGTCCAGAAAGTTCAGATTCATAGTGACCCTCTGTACAACCGAACGAAACACTCCCCAGTCCCGTGCCGTCCTCACAGTCACTGCCACGCTGGAGCCCAGCATCGCAGCCACTGTGTCAGTCCGTCTGGTTGAGGGCCTTCTCCTTTTTTGCTGACCCTCTACTTTATCAAGCACGATATCCTTCTCCAGGGATTGGTCCCTTCTGACAACATGACCAAAATATAAGACATGAAGTCTGGCCATTCTCACTTCTAAAGAGCATTCCAGCTGTACTTCCTCCAGGACAGATTGTTCATTCTTCTAGCAGTACATGGTGCATTCAGTATTCTTTGCCAACACTACAACTCAAATGTATCAGTTCTTCTGCAGACTTTTTAGTTGTTATCCAGCTCTCACATGCATCTGAGGCTATTGAAAATACCATGGCTTGGGTGAGGTGCACCTTACTCCTCAAAGTTGCTTTTTAACACTTTAAAGAGTTCTTTTGCAGCAGATTTGTCCAATGCAGTACATCATTTGATTTCTTGACTTCTGCTTCCATAGGTGTTGATTGGGGATCCAAGTAAAATGAAATCCTCGATATCTTCAGTCTTTTCTCCATTTATCATGATGTTGCTTTTTGGTCCAATTGTGAGGATATTTGTTTTCTTTATGTTGAGGTGTAATCCATACTGAAGGCTGAAGCCTCTGATCCCTGTGGTGAAGTCCAGCAGGTGCTGGTCTCCCTCTCCAGACTTGCCACACGTGTGAGCTTCCGTCTGTCACAGGCTGCCTCTCTTTTGCCCTGGGGCTGGTCTGAGACAGGCTAGTGAAGAGAACTGAGCTCAGTCCTGGGACTCCTGTCTGCCATTTACTATGACCCTGCTGGCACTTAGACTCCTGGGTCCAGTCTCAGATGGGGGTCTTGGCCAAAGAAACATGTTCCAGCAGAAACATGTTCCAGCAGCCAAAAATGAGCCAAATATTTGTATTTTTCAGGCATAGAGGGATTCATAGTCCACAGCAAAACTTTTTAAAACCCCTCCTTTTCTTTCTGGAACATTCAGTTTCCTCATACTCTAAAATGTTCCCACCCCTGCCTTTCTTTCTTCCTGAAAAATGCCTCTGGAAAATTTCACCCCTAGTCCTAGGACATATGCCTGTTCTCTCTCTGCTCCTCCCCTTTCTGCATCTTAAAAACCAGGGAGATCAACCTGGAAGGAAAAGAACCTTCCTCAGACAACAAGGGAGAGGAATAAACCCAGAGGGAAAAAGCCCCTTTAGTAGACCCAGGACAGTATGAGCTATAAAACTCTACATTAATAACTAACCCTGTCTCCTGCAGAACATATTCCACTGTGCCATGTCCCTGGACCAGCTTTACTTCTCTCGCCCCTTACCCCTGCACTCCAGCTACCGCTGCCCCCTCCCAGGCCTATATCTCTGCGGAAGTGGGGCCCATCCTGGTGAGCGACCTGAAATCCCACTGCCCTTTGTGGGCTGAGAGGGCTAGCTGGAGGTGGGAGGCTTGCAGTCAGGGGAACAGGGTGAACAACAATAGAAGGAGGGAAGGAGGGTAGGTGGACTGTGGACTTGCCCTTCCTCCTCCCCAAGATTTGGTGCAAGAAGCCTGGGGAGGTACCCATCATCTGTATCTTAACAGTCATTCCCATGATCCTCATGCCCACAGCCTAAGCATCATCCTCAAAGCAGCCCCACACTGGTTTGCCCTGGTTTTTGAGCAGAGCTTTGGTTCATGGCAGATTCCCTTCCAGGAGGAGGCGTCATGGGAGCTGCTGGGCGTAATGCAGCCCATGTAGTCTTTGAGGACCTCAAGAACATGTGACCCTGAACAAACTCTGACCCAGGAAGAAGTTGTCCAGATTCACCCTTGAGCTTGGAAGTCCCCTCTTGGGTCAGCTTCCCAGATAGCTCTGCTCCAAAGGATATTGCTTGAAGCAGCCAAGTCCTTAAAACACAAATCAGCATCTTAGAAGAAGTCACATTTAGTACAGATTAACCATGTGCCTCATAGCTCGATGGATGAACTAGTTTTGTTTTATTAAATACAGATAGTTTTATACAGATAGTTTGCATGTATTTTTTCTTGTGTGTTATTGGTTGGATAAGTGTGATAGTTGGAGTTGTGTGTCAACTTGGCTGGACCACAATTCTGTGTGGTTTTCGCAATTGTGATGTGGGTTATTCCCATGATGGGATCAGATGTATATGTTTTGAGCAGCCAATCCATTGAAAGGGACTTGGCCTAGGGGTGTGGCCTGCTTCCAGTATATTTATGGACATCCTGGGAAAAGAAACATTCTTCTTCTGTGGATCAGGATCCTGTTGTGCTTCCTACAACTGTCCATGAGCAAACAATCCACCATTCGGCCTGGAGATCTTGGATTCATCATTCATTGGAGTCAACAGCCAGTACTGCCTGCCATCCTTCAGCTCATCAGCCCCTCCAGCTGCATGAGTTAGGAAAAGCCTCCAGCTTGACGTTTGATCCAAGAACTTTGGACTTGCCAGCTTCTATAAGTGTGTGAGCCATTTTCCTAAGATAAATTTCTCTCTCTATATATGTATATAAAAGGTTTCCTGGTTTTGCTTCTCTAAAGAACCCAGCCTAACACAATGAGTCCCTGTGTAATACAAATCATTAATGCATTTGGCTGCTAACCCAAAGATTGGAGGTTGGAGTCCACCCAGGAGTGCCTCGGAAGACTGGTTTGGCAATCTACTCCCAGAAAAATCAGCCACTGAAAACCGTGTGGAGCCCAGTTCTACTCTGACGCACATGGGGTTGCCATGAACTGGAGCTGACAACTGCATTTGACTGCTAACCAGAAGGCTGGTGATTCAAACCCACCAGCCACTCCTCAGAAGGAAGATTGAGCAATCTACTTCTGTAAAGATACCCCCTCAGAAACCCTAGGAGGGGTCTCTATGAGTTGAATAGACTCAATGGCAGTGAGTAGTTTTGTTTGTTTGTTTGTTTTGTTATTGGTTGAATACACTTCTCTTGGGCACTCTGTATTCTCCAGGGTTTTGGACCATTCAGTCATGGCCAACAAAACAGAATCAGAACAGACCTGTATTTTTAAAATTTGGGTGAAGTGGAATGATAACCAGAACAGGAAAAATTATAGTTGAAGCGCTGCAATGGGAGACTTGGAGGAGGCACAGTAAACCCTTTCAGAAGCCTAATGCAGGAGACTGGATTATTGCCAGGACTGTGGAAAGCAATACACATTCAAAGCAGTACAGTTGGCTGCCATCTTTGAACCCAACACCAATGTTTCCCACTCTACTGGTCAAGAGATTTGGTTGGGGAGCTCTGGTAGCATTGTGCCTAAGACACTTGACTGCTAACCAGAAGGCTGGCGGTTCAAACCCACCAGCCACTCCTCGGAAGGAAGGTTGGGCAATCCTACTTCCGTAGTGATACTGCCTCGGAAACCCAAGGAGGGGTCGCTATGAGTCGGGGCCGACTCAATGGCAAATAACAACAACAACAGCAGCAACATGCATGCTGCTCTTATTTTCTAAGGAGATTAAGTTTTTAGCAGGGCATCGACCCTTAATTTTTCTGTTCTAATTACCATTCTGGTTTACCCACATTTTACACATTTGTGTCTATACTTGTTTCACTTCATCTGCCATGACTGAACTAGGAAGAACAAGTTTGAGGCCATGGTTTTCTCACATGAGCTTGAAGCAACCCATTTGACCAATGGAAGAGTCCCACACAAGCAGATCTTCTCATTGGCTGAGGCCATCACTACCAGCTGATTGGCATAACTGCTATGGTAAGGACCAACTGTTGCCACAGCTTCCTGTTAAACCATAAGAAGGGATCTAATTCCCTCAGTCACCCTCAAAGCCACCCACAGGGCATGCCTGAACAATACTTGGTATCACAAGCCATCAGTGCCTCCAGAGTCAGGCCAATGGGGGTCAAAGGTGGCTGCAAAGTGGAGTCAGCTGAGACCATCTGGGAGACCACCATTCCTAATTCTGGACCATTCAACCACGAGCTTCCCACAAGCTACACCTGTTGCATCACTCAAATTTTCTCAAATTAGACCTATGTTATTCTAAAGTGAGTCAGATTGTCATTTTTAGACAGAAAAACTCACTGCCATCCACTCGACTCTGACTCATAGTGACCCCTCCTTGGGTTTCTGAGGCAGTATCCCTACAGAAGAAGATTGCCACATCTTCCTTCTGAGGAGTGGCTGGTGGGCTTGAACCACCGTCCTTCTGGTTAGCATTCAGATGCCTTAGGCACTGCACCACCAGAGCTCCCTTAGTCAGAAAGGATCATACAAACATCCTAATGGTAATGCCAACTCACTCAGCTAACTTCTCCAATTCTAGTAACGAGGCCGCTAACTGCAGAGGAGGCAAAAGCTTCTCTGAGGTATCTCCTGCCTTCTTTTCTCAGGCAACTTTACTCAGATTCAGCTATAGCTACCTCATTACTTAATAAGCTCAAGTTTCTGTATAAGTGTTCCTTTAAAGATCAAATAAAATAATAGATCATGTTTGAGTCCAATATCAGCTGAGGAGTAAACATTTAGCTCACAGTGTAGTGTTGCTGCTGATATTGTTGCTAAAGACGTTATTGTCTTTTGTGTTCTGCAGAAGACAGTTTTCTCAATCATCTTTTTTTAACATGGCACCCACAATTGAAGCCAGTCTTCTAGAAGCAGTTTGACTAGGACAGAGGAGAACAATCTGGGGCAAGCAAGCTGCTTCTGCATGCCAAACCCAAAAAGCACCAAACCAATGTCATTGAGTCGGTGCTGGCTCATGGTGACCCCAGTGTGCCAGAGTGAAACTGTGCTCTTCAGGCTTTTCAGGGGCGGTTTTCTCAGAAGTCGATTGCTAGGCCTTTCTTCTGAGGCACCTCGGAGTGGACTCAAACTGCCAACCTTTCAGGTTCGCAGCAGACACACTGAGCATTAGCGCCCTCTGGAGACTTTTTCCACATGCAGAGCTCCCCATGCATCACTGGTGCAACGGACTTTTTGAGCTTACGGAAAATTCAGTTTGGGTCCAGGTGCCATTTTTTTTTCCTGAGATTTCCTTTTCTCAAAAGATTTCTGAAGGCCCAAAGGAAAAACAGTTTGTAAAAATCAATAAAATGATTTGGGGAGGGGCAAGGGCTGGCGACTATACTCCAAATACTGTCTAGCAACACACATTCAAAGCAGTACAGTTGGCTGCCATCTTTGAACCCAACACCAATGTTTCCCACTCTACTGGTCAAGAGATTTGGTTGGGGAGCTCTGGTAGCATTGTGCCTAAGACACTTGACTGCTAACCAGGTGGGTTGTGGTTCAAACCCACCAGCCACTCCTCGGAAGGAAGGTTGGGCAGTCCTACTTCCGTAGTGATACTGCCTCGGAAACCCAAGGAGGGGTCGCTATGAGTCAGGGCCGACTCGATGGCAAACAGCAACAGAGGACTGGAGCAGATCACATCTCGGTTGGTCTTTATAAATATTATTGGGTTTTATTTTATTTTTTTGGTAAACAGAAGTCACAAATGCTTATATTGGAAATTTTAAAAATATCGTAAGAAAGAAAACAAAACTCAAACATGATTTTACTGATGAAGATAGTCACTGTTGCCATTTTAGAATATTTCCATCTAGTGTTTTACATAATTGGGATCCTACTCTGTATTCCACATGTGGGTTTTACATCTTTTTTTTTTTTTTAAAACATCACTTCATAAGCATTTTCTGGTCTCATAAAATTCTTTGAAAATGTTACTTTTTATGGCTGCATAATATTCTCTCATAAGGATGTAACATAATTTATTATGGGACACTGAGTTTAGCCTTGGCCTTGATTGCTAATTAGCATCAGCCAGAGCCCTGAAGTCTAGGCTGATTTTTAACACTTTAAAGGAGCCTTGGTTGACATAACCGTTAAGTACTTGGCTCCTGACCAAAAGGTTGGAGATTCGAACCCATCAGCCACTCCAAAGGAGAAAAAACCTGGCAGTCTGCTTCCATAAAGATTATAGCCTAAGAAACCCTATGGGGCAGATGTGCTCTGCCCTGTAGGGTTGCTATGAGTCAGAATGAACTCAGTGGCACAAAGCAACCACTACTTTAATGTCTTGGATCACATGGGTTGCAGCTGCCGTCCAGGCAAACAGCCTCCACACAGGAGGAAGAATCCGGAGGAGACCACAGCAGGAAAGAGCAGTTTTAGCACAGACGGGAAGATCTCCCACTGTTTGGTGATTTTCTGTCATATGTCTCATGTCTATGAAAGATAATATTGATCCGGACCAAGATACAAGGTGGAGCCCCAGCACTATGGTGTGCATGGGCCCCTACAAGCCTCTAGCACATACCTCCAGCTGAGCCAGTGGGTTGAGTTTCCCCAAAGTGATGACTCTGCAAATTGGCTACACGTTGGGCAAATGGGGCCCTTGCTGGAAAATTCTTACAAAGATAAATAAGTCAGGGTTATATTGTTACCTGATTTACAGTTGCCCATTTCCTCAAACAGTTGGGAGCACTTCCTCTGAGGCGCCATCATGTAAAAACCTGAAGTACATGGAATCCCGTCTGCTTAAGTCATTAGGTAACAGGGCCAGCCCTGCTGGTTCTGATGGTTCCTGCGTGATGGTGTCCAGAGCCTCCACGAGATGTGAGGTTTATGGCTCTGGAGGGAAGTCGGGTGTCAGAGCTGGAGGAACAGCAGATGTGGCTGACCAGGCCACCTGCGGGCCCTGTGCTTGTGCGTTTTCCTGACACATGTTCTGTTTGCAAAGCATTTGGCAGCCGCTAAGCTCCCCTGTGGGACGCTGATATTACTCCCATGGACTGAGATGCAGCAGGAGAAAAGATGGTCCCAGCACAGGACCACATTCCGTGGGGAAGTGGGAAAACATGCGGAGTGAGAAGAGGGAGCACAAATGCAAAATAAGGAGAAACACAATGGACAGCAAACCTATAAAAAAATATTGAACCTCTCTAAGAATCAATTAAGGAGCCTTGGAGTCACAATAAGGAGCACTAATGGCACAGTGGTTTAGACATCTGGCTGCTAACAAAAATGTCAGCAGTTCGAACCCACCAGCTGCTCCATGGGAGAAAGATGAGGCAGTCTGCTTCCGTAAAGATGTACAGCCTTGGAAACCCATGGAGCAGTTCTACTCTGTCCTAGGGTTGAGTCAGGAGTGACTGGATGGCAGTGGGTTGGGTTGAGCTTGGTTTCACAGTGGTTAAGAGCTCAGTTACTAACCAGAAAGTTTGAAGCCACCAGCAGCTCCAAGGGAGAAAAGAACTGACGGTGTGTTCCTGTAGAGAGTTCAGCCTAGGAAACCCTATGGGGGCAGTTCCATTCTGTCACATGGGGTCATTATGACTGGGAATCAACTCAACAGCACACAACAACAGGAATTAATTAAAACCAAGCTGTCATGCTTTACTTATAAAATTGGGAAAAATAATCTATAATAGAAAATACAGCGTGGTTGAAAAAGATATTCTCAAACCCTGCTGGCAGTGGCAGAAATATTTATTTGATATTATTTTTATTTGATATTGACTCAGAAGCCAACATTTGTGTGCTTTGGTGCAATTATTCACCATTTTTTCACTTAGCCTAAGGAAAATGTCAGAGATGTTCCCAAGGATTTAGATACAAAAATAGTCATGCAGTGTGATTTGCTATGGCAAAATGTTTCAGTGGCTAAATATCCCCCAATAGAGACTTAGTTAAATTAATTATGGTAACAGCATGTGATGGAATATTGAAGAGAAATTCAAATTAATATGGGCATTCACTTTTTAAAGTGCTTTTTAAATAATCACATGGGAAAATGCTGATAAAAAACAAGACACACTGCAATCCCAACTTTGTTCATATGTTTATACATCTGGATATATTTGTTAGGTACTGTTTAGTTGAATCTGATTCATAGTTACCCCACGTGTGCAGAGTAGAACTGCCCCATAGTGGTTTCAAAGCTGGAATCTTTCAGACCAGATCACCAGGCCTGTCTTCTGAGGTGCCTCTCTGAGTGGGTTCAAACCGCCAGCCTTTCAGCAGTCAGTCAAGTGTTTACCCAATGCACCAGCCATGGATGACTCCTATAGAGAAAGATATATGTATATATACTAGAGATCACTTGGTCTCTCACTTTCACTCTTCCTATCCATACTATATATGTGTGTATATGTGTGTATGTATGGTCATACATAAAGAGAGATGGAGAAGGATAGAGAGAAAGAGATTAAACTATACCCAAAGGTGAGCAGTAGCCTGAAATCTTTCTGCCTACTTGGCTGCAGTTTGGAAAATATTCCTTATCACCTTCACATGACCTACCTTAGCTTAAGACAAGCCCAAAGGAAATGGACAGGGCTTTGACAGTTAGTCCAAGGGACTGGCACACCATGTGATCCTCAGCCTATATGACTATGAGACCAGAAGAACTAGATGATGTCCAGCTACCACTGTCAACCACTCAGAGGGGGATCTATGTAGGAGATCCTGCATACAGTGGGAGAACAATGTGGAACAAAACTCAAAATCATTAAAAAAAAAAAAAAAGGACCAGGTTTGCTGGTCTGATAGAGCCTGATGGAACCACTGAGACTATAGTCCCTAGGTGCCCTTCAGGTATGGAATTGAACCCCCTCCTGTGGCTTCCAGCCAAACAAAAGACAGGCATATGAGCAGAATATTTACATTAGGTAGATACCCTCCTTGGAGAGATCAATCATGGTAGAATAGAAGGGCTGTGTATGCACAGGGAGACAGCTGGGGGGGGGGGCAGGAGGACATGGGAGGGAAGGACGCAGGGAAGAGGTGACTATGGGGAGGAAGTGGGAGGGGAGCTGTTGCATTGTGGGAAATTACAGTCAATGTCATGAGACAAAGTAGATGTGAATTGCTATATGGAAAATGAATTTGCTCTGTAAACTTTCACCCAAATCACAATAAAAATTAATAAATAAATAAAGAGACAGGGCTTTGAAACTTAAAACAGCAATCTAGCCTGGTTCAATTGGCTTATGAATAACCTGTGCATTCATAGATATTTATTGATCATAAACCACAGGATTTCAGACATGATCCAGGTCTTGGATACCCTTAATGGAGGGATGGGGTCCTCAATTGTCCAGAGTCCCCTCAACATCACAAAGAGAGAAAGGATGGCATATTTTCAGGGTTTCAACAGCCTGGCCAAAATCCTGTGAGAAGGCTTCGGAGGTGAACTCAAACCCGGACTTTCTCCAGTTTAATCTGAAATTATGTTAGCTCTGTAATGTGGGTTGTCTTATGCTGATGAGCAGCTCTGAAGTTAGTTAAATGTGTCTTTGACTAATAACAGACCTGGAAAATGGGTTAAATGACATTGAGCAAAGGAATATGTTTGGTATGCAGATATCTTCCAAAACAATCGGTCTCGAGGGTAAGTAATAAAAGGGGTTGTCAATCATGAAGAATTTAGGAATTATAGATGTAGCCAAACCTTTTTAGTGAGTCCAAGGAGGGGAATTAGCTTGTCTTTCAGAGGTCTCCTGACTTGAGTCTCGTCTTCTTACATTGGTATCATTTTTTGTGTTGTACAATGTGAGGACGTTTTTAGTGGGGAGGTGATAGAAGAGGAAAAGTTTCTCACTCTATTCTTCACTTCCTTGATGACTTGGTCGTTGGTGGTTCTCTCATGGTCCTGAAAAATCAAAGTGGAGGAAAGGCCTGCTGGAGCAGGAAGCAAACGACAGCCTGGTTCAAATGCTGTTGTGTGTAAGTAGGATGATGATACGTGCCTTATGGAGGGGTGTGAGAGTTACATATGCAAACATCTCACTCACCGCCATTGAGTTGATTCTGACTCATAGCAACCTCCATTGGGTTTTCAAGGCTGTAAATCTTTACGGAAGCAGACTGCCTCATCTTTCTTCCATAGAATGGCTGGGCTCAAACCACTGATGTTCTGATTAGCAGCCAAATGCCTTACCCACTGCACCACCGGAGATCCTTGTATACAAACATAGCCTACCAAAATATGAATACCTGATGACCCAGCAACTCCACTCCCATCAGAAATGCATAATGTACTTACCAAAAGAAACACACTAGACTGCTCATAGCAGCACTATTTGTAATAGATCCAAATTGAAAACAGCCCAAATGCCTAGCAATGGTAGAATGGGTAAATGCATTGTGGTACATTCACAATGGAAGACTAGTCAGCAATGAGAATGAACAACCTAGAATCACACGCAACAACACTATGTCAAGGGAAAGGAATTAGACACAAAATAATACATGCTGTTGTTAGGTGCCATCGAGTCAGCTCTGACTCACAGCAACCCTGTGCCCAACAGAATAAAACACTGCCCGGTCCTGCACCAGCCTCACAATCCTTGCTGCACCTGAGCCCATCGTGGCAGCCACTGTGTCAGTCCATCTCGTGGAGGGCCTCCCCCGACCCCACCTTTCTTTCTTTTTTTTTTTTTTTGCTGACCCTCTACTTTACCAAACATGATATCCTTCTCCAGGGAATGGTCCCTTCTGACAATATGACCAAAGTAGGGGAGACAAAGTCTGGCCATTCTCGCTTCCAAGGAGCATTCTGGCTGCACTTCATCCCAAGCAGATTTGTTTATTCTTCTGGCAGGCCATGGTACTTTCGGTGTTCTTCGCCAGCACCACAACTCAAAAGCATCAACTCTTCTTCGATCTTCCTTATTCATTGTCCAGCTTTCACATACACATACATATAAGCTATTGAAAACACCATGGCTTGGGTCAGGCACACTTTAGTCTTCAGAGACATCTTTGCTCTTCAGCACTTTAAAGAGGTCTTTTACAGCAGATTTGCCCAATGCAATATGTTGTCTGATTTCTTAACTACTGGTCCCATTGGTGTTGATTGTGGAACCAAGTAATATGAAATCCTTGACAACTTCAATCTTTTCTCCGTTTATTGTGATGCTGCTTATTGGTCCAGTTGTGAGGATTTTCCTTTTCTTTATGTTCAGATGTAATTCATACTACATACTGTAGTCTTTAATCTTCATCAGTAAGTGCTTCAAGTCATCTTCACTTTCAGCAAGCAAGGTTGTGTTGTCTGCATATCGCAGGTTGTTAATGAATCCTCCTCCAATCCTGATGCTGTGTTCTTCTTCATATAGTACATGCTGTAGGATCCCATTTATTAAAGTAAAAAATAAGCAAAAGTAACCTATACTGTTAAGAGTTCATCTTGAGGTGGTAGGCATTGGAAGGAAAGCTGAGGAGGGCTTTTGGATGGATGGTAATATGCTGCTGTTTGATCTATTCATTGGTTACATAGGTAGGTTCAGTTTCTAAAACTTCATGGAGCCTTACACATTCCACTCAGGAAGTCGCAGTTTTCCATCTGTGTATTACACTTTAAAAGAAAGTTAAAAAGAAAACTAGCTCACTGTCTTGCACATAGTATTAGTTGCAAACATCATTATTGTACAGCTCTTATGAACTGCAAAGCCCTATATCTGAGACTAGACTAGAAAGGAGAGATGAAGGAGGAGGGTGAGAGAGAAGAAATAGAGAAAAGGAAAAGAGGATTGCAGTGGACAGACCCATAAGGGCCCCTCCCCCATGATCTCTGCTTCCAGGTGTCCATGCCCTTGATTGCAGGTAGGGCATGTGGCTTGCTTCTAATCAATATGATACAACAAAGGTGATGGCATGTCTCTGATTATGTGGTTGTGTGGTGACATCACGTACAATGATAGTGACCATCTTGCTGGAATCTTTTCTTCCTGGCTGCCTGTGAGGAGGCAAGTGGCCATTTGGGAAACCTCCATGACCATAACTGCAGACTGGGCAATCTACTTCCATAGAGATACTGCCTCGGAAACCCAAGGAGGGTCGCTATGAGTTGGATTCAACTCCATGGTAGTGATTTTTTTGGTTTTCTCCAGCTGACAGCCACCAAAACTCCCAGTCCTACAGCTCAAGAACTGAATGCTGCCCACAGCCACATGAGCAGGGAAGTAGATCCTTCCCCAGTCAAGCCTGCATATGGTAACACAGCCCAGCCAAACCTTGATTACAGTCTTGATTACAGCAGATCCAGCTAAGCCATGCCTGAACTCGTGGCCCACAGAAAGTATGAGATAACAAATGTGTGTTTGTGCTAATTTGTCACACATTGATAGACAACTTATATAAGAGAGAAGGCCAAATAGCCATGCTTATGTTGGGTGCTCAAAATATCTTATGATATATATTAAAATTGTGCCCCTAGATTCCAAAGCATTTCATTTGAAATGACTCAGTCTCTGGACTTCTCTGCCATGGGTGCTGGCCATCTTTCTACTAGCAGGTCTAAGCCTGGAGTCCACCATGAATCAGGCCATCAAGTCCTATAGACTGAGGTTTTGGAACCTGGCTCCACCATCCATCATTCAACCTTGGGCAGGCTCCTTTACTCTCCAGATCTCAGTTTCTTAGGTGACTAATGCGGATGCTGACATTTTGCCTGGCACATAGGCACAAAAACAGAGACTAGTTTTCTTCCTTCCTAACAAAAGGACATGTTACTTCTCCCAGAAACAGAAAAAATCAGATGGAATGGCAGCACTCTGGGGCATACTGGGCCTCCTGAAGCAGGAGAATGAAATTAAAGCTGTCACAAGAAGAAATGGAGTAAGATTACCCTTAACTTAAAGCATTGGACATCCTTCAGTGAGAGGGTCCCCAAGAAAGAAGCTTCTGTCCTAGGGCAGCATTGCACACACACTTCTACAACAAACTGTACTCCAGTGCACACAGAGATCAATACACCAGACAGAGGGAAGGGAGCAGGCAGGGCAGTTTGCCAAAGGCAGAAACTTATGTGTGGGCTGTTGAGCTGTATTTCTGGCCCAATAAATCAATCTGCCTTGAAAGGTTTCCTCCAACTCTGTGACTGTAATTGGAGCTACCTTCTCTGGGGCTGTTTGTTACACTCAAGGTCAGGTGACAAGCACTGGTTTTTCAGCATCATGCGCCTTCACTTTTCACCTCCCTTTGGGAAAAGTTCTGCAACAGCTGGAGAATCACCTAAAAACTGGTCTATCTGTGGGCTGTTGAAAAGTTGGGAGAAATGGATTGGGTTAGCCTTTGAGTTCTCTCCTCGTCAAATTTCTGAAATTCACTTCAGTATTCTCTTTAGGGTGCCTCCCCTAAAACCAGTGTCATCACTAATTTGTTTTCTGTTGGCTCCTGCTGCAGCAGAGGTCCTTGGGCACTAGCCCAACAAAGAATCAGATAATAGTAACTGCTGCTGTTTATGGAGCCCCAGTGCTGTACCAGGCACTGCACCAACCAAGCATTTCACATGTATTATTTCACTTTAAAAAGGAGCCCAGATGGTACAATGGTTAAGCACACAGCTGCTAACTGAAAGGTTGGTGGTTGGAACCCAGCAGTGGCTCTGTGGGAGAAAAGACCATCAAGTCCCACTGATTGTTGACCTGTTATGTGTAGGGCAATACATGAATGTGAAGCAATGGTTTTTGGTCTCAAAACAATCTATGCAGGGAGGCAAAGAACATACATATAGGATTATGAACAACTCTGATTGTTAGTTAAATCCTAGGGCAGTTAGTTCATCAGAGACTCATCTGCAAGCCATATAAACAGGAACAACCATATTTGGAGACGGGAACTGAAGAGAGAATGAAATCTCGCTCTCCTTGGTTGCCTGTGAGGAAGCAAGTGACCATGCTAGGAAATCCCATGTGACAAGTAACTGTAGCAGCCTCAAGGATTTGACAGCGGCCTTCAACTGACAGCCAGGAAAAAAAAAAAAAAAAAAACCAAGCTTTCAGTCCTACAGATCAGAACCAGCCCAATGCTGCCAATAGCCACATGAGCAAGGAAGTAGATCCTTCCCCATCCAAGCCTCCAGATGAGAACACAGTCTGGTCTGCAAACTTGTGAGACCCTTAGAGGAGAGTCCAGCTAAGCCATCTGTGATAGTTGGAGCTGTGTTTCTCTGGAGAATCCAGTCTAACACACCATCCCTGAACTAAAAATGTGTGTCCTTTTCAGCTGCTAAGCTTGTGATGATTTGTTATACAGCCATAGATACAAGAGAGAAGGCCAATTAGCAGTGCCATGATGGGTGCCATATGAATCTGTAGAGAGCATGCTAAAGGAATTTGATTTGTGTTCTTTGCTAGCGTGAGCTCAAGGGTGGGATGGACTTGCTGAGTGAGAAAGACCAGGAGGTCAGTTCTAGTTATTCCAGGGTATCACTTGGCAAAGGCAGAGAAGCAGGTATGGGCAGAGAGCTCAGGAGCACACAGTTGGATAATAAGAGTGTTTGTGGAAAGCAACATTGGCAATAAGGTTGGACAAGAGGGTCAAGTAACTAAGGACCCTAATGCCTGGCTGAAGATGGGCTTCATTCCACAGCCAAGGTGATGGTGGTTTAAGGAGACACTTGGGATTCTACCCATGTTGGAGGTATTGGCAGAGGTCATCCAAGGCAAGCTTGTGGGCTGTTCTCTCGCCCCTTCCCTTGGCTCTCTCTCAAGGCACCCATGTGAGCTATTCAGAGATAGAAGTGAGTTAGGAATGGGAGGTTGTCACCAGGAGGCTAGAACCATATGTTCAAACTATCACACCCCATTGTCTGCCCAGGCAAGGAACTCAAGGTAGGGGTGCCAACAGGAGGCCAGTGTGATTCATCCTCATCTCTATAAATAAAAGATCCTTGCTGCCAGCGGCTTCATTGCTAAGAGTTCCTTGTTCTCACCTCTGCTGAAAAAAAGCTGAGAGACTCTGGCCTTGGGATCTGGATTTGAGAGTCTTTAATTGGCAGCCCCTGCTTTTTGTTAGCAGTATTTGTAAAATCTTATAAGTTATGCTACATACGGTCTTTAATCCAAGAGCAGTCTGCAAGCCTCTACCATGAGCACCTGCCTCGGGACGATGGGGCAGACCTCTATGTCATCTTAGGGTCATGGGGAACGAGACTCCAGAGGCTAGGTTTCCTCTAAGGAAGCCAGAGATTCATCTGCCCCCTGTGTCAACTGCAACAGCCCTTATTGGAAGGTGAGAAGAAGTTTAATGATGATAGTAAACAAAACTCTTTGAACAGAAATGGCCTAAATGGGGACTGGTTATTAGGAGAGAACAACAAACAAAATATTGCTTTTAGAATAGCCCTCCTCAGTCTACAATGAGCAAGCTTGTCCTGTACAGAGCTACCTCCCCACATGAATCATCCCAAGACCCAGCTGCCAACTGCTGCCCCTTAGCCCAGAAAGCAGGAGCACAATGGGGCAGTCAGGTGTAAATTATAGGCATCCGTCAGGGCAGGAAGCAAGGTGAGTTATAATAGTGGAGTAAATTCGTTTCACTTAAGTGGGATTAGCAGTTAAAGAAATAACAGTCCCACTGCTAACCCTGACTGGAATGCTGAGTGACCTGTCCTGCCAGGGGACAAACAAAGCTTCTGGCTGAGCAGGAATCAGGTCACAACGCCCACTCACCCACTGTATGGACAGCTCTGGATATTTCTGCCTTAGGCAGGAAAACATTAATATTAGAAAAGACAGTCTAGTTGGGAAAAGGAGATGGTTTTGGGGAAAAAGCTGCTGCCTCAGCCATGTATTATGGCTCCTGAGTCAGCAAAGCCTGAGCAATGGGGGAGCAAAGGGCTCTACAGGATGGGGGTAAATTGAGGGCATTGACTTCTAAAGATGGACTGATAGGGAGCTCCCATTCCAGGCTAAGCACGTGTTGCTGGTTTTATTTTTAAATCGTCAGCCCCTTTTGTTTGTTTGTTTTTTGTTTGTTTGTTTGTTTGTTTGAGGTTTCTGCTGCTTTTACAATTTTAAAGTGACCTCTGTTCAGGTGAGTGGAGTACTGGGTTCTTTAGGACCTCAGAGGCCACAGAGCACAGTGGGAGACCAGGATGAGGCCAAAGAACTCCAACATCCCCATCTAGTCCACCGCCTTCTGAATTCGGGAGTAAGCGGAATGGGGGCAGGCACTTAGGACATTGAGGGAAGTGGGTGAGAACTGTAGAAGAGCCAAATGAACATGTCACTGATGGCGCAATTAAGCACTCGGCTGCTAACTGAAAGGTCAGTGGTTTGAATCCACCCAGCAGTTCTGTGGGATAAAACCTGGCGATCAATCTACTTTCATCAAATTATAGTCAAGAAAACCCTGTAGGACAGTTCTACTCCATCACTATAAGTTGGAGATGAACTCAAGGGCACCCACCAACAGCAAAGGAATATGTTATGCTGAACTTGTTGATGGTGACATGTGTGACTCCTTCCTATTTACATGAAAAGAGAACCTATCATTGTGTACTTGATTTTGTGTTATAAATCAATGCCCAATGAGAAAAAAAAAAAAAAAAAAAAAACCTCTATTCATTTTATAGAAGCTCGGGTGGCGTAGTGCCTAAGGCATGTGACTGCTAACCAGAAGGCTGGCAGTTCAAACCCATCAGCCACTCCTCCGAAGGAAGGTTGGGCAATCTACTTCCATAGTGATACTGCCTCTGAAGCCCAAGGAGGGGTGGCTCCGACTCAACAGTAGTGTGTTTGGTTTTGGTTTGTTATTCATTTCTTGATACTAATATTCATTGTAGGAGCTCTGGTAACATAGTGCCTAAGGCACTTAACTGCTAACCAGAAGGCTGGCGGTTCAAACCCACCAGCCACTCCTCAGAAGGAAGATGGGGCAATCTACTTCCATAGTGATACTGCCTCGGCAACCCAAGGAGGGGTCACTATGAGTCAGGCCGGACTCTATGGCACATAACAACAACAAAACAACAACTGTAAAGATTTACAGCCTTGGAAACCCAGTAGGGGCCGCTGTGAGTCAGAATCGACTCAAAGGCAGTGAGTTTGGTTTTTTTTTTTGAACCTTTATTGTAAGATGAGAGTTACTAAGTAGCCCACATCATGATGCAAATCAATGGGGGAGGGGAGCCTGTGCCAGTTTGCCCAGGATTTTCTTGCTTTATAGCACTGAGTTCCTCACCCCGGGAAACCCCTCAGTCCTGGGCAAATGGGTGGGGGTGGGGGAATGGCTAGTCCCCCTCCCATGCAAGCAAGCTGTAAGGGGATTATGTATCTATCTCCTTCATAGTAGTATATGAGTGATACATTATTGAACTGCAGTTCATGCTAATACAAAGTCTAGGTATTAAACAATTTTATAGCCCCAAAATTTTGATGCAAACACTCATCACTGCCCACTCTGGGGCAAACCAAAAATACTCACCAGGCAAAGCAGATAATGAAGGCACAAAACCAAAAGTACCTTAAAAATAAAATGTATGAATAACAGCAATTGAAAACCACAACAGCTCAAAACTACTAATGAATTCATTAAAAGGCAACCTTCCAAAAACTGGAGAAATTCCATCTAGGCAAGGCATAGTGTGGACTAACAAATCTGAGTCCTCACAAGACCCCCGGGGATCACTAATTTTAGCTTATGAATACGAATTTGTGTGGGTTTACTGGCGAATAGCCTTTAAAAATTGTACATACAAAGGAAAGTCCACCAGAACTTGTGCATGACTCACTTGAGGGAAGCATGGGAAAATTTGCATTCCTGGGTCAGTTCCCGCCCATCAGAATGACCCTTCCTTCCCACCAAGGGCACACCTTGACGACCTTTTGCTTTACCGCGTTGAGTAATTGGGAAAACCCAAGGCCCAGGGAAGTTAAATGACTTTTCCAAAGCCATAGTTGTCATGGAGACCGACAAGATTTTTTGAGGGTTACAGAGGTATGGAGGAGCCCTGGTGGCACAGTGGTTAAGCTCTTAGCTGCTAATGGAAAGGTCGGCAGTTTGAACCCACCAGCTGCTCTGCAGGAGAAAGATGAGGCAGTCTGCTTCCATAAAGATTACAGCTTTGGAAACCCTATGGGGGAGTTCTATTCTATCCTAGGGTCTCTACGAGTCAGAACCAATTTGACAGCTGTGGTAGTTAAAGTTGTATGTCAACTTGGTTGGGCCTGGTTGAGTGACTGGGCAGCTGGTGGTAGTTACTCCCATGATGAGACTGGCAATAAGCTCCATGATGGGATCTACCACAAACAGCTGAGTAGCTGCTCTAGGGGTGTGCTCTGCTCCCATATAAAAGCAGCAGCTTTGGAAATGGGCTCTAGCTTATGGTGCTCCTGAACCCTGCATGTAGACGTGTCACTGTTCAGCAGCCTGCCATGCT
>NW_006921651.1:8916222-8917856 GCF_000298275.1 Orycteropus afer afer
AGAAGGCGTCTGAGTGAAGAAAAGCCTCTAGCTCCAGTGGGCCGGGAGCAGGAGGCAGAACTAAAGCCCAAGGTTGAGGGGCTGTCACCCAGCCCCTAGAGCCTGGCACTTTGAACTTGGACTTAAAGCCTCCAAATTGTTAGAGAATAAACTCCTGTTTGTTCAAGCATCCCATTTGTGGTATATTCTTGTCAGAGCGGTACTAGGTAACCCGAACAACAAATCTTTGTGGTTTTTCACCGAGGTATGTTAGGGGGACAGAATGGTAGGATGTTTAGATGTGTAGTGACTGCCTCAAGACACATCTGAAATGGCGAAAGCAGGTTAATTCAGTTGCCCCTCTTTTAGAGCCTCTTCAGTGGCTTGCAGCCACTGAGGGCTGGACATTCCTCCTTCTCACACCTCCCCTTGCAGCTGTTTGGGAACCAGAGAGGCTTGGGAGGAGAGGTTCTCTTCACTGCTGAACTGCAGCAAGTGCAGCATCAGAGCGCTAGAGGGTCTCCCTCCCCGGAGAGGGCACATTCCCTGGGCATGGAGTGGGTGGCATGATACAGATGCCTGTGGTTGTGTGGGGAGAGAAGTGGGGGGCCTGGTTTGTACCCCTCCCCTTCTCCCTTAGGATGCTGGGAAGATGTGGCCCTGTTCCTGGTCAAGTGCTTCAAGCAGGACCACTTGACATTTTCCTGTGCACACACCACTTGGCAAGGGCAAGAGATTAGATGAGCCGTTCCGCCCTTTGCTGTTTTTCCTGGGACAAAACCAAAGAGCTCATTAGATTACGGAGAAAAGAGCCTACCTCTGCGGAAGCGGAGAAGGTCAGACATTATCTTGTTTCTTTGTTTAAAGTGTTTTTATAGAAGCAACGTAGAGACTTGGTCGGGTTACAGCCTATACTGTGATCTGATGCTGGTGAACTCACATGCAGCCAAGGGGGTGAGCTTCCAAGGACCAGGTGGCACCAACCACTGCAAGGTCCACAGTGAATAAATATTCGTCATCTACATAGTATTTTATAAAATAAATGCACTTAATGTTTATCTGCATATTAAAATATCTGGGGGAAAAACACACTAAAAATGTTATCTATCCAAGGTAGAATTATGAATGTTTTTATTTTCTTCTACTTTTGTGTATTTATTTTCTCATATCACTGTCATAAACAAGAAGGAATAATATAATAAAATCTAACAAAAGAAAAAGGTATCCATGGTTACAGATCTTGAGCACAAATTCTGTTCATAGTTTAATGCCCAATAGATAGATAAAGCATCAAGAGACAGACGTGACATTGCTGTTGTTAGCGGCTGTGCATCATCACGAACTCACAGTGACGCCACCCTGTGCACAATGGAATGAAGTGCTGCCCAGCCCGGTACCAGCCCCGTAAGGCGCTGTGAGTTGGAACACTGTGATCCTTAGGGTTTCATTCATTGGCTGACTTTTCTAAAGTAGATCACCAGGCCTTTCTTCCTACTCCATCCTAGTCTAGAAGCTCCGCTGAAACCTGTTGAGCATCACAGCAACACCCAAGCCTCTCCTGACACACATGGTGGCTGTACATGAGGTGCTTATTGGTATTTGAACCCCGGTCTCTCGCATGGGAGGCAAAAATTCCACCACTGAACCACCATTGC
>NW_006921651.1:8918005-8919445 GCF_000298275.1 Orycteropus afer afer
TAGTGACGCCACCTTGCTATGAGTTGGATTCAACTGAGTTTGGTTTTCTGTGTTTTCTCCTCTGGAAAGGAATTAAGATGGCTTTTTTATTTTTGGTGAAAGGTTTTTTTTTGTCCTGTGTTTATAATACTGTGGTTTTTCACTCAGTATGATAGCAAGCATTTCTCCATGTTGTTCCAAACCCTTCCATTCATAATAATCATAATATTTAATAGCTGTGTAACAGTCTGTTAGATATATACACCTTCATTTACTTAAAAGTCCCTGTGATTGGACAATTTAGAATTAGGAATTTTGTGTTTTATTTATAGCATCAATCTAGGCTAGTCACATTACAAGTTGTATCATCTCTTCTCATCCCCCTGATTTATTATTAATGAGGATAATTTACTTTGTAACTCTGTGTTATATATGAAGCTATGAGCTATGTATGGATTTATGTCTACATTTCTTACCTTAATTGCAGTTGTTCTTTAAATCACAATTTTGTAAACATCTCCAGCATTTTGTGTCCCAGAATCCAATTTGCTTTGCCCTCACAGAGTGGCAGTTTCCCTTCTAGACGCTGAGATGGGGTTTGCAGAAATCTGTTTAGAGCCAAGATTCTTGAAACATGACTGGCCCATAAAGTTCGCTGCACCTGGTCCGAGGGAGGAGGGGGCCCACTTGCTCACCACGCCGGGGCTCCTGCCGACACGTAGGAGGGAGAGCAGCTAATTATTTCGTCAGTGTTCCAATTTAGGTCTGTTTTACCCCAAACCAGTCATGCCACGACCAGACATTCTTGTTCCTATTTTTAAGTTTGTTACCTCCCTTGTTTTCATGGCGATTTGAAAATCAATCGACACTAAGTAAAAGACACACTACTATTTGTGCCACCAAGCTTCCATTTTTCTAAAATGCCAGTGCTGCTTTCAACTTGAATCATGCCCTCTCTTCCCCCGAACGACATATGTACCTTTATGCGAGGGCAAATATGTGGCACAGGCCGCGTGCCCCTCATCCCTTACCCGGGGCTGACCTCACCAACCCATCCCTTGACTCTGGGGAAGCCTGGACACAGCATTGTTTGGCATTAGACCCTGAGATGGAAATGCATTTCTTGCCCCTTGACTCAATAATGTTTAGTGTCACTTCTGACTCCAATAGTTTATAAACCTTTATGCAAATCTTTCTGTTTTCATTTTTTTTTAATTTAAAATCTGAGTTGTATACGTTTGCAAACAGAACATAAGAAGTCTGTGCAATTAATAACAAATCCTGACACAAGGAATCCTGGGACATGGAATCGAACATCCCTGTCCTGACCAGGGTGAGGCAGGACAGTCTGGAAGGTAGAAGAAGAGCATCAGCGACACAAAGACAACAAATCCAAGCAGGTGACAACAGAGACACGTCTTTAACAGCACTTTCTTTTCTTTTCTTTTTTTTTTTTTTTTT
>NW_006921651.1:8920100-8939458 GCF_000298275.1 Orycteropus afer afer
AACAATGTTTTGTATAGTATGTTATGCCAATTGAGCTTGATGTCCCCTGCGACTATGGTCCCAAGCCCGCAGGATCAACTACTCGGTCCCTCTTTAACAGCACTTTCTAAGGATTTTCACCAATCCTTGGTGAGGAATGATTGGAAATTAATATCAGAACCCCACTGTGTATTTGGAGTTCACAACACACAGTTCTGCTTCAGTTTACTTTGTAGTAAACCACGTCTAATTCTCATTCCATAGCTTCACACAGGCTCAAACAATCTTTTCAATGCCTTTCAAAAACCTAGAGTAAAAACTTGACTGGAAATCATTATGTTTATAAATCCATATTGGAAGGACCCCAAGTAACTGTAAATAAGCAAGATCCTGATTCCCAAAGTCAAGAGAGCAGATACATAGAACTCTTTCCAGAATGTTACTTTAATAATATTCAGTTTTGACTGAGGGTAATGTATGTTACAGCAGCATCAGCAGTCTTATACATGCAGGGATTCATTTAATCCACAAGCATTCATTGAGTGTATGGAGTCTCTGGGTTAACACACTTAACTGCTAACCAAAATGTTGCAGGTTCAAGTACACCCAGAGGCATCTAGGAAGAAAGGCCTGGTGATGTGCTTCTGAAAAATTAGGTATTAAAGACCCTATGGAGCTTAGTCCTACTCTGACTCGAGCGAGAGCCAACTGAACAGCAACTGGTGGCTGTGGTAGTGAGTGGTTAGTTTAGAACAGGTATTATGCCAGCTGCTCAGGATACAGCAACAAATAAAACCAAGTCCAGAACCTCAAGGTGCCTCCAGGAAAGTAAATAAGCAATAAAGATATGTGTGGGAATAGGGTTTTAAGAAGACAAGGGCTGGAATAATCACACAGGACAAGTATGAGGAAGATAATGAGAAATGAGTTAAAGGACTAATGTAAGAGCAAGCTCATGTTGTTATGGACCAGGTCCAAGGCATCTGTATTAAACATTTAGAATAAAGAGATGAGAGAGCTGGCCTTTCTGCTTTGGGCTCCAGGAACATAAATAGCACAAACCAGTGAGATTCTGGAAGATTTGGATGGATTTGAACAGCGGAATGTTAGGTGATAAGTGCCCTTCAGTGCATGCAGATGGCTTTAAGTGGGATATGTGAAACAAAAAGAGGAACTCCCATCCTCCTGGATTAGGGGAGATGGAGCTATTAGGGAGTGGCAATTGAAATGCTGGTCTTGGAGCACAGCTGCAGCGGGAACAGCCAAGACACCGGCTGGCAATCTAAGGGGATCATTTCATCAGGTTCCATCCTTGTGCAATGCCAACCAGTGAGAGGCAAGGGAAGGAGGCTTGGAGGCAACCCAGCTTTGTTAATGCTCAGCCTGAAGAAGTTTAATTGCCAGGAAGGGTTTAGCAGTCGGGTTCTCAGTAAAGAAGACAGAGCTTTAGAGGTGACTAAATCAGTTTTTAAAATTGCTTGTTGCATTTAAAACTCTGCCCTCAAGCCATTTGATCATGAGGTGTGTGTAGGAATATAGTGAAGCTTCGTCTATTCCCAATGCTTGAAGCCGAGACCAATCTGAAAGTTCCAACAATGCTCCCATCCTCAACTCAAACCTCCGCTCTTGTTACTGTGGTTTGTAGCTGCTGTTCCTCTCTCCCTCCCACTTATCCCAAGCAGCCTGGCCTCACTGGCTAATAATGAAGATTATAACAGTGCCTCTTTGTGTTTGGATTTTAAGCTTTCAAACTCTTGACAATTTTTATTTCATTTGATTCAGCAACAGGGAGGTGGAGACAGACTACACACCATTATCCCCCCATTTTACAGCAGAAGAAACCGAGGTTCGGAGAGTGGAGGGGAATTTTCTCCTAATCTCATAGCTGGCAAATGGTGTTAGGATTCTAACTCCAGTCCTTTGGCTCTAAAGACTACTGCATTGTGATGCCTTTCTATACACTGTCTTTAGCCAGTTGATGGTAAGCTGCTGGTTGATCTTTAATCTTATTGCATACGTTTTTTGGGGTAGGACTAATTCCTGAAAGAGAAATGCCACCTCCCAGCAGCCAGTTTGGAAGAAGTGGGAGCCCAACCCATCTCTGCTCGAAGGAGATGGTGGTAATGATGGTGGCTGTTCTAGTGGCATGAATAAGACTCAATCTGCTGGACCCTGCCCCAGTTCTAATGCAGTTTAAGGTGGCCTGGAAAGTGTTGGCGCATTCATCATTTGTTGTTTGGGCACCCACCACTCATTTCCTCTTCATTTGGTAACAACACCTGGGGAGTCCAACACCTATTCCCCATCGTGTGCCATCTTGGAGCTCTTCTTCTCCTGACTTAGGGGTGGACATGTGACTCTAGTACAACCAATCAGACTATCTCCTGGGATTTTGACTTGTGGGCAAAGTGCAAGAGAAATGGTCAAACATTTATCTAGGGGAAAAGTCCCAAGAAAGACTGATTATATCCTTCTATCCAGACTCGAGAACACTCTGGTTTTTGTCCTTTTCAGAGCCCTGTTATCCTTCATTACATTGGATCCTGAAAACCACCTGGTGCCCTTCCAACTAAACCTTGTCAGTCTAAGCTACCTAGAATCAGTTTCTGTTGGTTGCAACCTGAGAAGACTTGAACAACTCTCTTCTTTTTTCCTTTGTCCTCTTTCACTTCTGTTTCCTTCTTAAGGGAAAGCAACCCATTGCCATCAAGTCAATTCTGGCTCACAGTGACCCCCATTGGGTTTCCGAGGCGGTAAATCTTTATGGAAGTAGATTGCCAGTGTTCCTTCCATGAAGTGGCTGATGGGTTTGAACCACCAGCCTTCTGGTTACCAGTCAAATGCCTTAGGTACTACATTACTAGAGCTCCTTCCTAGGGCAAAGTAGAAAAATAGTAGAGAATAATGAAAAGAGCCCTGGGATTGAAGTTGAAAATGTGAGTTTGAATCTAGTTTCTGCCGCCTCACAACTGAGTCTTCTTGACAAACTATTTAACCTTTCTGAAAATTCAGCTTCCTCACCAAAAAAAAAAAAAAAGAAAAAAAAAAAAAAAAGATAGATAATGATAATTACTTCATATGTTTGTTGTATGGATTGTTGCTGTTGTTGTTGTTAGATGCCATTGAGTCAGCTCCGATTCATAATGTCCCTATGTTCAACAGAATGAAGCACTGCCTAGTCCTGCACCATCCACATAATATTTACTATGCTTGAACCCATCATTGCTCAAGGGATGATGTAAGGATTACATGAGGCAATTAGTATAAATGACCTAGCATGGTACTTGTTATGGATTGAATTGTATCCTCTAAACATAAGTGTTATAAATACTAACCCTTATATCTGTGGTTAGGTGCTCTGGTGACATAGTGGTTAATGCATTCAGGTGCTAACCAAAAGGTCCTTGGTTTGAACCCACCAACCACTCTACAGGAGAAAGATAAGGCAGTCTGCTTCTGTAAAGACAGTCTTAGAAACACTATGGGGCAGTTGTATGCTGTTACAATGTATAGGGTTGCCATAAGTCAGAATCAACTAGTGGCAGTGGGCTTTAGTATATCTGTGGTTATAATCCCATTTGGGAATGGATTTTCTTCACTTTGTTAATGAGACAGTATTTATGCATGTCTTAAGTCAATCTCTTCTGAGATATAAAAGAAATTAAACAAGCAAGTAAGCAAGCAGAGCTGGGGGGAGAGAGATGCCACACCACATGGCAGTCTCCAAATGGCCAAGAAATGGAAGCTGAAGAGAAAAGACTTTCCCCCAGAGCTGACACAGAGAGAGGCCTTCCCCAGAGCTGGCACCCTGACTTTGGACTTCTAACCTTCTAAACTGTGAGAAAATAAATTTCTCCTTGTTGAAGCCAGCCACTTGTGACATTTCTGCTGTAGAAGCCCTGGAGAACTAAGACAGAACTCAACATGTAGAAGGTGATTTCCTCTTTCCTTCCTTTCAGTTCGACTCCCTTGCCATCTCCCTTTGGGTTATTTCCATCTCCCACCTCCACCTCTTCCACCTACTCTCTCCTCTCTTCTTTTACTTCCTGATGACTTTCCTTCCTCTCTTCCCTATTACAACTCCCCTCATCTGTCTCCTTACCCTCTCACCATCCCTCTCACCTCTAACTCCCTTAACTCTAGTCTTTGACTCCTTACTCTTAGCAAACTGGTGGCATTCAAGGCAAGGTGGTGACTTCAGAGCAAGTTAACAGTGAGTTATATGCACACAGGACATTTTTAATGGTGCTTTTATAAACTGATCATGAGAAGCCAGGTCAATTGAAAGTTGCTTCTAAGAGAAATAAGAGAACTTAAAGTAAAAAAAAAACAAACAAACTCAATGCCATTGAGTCAATTCCAACTCATGGTGACCCTATAGGACAGAGTACAGCTGTCCTGTAGGGTTTCCAAGGCTTTAAATCTTTATGGAAGCAGACTGCCACATCTTTCTCCCACAGAGTGGCTAGTGGGTTCCAACCACTGACCTTTCAGTTAGCAGCCAAGCACTTTAAGCACTGTACCACTAGGACTGCTAAGGGAAGGAATTCATAAAAGTGTTTATGCTGTGAAAGAAGACTGAAATAGTACAGAATCTAAAATCTGTCCTTGACCTGTGAGAGGAGCATTGTGAGAGCAGACAGGAGCAGAAAGATTCCCTACAGAGCAGAGCAAGAACACTAGCAGAGTGTGGGCACCAAGCAAGACAACTGTCCCCTTTCATCTGGGGATAAAGAGGGTACTGAGTTTGCAAACATGCTGAGGGTGGGTTAAGGTGAAGTCGGAAATTCCGGCTCCCTGAGGCTGGCTCCAAGTCAGGTGCAGTGTTTGGGGCTGGACAGCCCTTTCCTGTTGTGCATGCCTCCCCTGTTGTATGCTGTGTGTGGAGAGAGGGGTCAATGGGGCTGTGTGTTGGGCAGGCCACTGTGGATTCCCCAGAGGGAGGCACCACTCCCTGGACTGTAATTAGGCCACAGGAAGTCAACAGGCAGCCCAGAGACCAGGGCCTGACTCAGGTTCTGAAATGTGGAAGCAAAGCCCAGCACTGCCTTGGATTTGTTCTACCTGTTTCAGTGGCTGTAAGAGTTCATGGCTCTGTGGTCTCCACCCCCATTCATATGAGTCACTTTCCACCAAACTTGAAAATAACATTTTTTTCTTAGAGGATACTCACTGACTTGGCTCCCAACAACCATAGTCTCTATCAGCAGTGATGGATCTGGATCTCACTAAGACCCCATGAAAACTATGGACTCTCCCCTTTTAAAAATGCACACACACTAGGTATTTGCATATAGTTTGGGAGGTTGCAAACTCCAAAGCCCCCTAGACTCCTGACCTACTAAGCCAGTTATGACTCATGATGACCCCATGTATCAGAGCAGGGACGGAATACCCAATAAGCAGAGTAAGCACATGCTTAATGCATCAGCAAAACAGGGGCACCAGTTGTCCAAAACAAAAACCCGTAGATGCCAAGCAGACAGGACACAAGGAAAAACAAGCATCACAGTGGAAGGGAAATGGCAGGGCACTAAATGAAATTGATAACAGCTCCAGTGTGTAAGATCGTGCAGCCAGAAATAAAGTTTGCACAGGGTTACGAGGGAGCCCCCTTGAAAGATTATTTAAGCTAGGAGGCCCCTACCACTTCAACACTTTCACTGACATCTGTCTCCTACAGTCTCCTTTCAGGTAATTGAAACTCCTTATCTTGGCAGGTCTCTTGGGAGTATACTATTTCTTTCTAATAAACAAGAGCTGTCAAGTCTAACTCTTACTGTATTCACCCAAAATGCAACTGGATCCAACATGAGTAGTTACTGGACAAGGATGGATTATAGTAATAGATAAATGTCTCTGATCTATTTTGAGAGAACCATCTCGTACATACACATCTGCTGATCCAGCAGTTCTAGCCAGGAGGGCCAGTAATGCTCTTTGCCATGATACAAACACAAGTGTATGCTTATGTGCATGTCCTGGTAAATGACCAATGGGAACTCCAGTCCCAGATAATACACAAAAGAGAGGGAACTCAAAAACGTTGACCACTGCAAGGAATTCAATCAAGTGACTTTTTAACAGTATAGCATTTCTGTATAGAGTTATGTCCTAAGTTTTGTAAACAATAATATTTATAACTTTAAAATATGCTTGGCATATACATGGATAAAATCTATCACACATCTTATGTAATACTAATGTGGGTAATAATTTAATATAATATTAGCATAGCAGAAGTCTAAAAAATACTGGAAAAATTAATATTTACTTAACATGAAAAGTTTTAATTTATGAATCAAGTGCATTTCCTTTATTATATGTTGCATAGGACACAATGTTAGTTATCACTCCAAATATGCTAATAAATGGGGTATCATGCACATTAGAGGATGCAACATTCAGTATTTATTTATTGTGCAAAATATGTTTATGTTTTGCAACAATGAATGTTTCTAAATTCCTCTTCCAAGAAAGCAACAAAGAGTATTCATCAAAACATTACATTTATATTTTATCAGGATATTTAGATATTTCCATGTAAGAAAATTGAACAATTCCTTGAGGAAATAGATTAAATGAATATTTATATAATAAAATTATATAAATATATTTTATTTTCCATTTCCCTTTAGACTGACCTTCTTTTGAGAAGTTGATTGATATTGTTATGACTTGCAAAACAAACTTGCTCATCAGGAAGTGGTGCTACTATTACATCAACTCTGTATGTATTTTTGATTATGAGATTTGAACAATTCCACAAAGAAATTAAATGTACATTTTATAAATTTTGTATACAATAATAACTATATTTTCCTTTTCATTTTGAACCAATTGGGTATAATCTCACATTTAGTTCTTGCTCATCAACCACATAAGAACACACCAGAGACAATATAATCAGGAGGCTTGTACTGTATCTGGTCTTGTCCTGCACAAAATGAATGAAAACGCGTCTTTAGATTGTATTTGTGTCATGCTCTTTGTGATGGCTCTCATCCCCATCAAGTATCAGCAATAGTCCAATGAACTGTGAAGATGCAGCATCAAAAGACACAAAGTGGATGTGCAAGTTTTTAAGGATGACTTCAAGTCAAGAAACACTCATGGGCCTCTGTGAAGGGCCCACCAACAAACATCGTACAACAGATGAATGAAATTATTTCCAACTGCATTCTAAGTATAATTTTTTTTTTCACTATCTCAGACCTGAAGAATAAAATTATATGTGCCAAATCAATTTTTCACTTACTAATTTTCAACTATAATTTTTTTTACAAATGGCCAAATTCAAATGTAAATTTTATTTTTATAAATTGTACTTGTTTTACAAATTTATTTTCAATTATTCAAATTTATTTGCTGTGGTAGAGCCAAATTTAGTAAGTGATATAATTTTATATCTAGATAAAATGAAATGGCAACAACTAAGTGGAGTGCAAAAATGAAAGCCTTCAGAAGATAAAAAGAAAAGGATTTGTGAATCTCTAAAAGCAGCTCCAAATTTAACTTCCTTTTTAAAATAGAATGTATCAGAAGGGACTTCTTCCATTGAACATTCTAGTTTAATGGGTGTAAATTGTTATACTAGAATTGCTAGTGCTGAAATTATTAATAGCAATATGAAGACAATAGAACTTGTTCCAAATTCTGCATCCATTTCTTGCAGTAATGAAAGGCATTTGACTGCTAAGCAGAAGCCTGGCAGTTCAAACCCACCAGCTACACCTCAAAAGGAAGAATGGGCAATCTACTTCCTTAGAGATATTGCCTCAGAAACCCAAGGAGGAGCCGCTATGAGCCAAATCGACTCAATGGCAGTGTGTTTGGGTTCTATTTTTTTTTTTTTTTTTTTGAGAAGGTAAAACTATTTTAGAGTCTGAAATTGTTGCAGCAAATATAGATTCTGCTTTGTGGAATAACTTTTCTCCTAATGATACAAATTATTGGATCAAAAGAGGGCCCAAGTGATTGTTAACATCACAGTGGACCATTTGAAAATTTGTGTCAAAAATTTCTGGATAGTAAACAAACAAGATTCTAGCCAGAATATATATCTAGGGTGCAAAGCTAATGGTGAAAATTGTAAGAGGAAGTGGCTACCGTATTCTCCATCGGTTAGCTCTGTATATTGCACTATTTGCAAACTATTCAGTTTTAAATCATTAATTCTTGATTTGCTATGGATGGATTTAGTGATTAGTGCAACTCGAATGATTGATAAACATGAAAACAGTTCAATTGACAGAGATTATGGGTTGTCATATTTAAACTAAAGGCATGATTTTGGCTTAACTCATGAACTGGTAACACAAATTAATAAAGAACTTCAGTACTGAAAGCTGTTTTGCAATGCGTTGTTGCTGTCATTATAACAATTGCTGAAAGCAGACTGTCTATTCAAGGAAGAGATGAAGTGTTTAGGTTCCCACATAATGGAAAATGTGGGTGTTTACTTGAATTTGTTCCTCAGTTTGATCCATTTTTAGCAGGTCATATTTCAAAATATAGGGACATAGGAAAAAGCAACCCATCATATATGTCTAAAATAATGTGTGAAGAATTCATAAACTCAATAAGTAATAAAATTCAATCAACTATTTTCAGTGAAATAAGTATAGCTTGGTATTTCAGTTTGTCTGTGGTTTTCACTCCTGATCTTTCTCTACAGATCAGCTAAGTATTGTTTTAAGATACATATCTCCCAACAGATGGAAAAATCTGTCAAGCAATTTATCACATTTACTAGCTTAAAAAGTCATACCAGTACAGAAATTGCAAATCAAGTACTTTACTATTTGTGTGAACTGTGCAAAATTGATTTTTCTAAGTGCAGAGGCCAGTCTTATGACAATGCTGCCAATATGTCAGGGTCCTTTACGGCATGCCACAGAAAATTTTAGAATGTAATGAATATGCCATTTGCTTACCATGTGCTGTGCAATCACGTGATCCTTTTTTTTTTTTTTTTAGATTCAACAGTTCGTACACATTTTGTTTTGTGATACTGGTTGCATTACCCACAGTGTAACATCTCACCTCCCACTTTCTCCCTGTGGTTACCATTTCTCTCTGTTCTTCTTGCCTCCTGCCTTCATACCTTTCTCCCTGTGCAAATGCTGCCCTTTCTGATCTCCCATGGTTTGTTGTTCTAAGGAGTGCATCTCCCTGGTGTAGGTGTTTAGCTCATAGGCCTGTCTATTGTTTGGCTGAGAGCTAAGCTACAAGAGTGATTCCAGCCCAGAAGAGTAACTCATGGCCATAGTTTCAGGGGTTTCACCAGTCTCTATTAGACCAGTCCTGGTCCTTTTTATGATTTTGAGTTTTGTTCCACATTTTTCTCTCACTTTATCAAGTAGCATAGTGCCTAAGGCGTTTGACTGCTAACCAGAAGGCTGGCAGTTCAAACTCACCAGCCACTCCTCAGAAAGAAGATTGGGCAATCTACTTCTGTAGTGACACTGCCTTGGAAACCCAGGAGGGGTCGCTATGAGTCCGAATACACTCAACAGCAGCGAGTTTGGTTTGTTTGTTTGTTTTCTATCAAGGATCTCCAATTTTGATTTCTTTCTGAATGGTTGACGTTGGTAGTCAGGCACCATCTCGTTCCTCTGATCTCAGGGTCATATAGATTGAGGTTCTCATGGTTCATTAGTCCTTTGGATTTTCTTCACTCTTCTTTGCTCCTGACGGTGAGAGACCAAGAGCTGCCACTTAGATGGCCACTCATAAGCTTTTAAGACCCTCATGGCTACTCACCAAAGTAAGATGTAAAACAGTATTTTTGTGTACCATGTTGTGCCAATTGATCTTAATGTCTCCACCACCATAGTCTCCAGCCTGCAGGCCCAGCCACCCACTCCCTCAAGGTACTTATTTGTGGCTAAGACTTTATCCTAACTTTCCCTCCTGTTATGTTTAAACTGCATATGGACATTTTTATAGCACATACAAATTCATATTTAATCCATGTATGGTTGTGGGTGTATTTCCATTTGCTTAGCCATACCTGTCTATGTATCCCCCTGTAGATTTGTGTTTGATGTTACTGATAATGCAGAATTTGTATGCAATCTTATCTGTCTTTGTTGTCTATGCCTTCTAATCTTCAGGACATAGTACAGTAGATTGTTGTCCAGAAGCAGTTGGTTTTTTCCTACTGTTACATTACTCTACAGATGTTTTGCTGCCTCAACTCACTATGGGTATCTTTTAAAATGCATTTCATTCTTACAAGAGAACTAAGTTTACAGATTCAGGAAAAACCAATTTTACTCATGGAAGCATGTTAAGACCATAACAGAAGATAAAATACAATGCATATTTCCCAATGTTGAAATTGCTTTATGTATATTCCTAATTTTAATGATCACAAATTACACAACAGAAGACTCATTTCATCACTAAAGAGACTTAAAAAACCTCATCCAACCACAATGATTCAGGGAAAACTTGACTCATTATTCTTATTATCTATGGAAGTAGATGTATTGTTTGCCAGCTCGATTATGACAAAATCTTTGAAGAATTTTTAAGACCATAGAATAGAAAGAAATGCTCTTAATTATAACATGTTAGAGATAACAGATCTATCTAAAAATAGAATATAGTAATTCATTGTAATATTTGTTTTCTCATCATTAAATTTTCTTTTAGGACACCTTTTCCTTTATTCATTTGTCAGTGTAGCATTTATTACAAAACAAACATCAAAACCGAAGTATGAGCAGTTTATAACAAAATTGGTGAAAGTCAATTTTTGTTGTGGGAAATCAACAGAACTGAAACAACTATGTTCATTGACTAATTTTCTTTGTAGTAGAATATGTGGAATTTTCTTTTTGTAGAAAATGTGGTAGACAGTAAAAATCTTAGTACCCTACATTTACTAAAAATTTGATAAACCAGTTTGCATTGGATCACTAATATTACAGTCACATTTAAAGGGAAGTTACATCATGAAAGGCTAAGGCACACACACACACATATGTATATAAAAAAACAAACCCACTGCCATCAAGTCAATCCCAACTCTTAATAAGCCCCATTGGATTTCTAAGGCTGTATATCTTTACAGAAGTAAATTGCCTCATCTTCCTCACACAAAGTAGCTGATGGGTTTGAACTACCAACTTTGTGGTTAGCAGCCAGATGCCTTACCCACTACAACACCAAAACTTCTTTATATGTTAGGTGTTGAATGCCAAGAGGAACAGGACCAGGGTGAATTGTTAGAAAAATAAGTTTTATTGAATTATTGTCTGGCAGTTGGGCTGAGGCTTAGAGCAGCAAAAACCCCAATCCTGTCTCTGCAGGGTGCTTAAGTAGTGTTTTAATGCAGGAGGTCAATTGCCTATTTCAAAAGAACCAATTCTGAGTGTTGAAGAGGAACTAAACGCAAGGGAGGGTGTGGATAAGATAAGCCCAGGACAGAGAAAAAGGATCCAAGTGGAAACTGAGCGTGGGGGTGGGGGGTGGGGTGGCTTCATGGTGGGAAAAGTAGACAAAGAACCCCACCAGAAGCTGGGGGTTTGGGGGCAGGGGCACCTGAAGGGCAGGAAAGGGCACAAAGAGTCTAAGCAGAGATTAGGGGGTAGAGACTAGGAGAGTACTGAGAGAGAGAAACAGAAACTGAGTAGATACTGGCAGGCTGGGTAGAAGGTAAAGGATTTATCTATTACATATACACATGTAAGTGTGTGTGTATATAGCATCTGTGTGCCCCCTCCTCTGCTTACTCATGCATTAGAATGGGATATGAGAGTAATATATATATATATATATATATATATAGTGCAGAAGATCTGGTGGCATTGTGCCTAAAGCATTTGACTGCTAATCAGAAGGCTGGTGGTTCAAACCCACCAATCACTCCTCAGAAGGAAGGTTGGGCAATCTACTTCCACAGTGCCACCTGGGAAACCCAAGGAGGGAAGGAGGGGTTGCTATGAGTTGGATCCGAGTCTACGGCGGAGAGCTTGGTTAAGTTTTTGGATATATGTATTACTCACACACCCCATTCCAATGCATGAGTAAACAGAGGAGAGGCGCACAGGTGATCAGTGTTTAGGACCCTCACGTGCTTCACCCAGCCCTGCGCCAGAGTGGAACTGGGCTCCACAGGGTTAGTAATGGCTGATTTTGTGGAAGTAGATTGTCAGGCCTTTCTTCTGAGGCAACTCAGGGTGGACTCAAATCTCCAAATGTTTGGTTGGCAGCTGAGCGTGTTAGCTCTTTGTACCACCCAGGGACTCCCCTGGCCTGTGGGCTCAAGTATCAACTCAGCACCAATGCCTTGGTGGTCTGGCCCCAACAACCTCTGCAGCGTCTCTCCATCACCTTCCATTGGCCCTGCCACACCCGCTATTCATGAGGCTCCTCCCTCTGTCTGAAGAACTTTCTGAAGGCTGCCATCTAATCTCACCTCCTTCCCGTAGTTCTCTCTAACTTATTCCACACCTGCTGCCCAGGTCCCCTGACAGGCAGGATGGATTCCCTCAGCCCTGCCCTCCAGGGCCCTGCACATTCACTGGCCGCCTGTGTGTTCCATGTTGTCCCAAAAGCCAGGCTCACAGATTTGCTCCTGTTACTCCACAAACTCCCCTGGGGCCAATTCACCTTTCTCTTCTCTGTGCTGAGCCCAGAGCTTTGTACACAGCACGTAGCCAGTAAATGTTGGTTAAAATGAATTCAATGGAAAATTTAAAGCCCCAGGGTCAGGGGAGAGCTAATGGGATCTCGTAGCTCAAATACCAATGTGTCAAAGGAGGGGAACAAAATGCTGAGCTCATCGCCACCAGGTCTTTGGTCACATTTGTCAGATGAAGAGTGTGTGCCAGGGTGGCAAGGGTAGGGGTGGGGACGCCACCAAGTCCAGTGCCTCAGCCCACATGGACTCTGTCCTGGATCTCAGCTGCAAAGGCTGGGGGCCAGTTTGCCCCTCACATCTGATGTTTTCTTAGCTCTCCTGACAGGTGAGGGAAAATGGGGCTGTGGGTGGGTGGGGCTGGGTCTTTGGGCCAGGAGCAAGCATTCTGCTCCAGATGATGTGTGCTGGCCTTCGGTCCTGGTGAAACACACCCTACACACTACCCTCTCATACTTCGCTCCTTCCATCCTCCTGGGCTGCAAACACACTCCTGGGTTAAGCCTCATTCACACTTCAGTGTAAATTAAACCAGATGCCTTTGAGTACACTCTGACTCCTGGTGGCCTCCAGTGTATTACAGAACTGGGCTCCACAGGGTTTGCAATGGCCAATTTTCAAAAGTAGAGTGCCAGACCTTTCTTGTGAGGCACTTATGAGTGCACTCCTTCCCCAACCTTTTGGTTAGAGGATGAGCACTCTAATTGTTTGCATCTAAGTGTAAATTAGTGCAACTATTAGGCCTGGGTGAGATGGAGGACTTTGGATCCAGGAGTTAGCCTGAGGCCAGATGTTCAGAAAGAGAAAGCCCCAACCAGAAAAGAGGCACAAATATAAAATCTAGAGTAAACAGTGGGCCTGGAACTAGGAAGGAAGCCCCCAGGAAACAGAGGAGGGAATGCAGAGCCAGATCAGCAATGGGCAGGGCCAATGGCAAGGCCCTAAGGTGAACCCCAGGGGCTGCCATGTCCCCACCTAGTCACCCTTCACAGCCTTTGCCTGGCACTTGACATTTCTTTTAAGGTCTCAGCCTGCCCAGTTTTTATTTGTTTATTTTAATTTTGATTTTGATTTGGGTGAAAGTTTACGGAGCAAATTCATTTTCCATACAGCAGTTCATACACATTTTGTTTCATGACATTGACTGCAATTCCCCACAATGTAACTACTCTCTTCCCACGTCCTCCCTGTAGTTACCTCTTCCCTGTGTCCTTCCCTCCCATGCACTCTCGCCAATGCCCCCCTTCCCCCAGCTATCTCCCTATGCAATACTGCTCTTCTGTTCTCCCATGATTGATCGCTCCAAGGAGTTCATCTACCTGATATAAATATTCACCCCCATATGCTCATCTGTTGTTTGGCTAGAAGCCACAGCAGTGAGTTCAGTTCCAGACCTAAAGGGTAACTAAGGGCCATAGTCTCAGGGGTCACACTAGGCTTTATCAGACCAGCGAAACTTGTCTTTTTTTTTTTTATGATTTTCAGTTTTGTTCCACATTGTTCACCCCCTCTATCCAGGATCTCCCACACAGATCCCACGAAGAGTGGTTGACCGTGATAGTCGGTCTGCCCAGTTTTTTATAAGGCACCTCTGGGACAAGGTGGAAGAAAGACAAAGGGGAACACAGTAATATTTCTAAATTTGCACCAATGTCTAAATGACAGTTTTAGGAGAATTCTAGGCAGCTCCAAACTCAGGTTCTACTTACTTGTTCATGCAGGTGTCTTGGTTTCCCTAAGGTACCCAGAAGGGAAAACTTTCCTAGGTGCATTACTGGAGTTGGGGGAGAAAAAAAAATTACTATCCAACTGATTCTGACTTCTAGCAACCTTATAAGACAGTAGAACTACCCCCACAGGATTTCCAGGGCTGTAAATCTTTACAAAACCCTAAGAGGCAGTTCAGGGCTAATCAGGAACCCTGTTTAGCAGGTGGGCACTGGCATCAGAAGCTAGGTCCGACTTGCTTGGAGGCCCAGGGCTGTTTGGACCATCATTTTTCACATGCCTTTGTTTCTACTGAGACAATTAGGCTCCAGCCTTGTTTGTGCCTTGAACATTCCAGCAGCTCGCAGCACTAAGAATAGCGCCACTCAAATGCCAACCTTGCCATGAAAGAAAAATTTTTGCAAATAGAAGATGATGTGGGCAGGGGAACTCGCCTCTCTGTAGGCTGTAAGCGAAGCCAGCAGGGGACGCTGATCCTAGGAGGCAAGGTGGGATTGCCCTGCATCTGCAAGTTCCTGCGGTTCTCGAGCTCCCACTCTCTACCTGTTGCATTACGACACGGTGTTACAATGGCCCGATCACTAGGTGAAAATTCTCTAATTAACTTTTCTGTTCCAGAGGTAGTACTTCCCCTCCAGGGCTTCAGTGTTCCTGGGCAAAGTTTCTGCTTCTAAAACCCTCCATTTCCCTTTCTGTCAGTAGCATCTTAGCGGGGACTCCCAAATCATGTTCCAGCCGTGGTCACACTCACGTTTTCTGACAGATCTGGAAACAGCTCTTATTCAGCTCTCATGATCTCATTGGCGATTTGGTTTTGACTTGTCCCAGTGTGTCCTTCAACCCTCTAGGGCATCCTTTCCTCCATCCTGCAGTGTGAAGACGGTTGCAGTTGGAGGGAAAGCTCAAGTTGTTTCCCCGCTCTCCCTTCCTGGTTTGCAGAACTTCAGTTCCCTTTATTCATTCTTTCATTTCTTCTGTAATCACAGGTTTCGATAGCCTTACTTACACGCATTGCGTTTTCCCCTCTTTGCCCTTTCTAGTTTCTCGGGGGCACCGCCTGAGGCTCCTGCACCTGTTCTGTCCAGAGCTCATCCTGTGTGTGTTTTCAGTCACTTCCTTTGTTGTGATTTTAACTCCTTTACAACAATTCCAGGCATCCAAACACAGTGGAATGGTTGATACTGCATCTTCCTGGCCTCTTCTTGCCTCTCCCAGGAAAATGCCTCAGATTCTAAAACCCTTGCTTCTCCATATGTCATCATAGCAATATTCATTAACGTTGGAGAGGTCCGTTGTAATTTTCAAAGGCTGTTCACTGCCCCAAGCAACCCCAGGAAGAAGGTTTTGTCATTATTATATATTAGTATTTCCCCCATTTCACAGCAGGGGAACTGAGGTTCAGAGATTACCCAGGGGCTTCCTGCTGGCGAGAGGCACTGTGGGAAGTGGGAAGTAGGATCCAGAAGTGTTTGCTCCTTTCACTTCATTAGTCATCACCAGCAAAAGACATGTTAGAGTTATGAGGGTGCGGGTGGTTTGGTGGCAGAATTCTCACCTTCCACACAGCAGCCCCAGGTTCAATTCCCAGCCAGTGCACCTCATGCCTGGCCACCACCCGTCTGTCAGTGTTGGCTCGCATGTTGCTATGATGCTGAACAGGTTTCAGTGGAGCTGCTAGACTAAGACAGACTAGGAAGGAAGGCCTGGCAATCTACTTCCAAAAATCAACCAGTGAAAACCCTATAGAATCCAATGGCCTGATCCACAACGACCAAGCAGTGTTTCATTCCATTGTGCATGGGGTCACTATGAATGGGGCCCACTTGACAGCAGCTAACAACATGGAAGAGCTGGTTTTCCCTTGTGAGGACTTAATTGTAGATGTGTGTTGTGTGTGATTTTCCAAGTTGAATTCCAAAAACTTCATTCCAATTTATATTCCCCAGCAACAGCCCATGGGAGCGTCTATCTCTCCACTCGCTCTCCAACCTTGAAAGGGCAACATTTTGGCTACTTGTTCATGACTACTGCAAAGGCAGGGTAGGATCTGTCCATCTTTGTCCTAAATTCTTGGGCTTCCGTCTCTGTGGAGACAAACAAGAATGAAAAAATGAGGTCTGATGCCTGCCATGTTCATGTCTGCAACCAAATGTCCCCTCTCCATGCAGGGACCCCTGGTGTAAGTTGGACTCTCCCTCATCCCTCTAGCCTGATGGGAACCCTGAGATGTCTCCTCTACAGACTACAGCTCCTGCCTTTTACAGGCTGCCACCGATGGACTCTACCTTTTCTCTCTGAACGTCTTAAACATTTCTATCAGTCGACTTGGTGGCAGCTGGTAGTGGTGGTGCATTTGCCTTTGGGGAGGCACTCATTGAATTTCTTCCCCTGTGTGCCTTCCCTTACAAGACAAGCAGACCATCCCAGGTCTCACTTAGTTGATCACTGTCGTGGTCTTTGTCTTTAACAAATTCTTTCTCCACCACTCAGGAAGTCAAATCAGAATACAGGAGAGATGATGTTTTATCACAGAGACAATCTCAAATATGCTTGCTTGCTTTCTTGTTTCATAGCATGCTTTCTTTATCTTAAGGAGGAAAAAAAAAAAAGTTGCAACATATCACACCTGATGATGATCTTGTAGTTAAGAATCACCCCCATCACTTTCTATGCTGGATGCATCCAATTTTGAAAAGTGAAATGCAAGGGTGTTGGAGACTCCAGCCAGCTGCCTGTGGTCAGGTTCTCTGGGGCAGTCAGTTAGTGTGGCTGCTGGCAAACTGTCACTAATTTGGAAACATCTTAAGGTGGTTTCCACTTGGCAAGCAGGGTGACTGCCGTTTAGTGAGATGGGGCTTTTGGAAGTGGCTTGATGTGGCCATTCATACAGCTATTACTTACGCGTAACTTCTTCCCTTCTTTTTTTTTATGGCTGCAATGTTTTATTGTTACATGTTAATCACATTTCCTACTTCCTTTCCACTCAGCTCAGCCAGGCAGTGAGATGTTCAGAGCCCCCTCTCAGCAAGAGGCAAGAGGCCTGAATTCCTGGTTGACAGCAGTTTGCAGATTGGAAAGCTTCCCTTCGGTCACCCTAGAGAATGTGGGCTTGTTTGAGGTCAGGATTCGGGAAGTGTCTGTGTTGGCCCGACCTGCTGGGTCTCCAGGGAGCCATATTTCAACACCAAGAAAAATGTATGGTTCACACTTGGAACTGCAACTCCAGATGTGCACACTCGGCAGAGACAGCATGCTGAGAAGTGTTCACAGACAACATTCAGGACAGCTGCTCTTCAGAAGCCCAGCCTGTAATTTGGCGCCAAGTACCCTCTCCTGCCATTTGTCTGGAATTGACATCGCTGTGTGGGGGGCTTCAAGATAAGCCGTAAATCTCTGCCTTTGTTTGACATGATCTAACAAGCTGGCAATGCTCAGGGGGACTAGCGGGTGGGCCAGCACCACAGTGGGATGCCTCCAGCTGACTTTCAGGGGGTTACCTGGGGGCATGAACCTGGAATCTATTGTTACTTGGTAGTTTGGCACATGGAAAAGTAACCTACGCCAGCAGGTCTCAGGAGGGTGGATGTGTGCAAAGGCAAGACTTACGAGAGAGCTTAAATGATCCATTGGATTGGTTGATTCACTTAGCTGTGATCCCAGAATTCTACAGAACACATGAAGGAGTCCTTGGGTGTGAAGGCTGGAGAACTAGGAAAGGCTAATGTTGGTGGAAGGTAAGTACCCCTTCTTTGGAGCGCAACTCAGAGGTGACTGATAAAAAAGTGGGAATTTCAAGTCCAGAGGGGACTTGATGGGGGTAGGTGGTTTATGTTATGGGTGCTTATTTGTTTGTCTTTTCAAGTAAACATACAGGGAGAAGTCCTTGCTTCAGGATGAGAGTATCTTTCTTCAAAATTAAGATTTTCTAAGTGTTTCACTGTTTCTAGAAACCCTGTATAACTTCTCAGTTAATCGTCAACATGAAAAATACTTGCAGTCGATCAAGTCAATTCCCACACATGCCCACGTTGCGTTTTACAGCCGAACTGCCCTCTATAGAGTTTTAAGGGCTGTGACCTTGGGAAGCAGAAGGCCAGGACTTTCCTTCCAAGGTGCCTCTGGGTAGGTTTAAAGCTAACCATTCTATTAGTAGCCCAGCATTCAACAGCTCACACCATCCAGGAACTCTCAACCTCACACACACACACACAAAAACCATTGCCATCAACTCGATTCCAACTCATAGCAACACTACAGGACAGAGTGGAACTGCCCCATAGGGTTCCCAAGGCTGACATCTTGACGGAAGCAGACTGCCACATCTTTGTGGTGCAGAGCTGCTGGGGGGTTGGAGCCACCAATGTCTCCATTAGCAGGTGAGCGCTTAATCACTGGGCCTGCCACCAGGGCTCCTTAATCCTCATAATAGCCCTCTGTACTAGGTGTTATGACCCACATTTTACCAATGACTACCCTGAGGTGCAGAGAAGAAAAATAACGTGGCCAAGGCCTCTCAGCTACCAAGTGCAGAGTGGAGATTCAAACCATGCCTCCTCCTTGAAGTTGCTTTACCTCTATAAGGGCTACCAATTTCCCCTCGACAAGAGTATGCTGAGATAATGTGTGAGAAGCCCCTGATGTCCTGCTCAGCATGGAGTAGATGGTTGTCTTCTTACCCTAAGAGAGGAAGGGAGGACCGTGTGGGGGAACTGCCCCTCTTGCAGGAGTGGCTGAGGACTAGAGGAGGGGACTGGAGTTAAGGGCTAAACCCAAGCCATGTGCCTGGTGAGACAGGTAGATTTGGTGGGGCTTCGAGACAGGTTGTTCTGAGACAGGTGTGGATGGTGTCTGAGCTTTCTCAAGGGGGGCCTTGGATAGAGGATGGAAAGGATTCTCAAAGGAAGCAAAATGGCGAGGTCTCCATTTTCCTCTTTCTCGCCTTCCTTCCCCCCCCCTTTTTCTCTGTTATTTTATTAGATTTATTTACTTTTTTTTTTTT
>NW_006921651.1:8946636-8972617 GCF_000298275.1 Orycteropus afer afer
GCAAATTCTTCTGCTAGTTGGGGTTTAGTCCAAATCTGCATCCTTTCCTTCAAGGCTCAGGGGTCCAAGATTATCTTCTGTGTCTGTATTAATTGGTTTCCCTTTTCTTTGTTGAAGAGGGTCTGTGCAATCCTTCTGCCTAGTCCGCCATCTTGCCCCGCCTCTCTAGATTTATTTACTTTTTATGGAGGGAAATATTTGCCTCCAGAGTCCTACAGGTTAGGTTTAAACAGAGCCATAAAGGTCTTCTATCTCCTCTAACATCATAGTTCCTCATGCCTCCTACAACATCCGTGCCGCAGCCTCTTCTTGATTACCTCCTCTGACAAGGAACTCACTGCCTCCTGAGCCAGTTCTTTCTACTTTCAAACACCTTTGACTGAAAAGACATCTATTGTCCTGTCGATCCTGATTACACATTCCAGAACAACACACATCGACTCAGCCCTACAGAAGATATTTGGAACAGATTTCTCCCCACTTAGATTCACAATCCCCTTATCTTGCTTTTATGCCCAGTATTTCCTTCCATACTGTAATGTCTAAGATGACCTGGTCACTTTCTAAGGCATATTTTATTTCCACACTAGCTGCACACTCTAGTTAAATACGCTTGTGTTCACCAGAATTAAGCCTAGTGTAGTAGTTGCCTACAATGCTTCCTTCTGAGCCATAAAGCTGACAGTCACCCACTCAAAAATATGTAATGAGGACTACCTGTGTGCCAAGACCCCTCCAGGCATGAGGAATACAGCCCTGAGTAAGATGGACGGAGGTGCTTCTCTCACAGAGTCTAGTAGGGGAGCCAGGTGATAAACAGGCAAGCAAACAAGACTGTCAGGGAGGAATTGCCATGAAATAATAATATGATCTTTCACAAGCAGACTACAATCCTAAAGTCCAGTGAGCACTTATTTTGAGCAAGGCACTTGGCTAATTATGGAACTAATAGTCTTGAACACGAATATGGATTGGTTTGTTTTCACAGGGTCCCTGGGTGATCAAACCAGTTGTGCTAGACTACCAACTTAGAGGTCCATGTTGAACCCAGCCAGTAGTGCTATGGAAGAAAGGCCTGGTGATCAGCCTCTGAAAAGATTACAGCCAAGAAAGCCCTATGGAGCTCTTCTACTCTACACACACAGAGTTGCCACGACTCAGAATTGACTCCACAGCAATGTGTTGTGTTTGACTTTTGGTATCTTTCTCAAGGGACCCATGGTGGCACAGTGTGAAGTGCTTGGCTGTTAACCAAAAGGTCAGAGCAGTTTGAACCCATCAGCTGCTCCAAGGGAGAAAGATGAGGCAGTCTGCTTCCATAAAGATGTAAAGCCTTAGAAACCCTATGGGGCAATTCTACTCTGTCCTATAGGGTTGTTGTGAGTCAGAATCAACTTAATGGCAATAGGTTTGGTTTTGGGTTTTGAGGCATGGTAATTATTACTGTTAGGAAGACAACAGAGCCTGGGTGCAGCTGAGTGAGTGACCGTCACACAGTAGCTAGCAGAACACATTTTTCTGTCCTACCCACCAGTATGAGCAGCCTTCGCAGAGGCACGGAGGATGAAAATAAACACATAAACTAGGGGAGTCCCATTCAGATAACTCAAATTCACAGATGGGATTCGATTTGGTTTTTAATTAGCCGTATGTGACTGAGCCTCTCGGAGTGTGTTTCCTCATCTGTAATGTGATGAGGATGGATCAGATGAATTCTAAGATGCCATCAAGCTTGGAGTTGTATTCCTGCGACTAAAACAGCAGGAGAAATGAGAAAGCCGAACACTTGTGAGAAAAATCTTTCAGGACACAGATGTTTTCAAATCTTGCTAATTGCCCTCTTTGTGCTTCACAGTTCACAGTTTATAGTGTTTTCACCTATTAGCTCCCCCATTAACACACAGTGTGGATGAGTTGCCTGGTTTCTCCGATGGTAGTGTGGCTCGGATGAGTCGGACGAGGACAAAAGCCTAGCACATCTGACATGGCTGCTGTAATTGTCTACTGTCTTGGTCTTGAACTCATCACATCGTCCACTTTGTTTCCATTTCTTCATCTGCTGCATGTCACATGCTCTCAAACTCTTACCTGAACTCCTGCTTTCTTGGTTAGCTCCCAAAAAACCAAACCCACTGCCATTGAGTCGATTCTGACTCACAGCAACCCCTTTTGGGATCTCCAATGTGGTAAATCTTTACGGAAGTAGATTGCCCACTCTTCCATCTGCAGAGTAGCTGGGGGGGGGGGGTTGAACCATCAACCTTCCGGCTAGCAATGAGATGCCTTAGGCACTGTGCTACCAGAGCTCCTTTGGTTAGCTTAGTCTTGCCAAAACAAAAAATACCACAAGTGAGTGGTTTTAAAGGACAGAAATTTATTTTCTCACAGAAGATTAAAAGACTAAATCAGCACCTTGGCTGTGTAGATTCCTCCTGTGGGCCTGTCTCCTAGTTTCTGGTGTCTGCTGGCGTTGCTTGGGATCTTTTTGCTTAAAGATGGGTCCTTACATGGCAACTGTCTTCCTCCTGTGTGTGTCTGTTCTGCTCTGTTTCTAAGGCACCAGTCAGGAGTGATTAGGTTTAGAACCTTCCCTACTCTGCTATAATCTCATTAACTTAACAAAAAGCCTCTTTTTCAAAAAAAAAAAAAAGGTCATATTTACAGTCACAGGCTTTAGAACATCTTTTTAGGGACACAATTCAATTTGTAACATCTGTCTGTGATTCATATCCATCCCAATCTGTTGTAGTTAAGGCTATGTGTCAACTTGGCTGGGCCTGGTTTTGAATGGCTGGGCAGCATGGATTCCCCATGATGAGACAGGTAATCAACATCAACTCCATGATGGAAGCTACTGCAGCAGCTGAGTAGCTGCCTAAGGGATGTGATCTGCTTCCAGCATATTAAAAGAAGCATTGAGAAAAGTGTCAGAGTTTTTGGCACACTTAGACCCAGCATGTAGCCAAGTCTTCATTCAGCAGCCTGCCATGTTTCCTGCTGACCTTGGGACTGTCTCTGGACTTGAACTAGTGGCCTGCCATGTTTGTCGTTTGACTGTGCCATTTTATTCATCAACCTTGGGTTGGTCAGCCTCAGCCACCAGCAACAGCAGCCCGAGTGAAGAGATGCCTCCAGTATCAGTGGACAGGGAGCAAGAGAGCTAAAGCCCAAGGTCAAGGAGTCTTCATCCAGCCCCTAGAGCTTGGCACTTTGAACTCAGACTTCTAGCCTCCTAAACTGTAAGAGACTAAACTCCTGTTTGTTAAAGCCACCCATTCGTGGCATTTTCTATTACAGTGGCACTAGGCAACCAAAACACTCTCCACTTGAGACTAGAATTGTTCTCCTTTTGCTAACTATAGGCTCCCTTCTTTAGCCACAATCTGTATTCAGCTTTTGTTGTTGTTCAGTGCTATTGAGTGGATTCTGACTCATAGCAATCCTACAGGACAGAGTGGAACTGCCCCACAGAGTTTCCTAGGCTGAAATCTTTATGGGAGCAAATTGCTAGGTCTTTTCTCAGGCAGAGCCACTAGTGGGTTGGAACCACCAACATTTTGGTTAGCAGCCAGACACTTAACCACTGCACCACCAGCCTTTGGGTTGCATTTCTATTTGTTGATCTAGTTCAGACCCCCAGACTTACTAGTATTGGTTGATGTGACCAATATCCTTAAGAAAAGAATTCAAACAAAAGAATTATGCACATAAAGCAGTGAGGCTCTTTCTGCCACATCTCAGAACAGGAAAATCAATTCAACAAATATTTATTGAGCACTTACTCTATGTAAGGTATGGTCTGTATATTAAAAAGAAAAATGGTATGGCCTGGAGGTGGTGGAACAAAGTGAAAACATGGTTCAACCAATTTATAAATGTCTGAGAGAGTATAGGGAACAAGGTAGATTCCATAAAGTGCTTGTCCAATCAGACTAATACCTCTGTTTATACCAGAATAAGAATAATGTTATCTGGAAGGATATGCCAACCCTTTGGAAAGCAGTGTGACTTCACTTCCAGAAGCCAAACCATGAGCTACATCAAGAGCAGTGTCTGGCTGCCACTGCCAATCTCTCTGAAAGGAATCACAAGAGAAGGTCCTGGACAGAGTGGGAGAAAAATGGAGACCAAAACTCAGAATCATAAAAAAGACCAGGCTTACTGGTCTGATAGAGTCTGGCGAAACCCCCAAGACTATGGTCCCTTAGTCACCCTTCTGACCTGAAACTCAACTCATCCCCATGGCTCAATTTTCAGCCAAATAATAGACAGACCTATGAAATGTACAACACCAGGAAGGTATACATTCCTTAGAATGATCAACCAAATGAGATCAAAAGGGCAGCATTTGTCCAGAGATAAAGCTCAGAAGGCAGGAAGGGATAGGAAAGAAAGATGAATAGAAGCATAGAGAGGAAGTGAGAAGAGTGCTGTTACATTGTGTGGGCTGTCTTCAATGTCACAAAACAAAAGGTGTATGAACAGTTGAATTGAAAACCAATTTGTTCTGTAAACTTACACTCAAATCACAATAAAAAGTTATATGTGTGTGTGTGTGTGTGTGTATGTGCTCTGGTGGTGCAGTGCCTAAGGCATTTGACTGCTAACCACAAGGAGTTGGCAATTCAAACCCACCAGCCACTCCACAGAAGGAAGACTGGGCAATCTACTTCTGTAAATATTTACCACCTGGGAAATGCAATGGGGCTTGCTTTGAGTTGGAATTGAGTTGAGGGCAGTGGGTTTGTTTTTTGGATATATATACACATATACAAACCAAAACCAAACTCACTGCCGTCAACTCAAATCTGACCCACAGCGACCCTTCCTTGGATTTCTGAGGCAGTATCACTACAGAAATAGATTGCCCAATCTTCCTTCTGAGGAGTGGCTAATGGGTTTGAACCGCCAGCCTTCTGGTTAGCAGTCAAGTGCCTTAGGCACTATGTCACCAGAGCTCATATATATATGAGCACTTACTCTATGTAAGGTATGGTCTGTATATTAAAAAGAAAAATTGTATGGCCTGGAGGTGGTGGAGCAAAGCACTACTGGTGGCGTAGTGCTGGCATAGTGCCTAAGGCATTTGACTGCTAACCAGAAGGTTGGCGGTTCAAACCCACCAGCCACTCCTCGGAAGGAAGGTTGGGCAATCTGCTTTCTTAGTGATACCGCCTCAGAATCCCAAGGAGCGTTCACTATGAGTCGGGTCCAACTTGACAGCATACAACCACACCCACTACCACCCTCAAGTTGGCCCTGATTCACAGCAATCCTATGCACAATGGGACTAGGACGTAGTCTTCACAGAGTTATCACTGGCCAGTTTTCAGTAGATCACCAGCCCACCTTCCTAGCCCACCTTAGTGCAGAAGCTCTGTCAAAACGGATTCAGTTTCACAGCCACACACAAGCCTGCAAGACTGACAGGTGGTGACTGCGCGTGAGGTGAAGTGGCTGGGAATTGAATCTGAGACTCCCACGTGGAAGACAAGGATCCGGCCGGACCACCAATGCCCCCCATTCATTTCTTAGAGTTGCCTTTTCCAAACAAAACCCTATCTCCAAACAAGGTCACGTTGACCGGTCCAGAAATGAGGCCGTGCAAGAATGGCCTGGCAACCGGCTTCCATGGTGATCATAACTAAGAAAAAAATCTCTTTTTTGGGGACACAGTTTAAACCCTAGCAGCCACCTTTCCGGAGCGTCTCCCCATCCATGTTTGGCTCACATGTGGATCTCGTGTGTTCTTTCCCCACTGAAGGACCCGTGGCCACACCTTCTTGGCACAAGAAACTAAGAGATGAATTCAAGAAGTCTAGGGATGTATTTATTTGCTAAGGAGCCCTGGTGGCACAGTGGTTAAGCATTCGCTGCTGACTGGAAGGACAGCTGTTCGAACCTACCAGTGACTCCATAGGAGAAAAGACCCGGTGACCCGCTCTTGTAAAGATCACAGCCTAGGAAACCCTATGGGGCAGTTCTGTTCTGTCGCTATGCCACAGAATCCACTTGATGACACACAGCAACAATGAGGGAATGTATTTGTGTGGTAGAAACTGGAGGTAGGAACGAAAGAAAGAAGACAGTAAGTTGGCCCACGGGAAATGATCCCCCTTAGCCGTTAGGCTTCAGAATGTGTCGTCAGGGGTATCACGTGGGGCCACAGAACTGGAGGAACCCCAAAGACACGTGATGCTTCCTTGACACCCCATGACTGTACGCAGCTTCAGCCCAAACATCTGCACAGGCCATTGCTACCTGTGCGGGCCCACCAGCCAATCCCCGGCACCGGCTTATTAGCATGCTCTCTCTTAATGACAATTTCCCCTAGTAACTCTCACTCAGTGATGGTTACTTCTGCGCCTCAGAGTGGTAATGAGCAAGCTAATTCCTGGAATGCTCAGCGCCTGGGGCTCCAATGCAAGATTAAGAGCTCCTGGAGCATAGGGACCAAATTAAACATTTGAGATACTTTACAAAACATAAGCTCACTGTAAAAAAAAAAAAAAAAAGCCAAACCACACAGAAGCAGGCATAATAAAAAAAAATTCAAGACTCCCTTCACTCCTTCCTCAGAGATACCCACTGCTAATAGTTTGGAGGATGCACCTGCAGACTTATTTTTTTTTTTGGCCTTTGTTTTCTGTTCTTGTGTGTGTGTGTGTGTGTGTGTGTGATTTGGGTGAAAGTTTACAGAGAAAATTCACTTTCCATACAGCAGTTCACATACACTTTGTCTCATGACATCGACTACAATTTACCACAATGCAACAGCTCCCCTCCCACTTCCTCCCCATAGTTACCTCTTCCCTGTGTCTTTTCCTCCATGCACTCCTGGCCCCCGAGCTGTCTCCCTGTATACACAGCCCTTCTTTCTCCCATGATTGTTCTCTCCAAGGAGTGTATCTACCTCAGGTAAATGTTCAACTCATATGCCTGTCTTTTGTTTGGCTGGAAGCCACAGGAGTAGATTCAATTCCAGATATGAAGGGCAGCTAGGGGCCATAGTCTCAGTGGTTCCATCAGGCTATATCAGACCAGCAAACTTGGTCCTTTTTGGTTTTTTTTTTTAATGATTTTGAGTTTTGTTCCACATTGTTTTCCCTCTTTATCCAGAATCTCCTATAGAGATCCGCCTCTGAGTGGTTGACAGTGGTAGCCAGGCACCATCTAGTTCTTCTGGCCTCATAGTAGTATAGGCTGAGGATCGCATGGTGTACCAGTCCCTTGGACTAACTGTTTCCATGAATCTTTGGTTTTCTTCATTCTTCTTTGCTCTGGACAAAGAGAGACTCATAGTTGCATCTAGATGCCTGCTTGCAAGCTTTTAAGATCCCAGTCGCTACTTGCCAAAGTAGAATGTGGAACAATGTTTTGTGTAGTATGTTATGCAAATTGAGCTTGATGTCCCCTGCAACTATGGTCCCAGTCCCACAGGTCCAACTACTCTCTTCCTCTGAGTAGCTGGCTAAGGCCAAGAAGTGACTACTTTTCCCTTGTCAGCTCTACTATGTACCTGGGAATTCTCACAGAACATAACAATACATTTGTAGAAACATTGCCAACACTATACATGGCCTTGAGCACACTCCCCCCAACATAGACACACCTAATCGTTCAGCCTGTCCATGCATCTATCCACACATATACCCATGTTTGCCTTCACTGACAATGCAGTACTGTATGTGCAAAAGGGTTCATCTTTGTTGTCTGTCCCTCCCATGTACCTCTCTATGTCTTCCTCTTCCTCAGTGCCACCGTGTTGATCACTCATTTGGTACATTGCCCTTCTCTTCACTCAAATCAATACTTGTCTCTACCTATCTAACGGTGTTCCCTATACTTCCCTCCCACCCCTGGTAACCAACAAAGAAAATTTCCTTCCATATATAAACCTTTCCTTGACTTTTTACAATAATGGACTAATATAATATTTGTCCTTCTGTGGTTGACTTATTTCACTCAGCATAATGTCCTTCAAGTTCATCCATGTTATGCAGTGTTTTGCAGATTCTACATTATTCTTTAGGGTTACATAGTATTCCATTGTGTGTATGTACCATAGTTTGGTTTTATCCATTCTTCAGTTGATGGGCACTTAGGTTATTTCCATCTTTTTGCTATTGTAAATAGTGCTGGGATGAACATGGGTGTGCATATATATGTTCTTGTCCTGGCTCTCACTTCTTTAGGATATATACGTAGTAATGGAATGGCTGGGTCAATTCCAGCTTTTTAAGGAATTGCCATACTGCTTTCCACAGTGATTGTACCATTTTACAGTGCCTGCAGACTTTTTATTATTTGTTCATACTAACCAGGGGTGTGATAACTGGCAAGGGCCCTGGGGGGTGCAAACAGTTTGCACTTGGCTGCTAATCCAAACATTGGCAGTTTGAGCATACCCAGCAGCACCTCAAAAAAAAGGTAGGCTGTCTCCTTCTATAAAGATTATCACCAGGAAAACCCTATAGAGAAGTTATACTCTGTAATGCATAGGGTTGCCGTGAGTCTGAATCAACGCTCCTACAACAAGTTTGTTTTCGTATGTCCACACTTGTGTGTGTGTGTATGAAGGAGCGAAAATCAAATTTGCACTTTTCAAAAGCTCTCACTGGCTGCAGGGTGGAGAGTGAAGTAGTGGAGCCAAAAATGGAGACAGGATGTCCACTTACTCCAAGCAGCTTGGACAAAGGTAGCCACAGAGATGGAACCAAGTGAACAGAGTCGATATGTTTCAGGGACGTAGAAGCGGCAAATAAGTATTGAGTGAATCACTGAGCCAATGTTTGAGGTGACCTTCCCTTTCCTGTGCTCGTCTTCCGCCCACATTCGCCCTGGCAACAGTCAGAAAGCTTTAAAAATAGACCATGGAGCTCCTTCCCACCTGCTATCTGAACCTGGCCCCTGAATAGCAAAGCAAAAGACAGATGGGGGAGTAGACACTGCTAGTCAGGAGAAGACTTTTCCTCTTAAACCGCTATTTTTAAACACTGAGCACTTACTAGAAAGTGGCCCTCTAACGTGCATGTATATTTATTTCTTGATGGTTTGCAACTGTAGGGTGGAACTTGAAGAGGCTGGATATTTGGGGAAATAACTGACTCATGCCACATTTTCCATTGTCCCCAATTTATCCCTGGTTGTGAGACTATTTGCAGCCTTTTTTTTTTCTCTTCCCACTGGTTTTCAAATTGCCGAGCCATTCCTATACATAACTAGGGAAGAGGCTGGCTCTACCATGACTGAAAATAGCTGCTTAGAGAAACAGAGCAATTTGGAATAAGCAAAAATAGCTCTCTGAGGTAACTTGAGTGTCTCATTTTCGATATTGATTTCCATGCCCTCTTGAGTGTGGTTTCTGGAACTCCATGTGCATGCAGGTGGCGACAGCTCCACCCTTGTTTATTTCCTAATCCACACAGTGCTCGGTGACTCTCTGGTCATGTAGGTTTAGAACACTGAAATAAATGCAGGGAGCAAACTTGTTTTCATGTGCAGTCATTAAACCTGTAAGTACCAAGTTCATGACGGCCCATGGAGTCTTACACTGTATTTTCAGTACCACAGAGCATTCCACTTTTTCTATCAATGATGATTCTCTCCACCAGGAGCTGCTTGAATCCCCTTCTTTTGCTTTAGTGTTTGCTGCCTGATTGACTTACAAATTAGAGTCATGCAAACGGTTGAGCACTAGACAACTTAGCCTAAAAGTTGCCCATTAGAACGCACCCAGAGGCACCTAGGAAGAAAAGTCTGGCAATCTGCTTCTACAAGGTCAAAGGTCCCAGTCTTAAAAACTCGATGGAGTAGTTCCACCCTGCATACATGAGGTTAACATGAGCTAGTGACTCAACAGCAACCAAAACAACTTCAGAATAAAGGTGATTCACCAGGCCACACCTCAGACCTACGCTGTTCTAGGAGCAGGGGCTGGCTGTGTGTAATGTGAAAAGCAGCCCACAAAATCCAGATGTGCCCTCCTGCTAAGTCCCGCTGCCTTAGAGCCATTTGTGCTTGCGCACTGCCGGTCACAGGGCGTGCCTGAGGGCTCGCAACGCAAGTGCGAGAAAACCCCAGGCAGCTGCCAGTCCAGAGACTGAAACCCCAGCCAGGATCCTGGGAGAGCCACTCTGGCCTGGCCTCTGTTGCTTTGGAATACTTCGTCTACCACGTGCTAGAGAAAAGGACATCCAAGGGGACAAGGCAATAATGGACAGAATGGATGAATCGCAAACTAATTATGCTGATAAAAGAAGCCAGACTTAAAAAAGGAATGCATACCGTATGATTTCATTAAATCAAACTCTAGAAAGTGCAAGCTAATCTATAGAGACAGAAAGCAGATAAGTGTTTGCTGGGGGACAAGGAGAGAGAGGAAGGGATGGATTACAGAAAGGACCAAGGAGACTTTGGGGACCATGGGTCTATGTGTTCATTATATTGGCTGTGGTGGCGGTTCCAAGGGCATACACATACATCAGAGCTCATCAAATTGTCCACGTGAACCTTGAAAACATTACGTTCAGTGAAATCAGTCCGTTACAAAATGACAAATACTATATGATCCCACTTATGTGAAACATCTCCATGCAAACGCATGGAGACCACGTTGCTTAGTGGTTACTAAGGGTGGGAGGGAGGGAGAGGGCCGACTCACTGCTCAGGGGGCACTACATTGCTGAATGTGATAAAAAAAAATTGGGAATGGGTAGTGGTAATGTGTGCCCAACAAGATAAATGTAATCAATGTCACCGAATTATACCTGGGAAAAATATTGAAGTGGCAAATGGTTTGTTATTCATATTTTTCACCACCACCCCCAAAATTGTACACTTTATGTGCAGGTTTTTTGTATGTCTGTTATACCTCAACAAAGCTGAAAAAAAATTAGACAGGAATGTTGTTGTTGAGCCACAGAAAGGGCAGTGGACTGCAATGACAGCTCATCTTCAGCGTTAAGCCAGGCCCCTTGCATGCATGTCACACTTAATCCCATAGCAGCTCTGGGAGGAATGGGAGGTGAAGAGACAGTGAGCTGATGTTGCTGTAGTTAGAGACCAGTGAGTCAGTTCTGACTCACTGTGAGCCTATGAACAACAGAATGAAGCGCTGCCCGGTCCTGCACCGTCCTCACGAGTGTTGCCGTGTTTGAGCCCATTGTTGTAGCCATTGTGTCAATTCATCTTCTTGTAGGTCTTCCTCTTTTTCTCTGACCCGCTACTTCACCAAGCATGACGTCCTTCTCCAGAGATTGGTCCCTCCTGACAACATGCCTGAAGTAAGTGAGATGAAGGGTTGCCATCCTCGCTTCTAGGAGCATTCTGGCTGTACTTCTTCCAAGACAGATTTAGATTGCGAAGTGGTGGAGTTGGGATTAGGACTCATGTCAAATTGACTCTGTAGACCAAGCTCTTAAGTCTAAAGAGGCGCTTGGTCCTGGCTCTGCCAGTAAATGGCCATGTGACAGAATTGAGAAAGTCCCCAGGCAAATATCCTGGGAACAGGGAGGCTAGACACCTCCATACAAATTGTAATAAGACTTTTTTTTTTTTTTTTTTTGGTCACAAGATTGTGTCCAAAATTAGTCAAAATCTGTAGGTCTTAAATAAAATGCTGGCTGGTGCCACTTAATTATAATGCAGCAATTTGAATTCAGGAGTTACTGCTATGTTTGACATGTAAAAGTGCATTTGACTTTCAGCTCTACACTTTTAAAGGGTGGGCAGCTCACTTGAGCCTGGCCATCCTCAGTGAGAGTCCTTGATGGCTGCCTGGCTGGGGCAGCCCAGGTATCAGGCTTCCCACATAGTTGCTGCTGTTGATGCTGACCTTCTAAGGCACTGATGGGAGGTCTGCTTCTCCCTTTACGAGGGGAGAAAATACCAGAAGTTTAAGGCCCGTCTTCCCTTGGAGGAGCTCTGGTGACATACTGGTTTAAAAATTTAGCTGTTAACCAAAAGGTTGGTGGGGCGGTTCAAACCCACCAGCTGCTCTGTGTGAGAAAGATGAGACAGTCTGCTTCCATAAAGATTTACAGCCTTGGAAATCCTTTGGCGCAGTTCTACTCTGTCCGAAGGGGTCACTATGAGTTCCATGGCAGAGGGTTCAGTTTTTTGGTTTTCCTCCCTTATCTGCATCCCGAGACTCTCACTCTCCCTGGAGAGCTGAAAAGCTTCTCCTTCCCTTTTACTGTGTCTAGGACTTGTTTTGCCCACATCTCCTAAGTCTCCATGAGTTCAAGTCTCTGCTTTCCGCACTCAGTGGGAAAAAATCTGCTGAGTTGCCCTTTGAAACTAAAAACATAGCCCTTAATCCGATTAATGCCATGAGTCTGAGCAAGTCACTTGAGTCCTCTTTCTATACTAAAAATGACAATTAATTGGTTGAACAACATTGAGCAAGTCACCTAACCTCTCTATGCCTCACTCTCCTCACCTGTAAATGGGTGATCCCACCACTCATCTGTCAGTTTGTGGTCCCGTGGTGCCTTGAGTGTTGCTGTGAGGCTGGAGGCTATGCTACCAGTATTTCAAATGCCAGCAGGGTTACTTGTGGTGGACAGGTTTCAGCGGAGCTTCCAGACTAAGATAGACTTTGAAGAAGGAAGGGGCCCATCCATTTCTCAAAGAATTGACCAATGAAAACCTTATGAATAGCAGTGAAACACTGCCTGATGCATTACTGGATAGCAAGCATTGTGAGGCTGGCACGGGACTGGGCAGTGCTTCACTCTGTTGTACACAGATAGGGTCACTATGAGTCGGAGCTGACTCGATGGCACCTAACAACAACAAATGGATCATGATAGTCCCTAACTTGTATGGTTTTTGTAAGAATTAAATGAAATAATAGAAGTAAAGTGCTCAGAATTGAGCCTGACACATAATATGTCATTGCTAGCTGTCATCGAGTTGTCCTTGTCATTGTACTTTGCCATTTGCAAAGAGCTATAGGTGTTACATTCTTACAGACCAAAATAAACCCAAACCCATCGCCATAGAGTCGTATCCGACTCATAGCAACCCCTCCTTGGGTTTCCAAGGCAGTATCACTACGGAAGTAGATTGCCCAATCTTCCTTCTGAGGAGTGGCTGGTGGATTTCAACTGCTAACCTTCTGGTTAGAAGTCAAATGCCTTAGGCACTACGCTACCAGACTTCCTTTGTTACAGAAGAGCTACCCCAGTTTTCCAGGAAGTTGAGTAACTTGCTTAGTTAGTGAATGCAGGGCTAGAACTTGAGCTAGGGACTGACTAAATGAAGGAAAAGTTTCCTCCCACTTGAGCTCTTTGTAGTGGTTCTTCTTTTTGACATCAGCAACACTTGGATTATCATGGGAGTATGGAAGAAGTGGGGGGAGTGAACAAGAGGGACCTCTTCTGCCTCACTGCCCCCTGTGGACAAGGATGGGGAGGTAGGGGGTGGGCAGGGCACCTATTCTGCTAAGCTGCCCACTGTTGGACAGGATATGGAGGGAGGGGTGGGCAAAAGGCTCCCTCTGTTGCACTGCCCCTGTGGGCATGACTGCCAACAATGAGTAACTCCTCTTATTATACTATACATCTGCCCACCTGGGGCCCACTACCTGCTGCAAAAGGGGTTTTCACTTCCAGGAGCATTTGCTGTTGGTGGATTTGTGAACATTTTCTGATTTGAACTCTGACATTATTTAGAACTGAATGTAATCTGGAATCAACAGCAATCCTGAAGGGCACTCTGACACTTGATTTAGAAGAAACTTCATGAACCAGGCTAAAACTAAGGATAGTGATGCCAAAACTCTAAATTCTGATTCTTCTTTATTTACTGCTGCAGAATCTCAAATTTCATCTGGCAGTTCAGTGGTCTAGTTAAAAGGAACATTTTTCAGAGACAAAAACTTTAAACTGAGTTTGTCTTCAAAATTGAGAGAAGGAAAAATAGCTAGTCTTCACTCATTATCAGTGCCTTCATGCTCAATGTTCTGGCTTCTTGGTTACAAGAAGTGAAAGTCTCTTGGGCTAATTGAAATAAAACAGTTATGGGGAGAGCAAGGGACACCTGAAGGTGACAGGCTTATATGTTCATATTCTTTTTCTTAAAGAGCATCCCCAACTTATAGAAGCTTCAGACTCCACAGAAGCCAGGTCCATCAGCTACTCTCTGCAGATTGGTCTCCTCTGTAAACATGCTGGTTGCTAAAATGGCTGTCCCAGCCTAGACACTACATGTCATTGAATTCAAACCCCAGCTTCATCACTGGAGTCTCTGCCACTCGTAGCTCAATTCCTTGATAGAAAGAATCACACCAGTTGGTCACAAATGCCTTCATTCTCCCACATGCAATTACCTGGAAGAGTAGAGGGAATGGGGATCCCGTGGGATAAAAATAGATCTATCCCTTTAGTGTAGCCTGTGAGTGGGAGAGTTCCCAAACAAGAGGGCCCCAGATTGTGTTAACTACAGGGGGAAGCAAAACCAAGGACCTGAAGAAAATGATCAAGCCCTGAATCCTTTCTTTCTCTCTCCTTCCCTTGTTGTTGTTATGCGCCCTCAAGTCAGACCTGACTCATAGTGACCCCTCCTTGGGTTTCCTAGGTGGTATCACTATGGAAGTAGATTGCCCAACCTTCCTTCCAAGGAGTGGCTGGTGGGTTTGAACTGCCAGCGTTCTGGTTAGCAGTCAAGTGCCTTAGGGTGTCAGTAAGGCCAGGAGTTGTGAAGCAGCAGGGTTAAGGGACTGGACATGGCACAGGGCCAGGAGTGAGAACGTGGTGGCAGGGCTAGGAACTCAGAGGAAACTGGGATTGTCTGGAGACTGGTTATATAAGAGGTTTGAGAAAAGAAGTGCATCCATTGAGACTAATGGGAGGCAGGTTTTTCAGTGTTGTAAAGGAGATTTACAAAACCGGAAAGGGGAAAAGCAGAAAGTATACTGAGGTGATAGATTGTAATTGAAATGTCAAGGTAAACTCATGGTCATAGATAGAAAGATAGAAAGATGGGTGGATAGAAACATATATAGATATACATATGTATTTGTGTATGAATGTATGTACCATAATTTTCACATATAGTGTGCACATGCATATAACACACACAAACACACATAGGAACCAATGTGTGAGAGGGTTGCATAGTTTGCAAGAACCATCCAATGCACACATTATTTGCATAAAAATAATGCAAATACTTCCTAGCTCCATCTGCCAGGGGCAGAGAGCCTAGAAAACAATCACACCTCAGTAGAAAGGATTACATTAAGCATCCAGGGTTTGATTTCTAAATACAACCCTCCTTTAAAAGAAACAGGAGCTTTAGTGGCATAGTGCCTAAGGCCTTTGACTGCTAACCAGAAGGCTGGCAGTTCAAACCCACCAGACACTCCTCGGAAGGAAGATGGGGCAATCTACTTCCATAGTGATACCACCTCAGAAACTCAAGGAGGGTCACTATGAGTCGGATCTGACTCGACGGCAGTGCATTATTAAAAGGAACCAGGACTCATGAACAGATGACTGGTTCCAGAGCTGAGGCAGGGAAAGTATATGATGAACCTGGAACATCTTGTGTCAGAAAGTAAAGATGTGCTCACAGGATGATGGGCCCATGTCAAAAGAACACGGCAGTCACCTTGAGGGGGTTCACTCACCAGATCTGGGACAATTAAGCACCAAAATAAATAATGAATTAATGGATTACAACCCATTGTCTATATTAATAAGAATATATAGACAAATAGGTAAGAAATAGCTCTTCTTCACCATAAGATGTCAACAAATAAATGTAGACAGAATGATGGAAATCAATTTTTACCACTGGGCAACCACCACAGAAGTTATTGATAAAGCCTTCAACAAACGACAAGTCTGGGTAGAGGTTTGATACAGAATGGGATGTTGGCATATGCTTGAAATATACTTGTTAATCACAAAGAGAAAGAGTAGAGGAATCTGGCAGATGTCACCTTGACCAGATGATCAAGAATAATTTCACTAAAAGTGTGAAGAGTTGTGACACATGGCCTGACTCTAGGCATGAGGAACCATTGGAAAAACCGTGAAAGGTCTGCACTCTTCATTAAAAAATTGTCAAGGTCCAGAAAGATAGGGGAAGACTGGAGAACAGCTCTGTATTGAAAGGGAATGAAGAAACATGACAACCAAATCCAAGGATCTGTGATCCTGGATTAGATCTTGAACCAGAAAACAAAAAAGAATATTGTTGGGACAGCTAACCAATTTTGAATGAGGTTTGTGAACAGGATGGTCCTGTCACATCAATGTCATTTCCCGATATGGAGGGTTTTGTGCTTGTTATGGATGAGAAAACCCACTGCCATTGAGTCAATTCCAACTCGTAGAGACTCCCATAGGGTTTCCAAAGCTGTAAATCCTTCCAGAAGCAGACTGCCTCCTCTTTCTCCCACAGAGCAGCTGGTAGGTTCGAACTGCTGACCTTTTGATTAGCAGCCAAATGCCTTAATCACTGTGCCACTAGAGCTCCTTGTTATGTAGTAGAGTGCCCTTGATTTGGGGAAATACACACTAAAGCATTCAGGGGTATGGGGCATCATGTCTGCAACTTGTTCTCATATAGTTCATAATAATAATAATGGATAAATAGCAGTTGTTGTTGTTGTTAGTTGGTGTTGAGTTGCCCAACTCATGGCAACCCTAAATACAACACAATGAAATATTACCCAGTCTTGTACCATCTTCATGATCACTGAGTCCACTATATATAGAGAGAAGATAATAGGTAAAATATTAACAATTGGGGAAGCCGGGAAAACAGATACAGGAATTCTTTGTACTGGTCTTGCAAGGTTCCAGTGAGTTTGAAAGTACTTTAAAATAAATTATTTAAAAATGATCAAGTCTTGCAATTGCTGTCTATGCACCCCCACCAGACCTTCAAAAAGGGGCAAGGAGCTCTTCCTCAGTGTTGCAAGCAATGCTTTGTAAAAATGTCTTCAGTGAACCAAGTACCCCCTTCTCTGTTGATCACTGCAATTTAAAAAAATAAAATAAAATAAAATAAATCTCAAAATCTCATGAGTATCTGGTACTGCTTTGGTAAGACACTATGAAATAATATTTTGTTTATAATCTCAGAAACAAATAACTAATTCATGTCAAAAATGGGAAGCATTCAATATTTTGAAGTGTCTCTGGAAAACAGTTGGAGCTGATTGGGGCCAAGGCAGAAAGCATCATCCTAAGCGTTTTCATACATTTTTGTCACATTATGAATATTGACACTGAGGAAGATCAGCATGGTCGAGCATAAACAGCTCATTCCTGGGAGTCAGGCGGGCCTGAGTTCAAATCCAGACTCCTTCACCTTCTGACTGTGTGGCATCAGGCAAGTTACCTAACCTTGTGGAAGCTTGGCTTCTTCATCTAGAATCAAAGGAAAAAAAAAAAAAAAAACTCACTGCCATTGAGTCGATTCTGACTCACAACAAAGCCCACTGGGTTTCTGAGGCTGTACATCTTTATGAAAGTAGATTGCCCCATCTTCCTTCTGCAGAGTGGCTTGTGGGTTTTGGACCACTGACCTTCTGGTTAACCTTCTGGTTAAATGTCTGATCCACTACACCACCAGAACTCCTTTCTTCATCTACGAGATGAGGATAATATTAGCTCTTTCCTAGGGTTATAGTAAGGCTTCATGAGAAGCCATAGGCGAAGTAGGAGATCCTCAATAAACCCTTGTTTCCTGTGGAACGCAGGAAAAGCCTTGAATTCAAGGCCCACCTGAATCCCAGACCATCCTTGAGAATCACCTTAGGAGTCCAAGAGGCACTTGGCCAGCTTCAGTTGTGTCTCTCCAAGCCCAGGACTCTTGTCATCTGTGATTTCTTTCCTTCACCCTGACAACACTTTCCCTGTCTGTCTTGATATCAACCAGACATCCCTTAATTGCATGGCACAAAGTCCAGGCAACATCTTTGACATGCCCAGATTTATTCTTTCCCCTGAAAATATTTCCCTTCCTTTCTCATCAGTTTAAAGCTAGGGAAACCAACAGGAAAAATGTTTGTCTGTCTTTGCCTGTCTGCAAAGAGGGGCAACATGGTAGAAATTGGACTGAGATGAATTTCTGAGGGGCTGAACTTAAAAGCAAAAAGCCAAATAAATCTCAGTGAGTGTACGCACAAGGCATGAGGGTACTGCATTGGGTCCTTGTCTCTTAGCAGCTGGTTTATCCTGAGAAGAGAGTGTCATCCTTTAAAAGCTAGTCTGATGTCAGGGTCAGCAATGGCTCTTGTTTCTTCCACCCATCATTTTTCACGTTTGGTGGGCACATCAGCCATAATCCACTGTTTCAGAACTAGCCTCATAATCATCTCATACCTAATCCTTCACTCTCCTGTCTGTTGGGGTGGGAAGGCGAGGAGAGAAGGAGGGATCCACTGGGCTTGCAGGCTCTCACATGGATTGCTCAAACCCAGGGAGGGACAAGAAGGAAGGGACAGAGGAGACAAATGGCAGAGGTGCCCTGGTTCAGCTCCAACTTATTATCCTGAAACCAGGACCAGCTTGCCCCAAATATGCTCTTTAAAGATCATCCCATCGTTAGGGCTGTTCCTTCAGAAAATCCACCCAAACCAAACCCACTGCCATCGAATCAATTCCAATTCATAATGACCCTATAGGGCAGAGTAGAACTGTCCTACAAAGTTTCCAAGGCTGTAAATCTTCTATGGAAGCAGACTGCCTCATCTTTCTCCTGTAGAGCAGCTGGTGGGTTTGAACTGTCAACCTTTGTGCCTTAACCAGAGTGCCACCAGAGCTCCTTTTCAGAAAACAGAACTCTGAAGAGTACTGCTTTTAAAAAATGCATTTTCTTCCTTTCTCCTTGTTATCAAAAGTAATACATAGTCATAATAGCAATTTTAGTAAATAAAGATAAACCAAAAATACAAATAAAATAAACCAAATCCACTGTCATCGAGTCGACTCCAACTCATAACGACACCCCCCGCCCCATTGGGTTTCCCAAGTGATAATTCTTCACAGAAGTAGATTGCCTCATCTTCCTTCCACGGAGCAGCTGGTGGGTTTGACCCACCAACCTTCTGGTCAGCAGTCAAATACCTTAGGCAATGTGCCACCAGAGCTCTTCAAAACAGGAATGGGGGAGAGGAAAACCATTTCTAATCTTACTTATGTATGCATTTGTTTCTTTTTCTAAAAATCAAAGAATCCTGGACCTGGTTTTTTAAAACCCACCCTTTTCATGTAACCAATCAGTTAACCAGTTGATGTGGGGTCAGTTCTGACTCCAGGTGACATCATACATGTCAGAGCAGAACTGTGCTCCGTGAGGACTGCAACTGCTGGTTTTTCAGAAGTCACTTACCAGGCCTTTCTTCTGAGAGACCTCTGGATGAACGCAAACCTCCAACCTTTCTGTTCACAGCCCAGCCCATTAACCATCTACACCACCCAGGGACTGGAAAACCATGAAATGTTTTCCCTTGCCATTAAGAATCCTTTCAAGCTGTCCCTTGATGGTTGCCTTGTGTTCCCTGGGGCCACAGTTGACTTAACTAAATCCCCAATGGTGAAACTGTAGGTTGTCCCCACATTTCATTATATGGATAATGCTGAGAGGAATATTTTCACAGCTCAGTCGTCACATGTAGCCACGATTATCTCCTTAGAACAAATTCCCATAAATAAAATCAATGTAGCAAGCGTATGCACATTGCTAAGGCCTTTGCATGTATCATCGATTTTTCTGCCAGAGCAGTTGTATCAGTGAAGCACTATGTCCTGGTGTCCAGAGAATCGCAGCTGCCAAGTCCCTCCATTATCTTCTTTTCCCCACTGTGACACGAACTCCATGCAGTTTACTGACACAATTTGGAAAGGAGGTGTTAGACTTAGTAGCTTCTGGGAGAAGCAGAAACAGGGATGGAGCATGAGCCCTAGTTTGGAAAGTACTTCCATTTCCTACCTGCTTGGGAGAAGGTCTGTTCAGGAAAACATGGGCTGTTGTGGATGCTTTTTTCACAACATAAAGACCTCAGAAGCCAGGTTTATAAGGCCACTTCTTCCTCTTTTGCTTTTGTTCTATCCATAAATGTTACACAAGCTCAATCTGGAAGATTTCAAAAAGTAAAAGAATCCTCCAAAACTCTATCCCAAAAGTTACCACCGTTAACATTTTCATAGACTTTCTTTCCCTTTTTTTTCTTTGCATACATGTTTTGTTCATGGAAATGAAATAATGCTCGTTAGAGTCCATTTTGTATGGAGTCCCTGGCTGGCACCAACCGTTAACATGCGTGGCTACCACCTGAAATGCTGGTGGTTCACATCCATCCAGAGGCATCTCAAAGAAAACTTCCAAAAGCTCCACCATTGAAAACCCTCTGGAGGACAGTCCTACTCTGACACATATGAGTCGGATCAACTCCTCGACATCTTGGGTTTTTGGTTTTTGTTTTGTACAACCCCTTTTGGAGCTGGATTTTCAATGTCATTCTATATCAAAGGCTCTCCCGACCTTCACATGCTCAGGACAATGCCTTACTCATCTCTCACAACTTCAGGAGGACACGGACCCTATGGACGATATCCGATGCAGGAGTCCTCCCTCAGCCTGGCTGCGAGGAGGAGAGCCACACATCTCATCCAATCCTTTGACTTCCAGCTCCAGCACTGGCCTTTGAAACATTTCTAACTGGGCCTTCCTCTACAACAATCTATAAGCCATTAGCCAGGGGTATATTAAATCTAGAAGGGTTTATCCTTAAGACCTCAGCTTTTATCCAGGGTCGATATAATAAATGACCATCTGAAGAATGTTTCTGCATCTTCTGCAAAAGTCTTTGAAGAGAGCGTCTATTATGTGCCCCCCTGTCCTTTATATTGAGATTCTCATGATAAATTTGGGCTCATATTATGTGTCAGGGAAAAGTTTGGCTCTCCTGACAAATTGCTATACTTTCTTTTCTCCAATAACTCATCACATTTCCCCTTTCGCTTTAGCTCAATTTAATGCGCAATTGCAGCAACCATCTTGTGCTAGGTTTCTGGTTTAATCATTTCCTCCCTTCATCCATATGACTTTGGATATTTTCTCTTTAATCTCACTGTCCTGGGACCTATCTGTTTAATTGTCAATCATCTCAAATTTGTTAGGATGTTAGTAGGTATACAAATCACAAGTAAATAAACAAGTCCTAGCCTGTTCTAAGGAGCTCTGGTAGCTTAGTGCCTAAGTCACTTGACTGCTAACCAGAAGGCTGGTGGTTCAAACCCACCAACCCTCTCCTCGGAAGGAAGATTGGGCAATCTACTTCCATAGTTATACTGCCTCGGAAACCCAAGGAGGGGTCGCTATGAGTCAGGTCCGACTCAATAGCAAATAGCAACAACAACAACAACAAGCCTGTTCTAGAACCCTAAGCCACCTCTTTAAAGCCATGCCCCCCTTAATCATGAATGATTCCCTTCATTAATTTCAAGTTCCTTCCTGGTATTTCCAGGCAACTGCAATTGGAAAATGGAGTCCTTCAGTGGTGCAATTTGTTAAGCACTCAACTACTAACCCAAAGGTTGGTGGCCAAACCCACTGAGGGGCTCCTCAGAACACAGGCCTGATGATCTACTTCTGATAGGTCACAGCCTTAAAAACCCTAGAGAGCAGTTCTACTCTGCACAAATGGGTCAACATGGGTTAGATGTGACTCAACAGCAACTGGTTTGGTTTTTTGGTTTGCCATTATAACATGCAGTTGGGTGTAGTTGGCCTGACTGAGAGGAATGGGATTTTCAGGAATGGATTGTTAAATATTGGTATTCTGCATGACCGGAGCCCTGGGAAGCCTCCCTGGTCAAACACACCTCTTCTCTGAGAAAACAGTGATCTATTTCCCTGCGAGAGTGATCATCCCTCCACTTCCATGCTCCACAGCTTGGTGGCTGCTGTGGTAAGACAGTGAGAACTTGGCTGATGGGGCCTGTTGGCAGTGCCCAGGGACCCCTGGGGTAGGGATCTTTGTTTCTACCTGAACCAGTTGTACAACTTACCTTGGACCTTCTATAAAAGCCATCCCACCTTAGTGTATGTCTCTTTGGTGATCTCTCCACCTCCTTCAGCAGGGCCCATGCTTTAAGTGATAGAGTAAATCATAGACCTTAATTCTGCACCTCTCCCTGCAACTACTCTTTTGCTGTGGTCTCAGCATGAGCAGCATATGCATCCCTGCTCCTTGACTTTAGGCCTGATTGTGTGACTAGCTCTGGTTAATGGAATGGAGTAGAAGTGACATGTACCAGTTATCAACATAGGCCCAAAGAGGCCTAGCAGACTTCCCCTTGCTCTCCTGTGCTTCTGCCACAGCCATAAGAAGAGCTTTCCTTGGATAGCTGCTGCCTTTTCAGCCTAGGACCCACATGAAGCAAAGCTTCCTGAAATGACTTGTAGATCCATAAGCAAAAGACATGTTCAGTGTTATATGCCATTGAGATGCTATGATTGTTTTGTTATGTAGTAGAAACTGACTGGTACACCCTATGCCAGACCTTTCCCAGAAGATCTGGTTCTTGTTCTTGTCCTTATCCTTTTGGCCTTGATTTTTCAGACCACCACTGAGACCCAAGTCCCCTGGAAATTCTACTTTACTTCCGTGTGCAGTCCCAGCCTGTCCCAAGGAGCCAAGCTCAAGTCAGAGTCCTGGGCCTCCAGTTTCTCCCACAGCACTTCTTTTGCTCGTGGATCTACAAGTCATTTCACGAAGCTCTGCTTTGTGTGGGTCCCAGCCTAACGGGACAGCAGCTATCCAAGAGAAGATTGGTCTGGCTATGGCCCTAGAGAACTTGGGTTCAACCCCTTAGTTTTTCTCTCTTTTTAAAATTTTTATTGTGATTTGGGTGGAAGTTTACAGAGCAAATTCATTTTACATACAGCAGCTCGCATACACTTTGTCTCATGACATTGACTGCAATTTCCCACAGGGCAACAGCTCTCTTCCCACTTCCTTCCCATAGTTACCTCTTCCCTGTGTCCTTCCTCCCATGCACTCCTGCCCCCAAGCTGTCTCCCTGTGCATACACAGCCCTTCTATTCTCCCATGATTGATCTATCCAAGGAGTGTATCTCCCCGATGTAAATGTTCAGCTCATATGCTTGCCTTTTGTTTGGCTAGAAGCCACAGGAATGAGTTCAATTCCAAACCTGAAGGGCAGCTAGGGGCCCTAGTCTCATCAACCCTTTAGTTTTACAGATGGGGAAACTGAGACCCATTTTTCTTCAAGGCAGCATCTCATCCCCCACTTCCAAATGGTATCAGCAATACTTAAACTGCTGGGGTGGCAAGTTGGTACTCATTAAAATTTGTATAAGGCATCTTTAACTTCAACTAATATTATATCCCTCACTGCTGATTCTTTAACTTGCACATTTATTCCTATTACTGTACTAGTTCACTCAACTCAGACTGACATGTGTAGACTGCCGAGTACAAGACATGGTGCTGGGCCCTGCAGGACTGAAACTAACACATTCTCCTTCACACACTCCTGCAGAGGTTTGTTTGAATAGGTGAGTGTATTTCCATCATGACAATCTGTGCCTTCCTCCTGTGTCCTCCCACTGCTCAAGCCCCAGGGACAGATGGATTTGTTCCTCCCAGTAGAGCTCTCAGATGGGAATGTATTTCTGAGCAGACAGGTGCCAATGTCATTCTGAAGAGAAGGTGGCTTCTCACCTCTTCGCTTATTTCCATGTTCTCATGAGCCTGCGTCCCCTCCCCACCAGGTGCCTCATGTGAGAGACGGTGTTTACTCTTAAGAGATGGATTGCTTGGAATGCAGACCAAGAAGTGAGCTCTGTGTCTGGTCAAAGATATGTCATCTATCTTGCCCATTCCTTGGGACAAAGAAGAGGGTTACTTCATTCATTCTCCTCATATCCTTGGCCCCACCCCTCAACTGACGTGCACTCTCCACCTGGGCCTTTACCTGCCTCAGAGCCCTTTCAGAGAGAGAGATTCAAGAGCCATTCAGTAACATCCCTAGAGTGGAGCCCCTTGATGGTACAAATGGTTAGGCGAATGGTTATGGTTTGAACTTACCAAAAGGTGCCTCAGAAGACAGACCTGGCAACCTGCCTCTGCAAGGTCACAGCCTTGAAAACCGTCTGGAGCACTTCTCCTCTGCACATGGCATCGCCATGAGTCAGAATCAAATTGACAGCAACTAACAACAAAAACAACAATGTCCCCAGAGGTCACCGCTTAGCTCTCTCTCAGCAGGGCCTGTGTGTCCTCGCTGCCCTTTGGCAGGTTCACTGGAGGCGACGGCCTGGCAGTTCTCTGGCCGTGGCATTCTGAGCTGCCCATGCCCCTCTCACTCCTCTCTGATGGGTGTAAATTGGTTCACAAATCCTGCAATTCGTTTAGCTCATGCTCGGCTGAGTTTCCGCGGCGATTTTCTGGTTTATTGCCCGTTGCCTGGTTGCTAGACTCCTTGTAAATTGCGTTGCCCTCTGCTCTGCTCTGCCATTTGTCCAAGCTCAATGTGGAAGCCGTTGTTCCAGCATTCACCGTGTGCCAGTCGTGAATCGCTGTGAAGCGACAGCTCCGCTACAGGCAGGCCCACCGCCTGAATGGCAAGGAGGCAGACCAGGAGACAAAACCCAAGGGCACAGAGCTAATTTATGCCACCAGGCGGAACTCATCTTCCTCCCCTGTCTCATTCCAAAGAAGCAATAGATATATTGAGGTAGTGAGATTGCTCAGGACTCTTAAAATGTTTCTTGACACATCCCACCACACCCTCAGGACTGTGAATGAATGACAGACATATGGCCTTCCATTAGCAATAAGATGTTGCTAAACCCACTGCCATCAAGTCAATTCCAACTCATAGCAACCCTATAGGACAGAGTAGAACTGCCCCATACTATTTCCAAGGCTGTAAATCTTTATAGAAGCAGACTTCCTTTACAGAAGCAGACTGCCTTGTCTTTCTCCCACAGAACAGCCGTTGGGTTCAAACCACTGACCTTTTGGTTAGCAGCTGAATGCCTTAACCACTACATCACCAGAACTCCTTAAGATGAAACTAAAAAAAAAAGAAAACCAAACTCACTGACATTGAGTTGACTCCGACTCATGGTGATCCCCATTGGATTTCCAAGGCAGTAAATCTTTCTTTTCTTTTTTTAATTTTTATTGTGATTTGAAGTGTCTGCCTTCTGGTTAGCCATATCTTGCCTTAGAGCCAAGATGTGACTACCAAACCAAATTCACTGCCGTCGAGTCAGATCTGACTTATACCATCCCCTCCTTGGGTTTCTGAGACTGGATCACTATGCAAGTAGATTGCCCAGTCTTCCTTCTGAGGAATGGCTTGTGGGTTTGAACCACCAGCCTTCTGGTTAGCAGGCAAATGCCTGAGGCACTATGCCACCAGAGCTCCTAAGATGTGACTAGAAGAGGTTAAAAGTGCAGGTTCTAGCCAGATGACTAGGTTCAGTTGCAAATTCTACCACTTGCTGGCTAACCTTGGATAAGTTGCTTCAACTCTCTGCACTTTAGATGTTGTTAGTTGGTGCTGAGTCAGCCGCCACTCATGGCAGCCCGATGCACAATGAAGTGAAATGCTGCCTAGTTCTGCTCCATCCCCATGACTGGGTGAGGATCAGACCATTGTGATCCATAAGATTGTCATTGGCTGGTCTTTGGAGATAGGTCACCAGGCCTTTCTTCCTAGTCTGTCCTAGTCTGGAAGCTCTGCTGAAACTTGGTCAGCGTCCCAGCAACATGCAGGCCTTCACTGACTGAGATCAGAGCTGTGCCTGAGGTGCATGGGTCAGGGGTCAAACCCACATCTCTCACGCGGAAGGTGAGAACTCTCCAACCGAACCACCAGTGTGCCGCTTGTGTTTAGTTACTGTTCTGTAAGATAGACATAAGAGCACCTACTTCATTGGATAGGAGCTCTGGTAGCGTGGTGCCTAAGGCACTTGA